>NC_091465.1:38057354-38364576 GCF_027789765.1 Dendropsophus ebraccatus
AAGATGCAATCAGCCGTTGAGCATGCATTTTAATGTCCTGGGCTGATCCCTGACACCTTTACACAAGTTGATATCAGCCAAAAAGGCCTTTCCAGCAACACTACTGGCCAATAATTGGCCTGAGTGAAAGGGCCCATACAGTGGTATATATCAGCCTGGGCCATGATGCAAAAAATCCCACACCATATGGCATACATTTTTTGACCATTTAAGGAGAACCTCGGGCTGGGGAGTGACGTCACGTGTTAGGCACGCTCAGCCAGTAAACAGCAGAGGTGGGACCCTGCTACGGCCGCTGACTGGCTTAGCGGGCCTAACACATCACGTCCCCTGTCACCACTCAGACCCATAAGCGGCCAGGATCGGCGGACAAAAGCTGCGGGACACCAGCACCAGTACTGAAGCGGAGTTCTCCTTAAAGAATTGATACTCTTGAATTGTTATTTTATTATATATGAGCATCCAGTGAATTCACAGTGTAAACCTCTAGGGTTAGAATAACGGGGAATAGGGGAAACCCCCAGGACAACAGTCTGTGACATGACGTCTGTGTATGGCTGGTTGAACAGTCTTGGCATATGGTATTCAGGTAACAATGTAAACTAACTGAAAGACAAATATCATAATATACTATATATAACCATTTATTCATCCATAACATTAAAGCTCTGTATGTGCCCAGTCACCTTTAATACATCACTACACACATGCCTTTTATTTTAAATCTGAGCAAACATTCTTACCCCGATTAAATGTGACCTGCGGACAAGCCTGAGCTTGTAGAGGAAAGAAAAGGTGTCACTCCAGCAGGACGCTATGGTAACCACCAGGCCCAATCGTAACCCGGCTGCCATAAAGTTTTTACAACTTAAAATACTAGGCCACATAGTCATGTTTATGTGTCCACACAGCAGAACAATTTCTTATTCTTATTTTTTCTGTGTTTGGATGTTATGATCAGCTATATGGAAAAAGCGGTTACATGCGTCTACAGGAGCGTCTTGCTGAGCAGGTTCTGAGGACAATCCGGGGCACTTGCAGGTAAGACAGTTGAAGAGTCACTCTGTAAGGGGAACAATGACATGACTCTGTTAGTAAATTCTTTTCTATGGATGCAGCTTGGTGGAATCTGAGATGTTTGAGCACAAGAGCAGGCGGGGTGAGGGCTCAGTACGGTGAGCGTGGTTACCTTGGCTATCAATCCCAACAGGTGGCTCATTTACATGTCTGACAGGCATCTGCATTACCTGACCTGCTAGGTGACATCCAACATAGATCCAAAGGGACATCAAATCTGTAGACGTGGAACCTGCCAAGCCCAAACTGTAAAGGCTCTTAAATGCTGTTCCCCAACATGTGACTTTTTACCTCAAACACTACAATTCCCATCATGCCCTGACAGGCATCAGCATGATAGGAGTTGTGGCTTTCTGACAGCTTGAGTGCCAGTGGTTGGGGAACACATATAGACTATTTTAGTTGTGACTTCAATAACTTTCTTGCATAAAAACTCCACCAAACTTAATGTGCTTCTAATTTTATATGCTATTGATTCAGATGTGGATACCAGGGTGTTTGTGCACAGACATGAGTATGAATATTTCATGGGGGTTGCTTTACTTTACTAATAAAACACCTCGGTATGGATAGATAGAGATTGTTTCTATACAGTTCTTTTATTTATTTCGGATGTGGACATTGCTCACAATCTGGTCTCCATCTTATGTACATACAATCCCCCGAAAGTTGTCATTTCTGCAGTTGTCATTTTGATAAGACGACTATTTTTCTGTTCTGGGCCACTGCAACAAATAGGCAGGAATAGAGGAAGCTGAGGTGTCTGCAATCACATTACACAGCTAATATGACGGTTGTAGTGAAGGTTGTTACTCTAGTAATAAATGATTAACCGTCTCTTGCACAACAGTTCTGACACACTTACACACATACTCCACTGCCCTCATAGCATTTTGCCCTATTAGTTCTTAGTTTAGTCTATAGTTCTTTGTAGGAAACCCCTCTTGCAGAGCACATCATATTCATTCTTACTGTCTCTCTCTCATTTTTAACAGTTGTTTGAAAATCTTTCAAATCTTTAGACTGTCTAGTCTATAGGGAACTTGTGGGCCGGTGATCCAGGAAAAATAGGTGCAAAGTAGGAGATCGCGGGGGGTTCAACCCCTAAAGCCCTCAGGGATCTCCGTATCGGACCCCGACAGCTCTGTTATGAGTCTCAAAACACGGGATAGCTAGATATCTCTAGCCTGTTGCCACAGGGTGCCTCCATGATGAGGAGAGCACCACACCACCCTGATAGGTAACCCCTAAAGTCCCACTCGGTTGCGAGTATTGGAACATAAATAGGGAAACAACAGGGTGGCCCCTTTTGTCAATGTCTAACTCAAGGTGCGAGTATTGCGATCATGACAAGAGCTTGCCAAGGCAGGCTTCCATCCACAGACAGCCGTTTCAGGGTATTTGCCCCTCGTCAGTGTGGGGTAGGATTCTGGCTAGTTGGGGCAATAACAATGACAGGGGCCACCCTGTTGTTTCCCTATTTACGTTCCAATACTCGCAACCTAGTGGGACTTTAGGGGTTACCTATCAGGGTGGTGTGGTGCTCTCCCCATCATGGAGGCACCCCGTGGCAACAGGCTAGAGATATCTGGCTATCCCATGTTTTGAGACTCGCAACCGAGACTCCACGGACTCTTGTTTTGCATATTAAAATTTTTGAGGGCATCAGTGGAGACTCTTGATTGAGTACTTCATTGGAATTTTTTTCACTGATCTCCTTGAGTACAGTGATTACTGTGTTTTGTTGGTTAACAGCTCTGTTATGAACAGAGCCCAGGGTCCGCACGCGACCCATGGCTCTATTCATTCCTTCCGTCGTTCCATAGGAATGAATAAACCTGCGGGTCATGTGCCAACCCGGGGCTCTATTTAAAACATAGCCACCAGGGTCGGATAGAGATTGCGCTGGGGGGGGGGTGTTCAGGGGTCGGGCCCCCCCCCCCCCTCGATTTCCTACTTTTTCCCTATCATGTGGATAGGAAAAACATAAAATTTTTCCCGGAATACCCCTTTAAAGTCCCATCCCATTCACCCCACCATTTACCTAGTAAATCCAGCGGGATCTGCACCTGCTGCACGGCGGGCACAGAAATCTACACCAGCTTCAGAGATGCACGGCTTCCCTGTCTGCCCATTAGGTGCCACCAGGATGACCGCACCAGCGCCCACAAGGTAGTGGGGGAAAAAATTTCACTATTTATAATGGTACATTCGCTTTAAAGTCTCTCCATTGTGCCTGCGGTGAGCTTTGGTACCGGCCTCAGGACCTCCGCTGGAAGAAATTTGCCTTGATGCCTTGATTTGGAAAATGCCTTGATGCAGTAGTAAGTGCAGGGAAAAAGCACTTTATAAGCATTTCCCATAATAAGTGTATATTGGTGATTTGTATAACTTTTGGGGGCAATACAAAACTTTAATAAAAATTTTCATCGGACTATTTCCTTAAAGTAAACCCCTGCTAATGCCCTCCTATACTGAATTTTTAAGAGAAGCATGCCATATGATAAATCCTGACAATAACAACTAAGATTCAAGATCCAAAAAATTAATGCCTGAAAATTACAAAATCACAAAATCTTTAAAATCATGAAATTGTCCCAGAAGAACTTGTGATAGTCTATACATACTTTAATATTGCTTTCTTTCCATAGGTTTGAATGTCATGTCCTCATTATTCAAAACTTCCCTTTAGGGTAAATTCACACGGGCGGATCCGCTGCGAGTTTCCCGCAGAAAATTGCATCTAATCCACAATGACCAAACCAAACGTTCCAAACACGCTGGAAGTTGAGTTTGCCATTGACTTACATGACAAACATTTTCGCAGAGTTTTAATCTGCGGATTTATCGCAATCGTTAAACTCGCGGCAGATCCGCCGTGTGAATTTCCCCTTATTACCCTGACTCTGTATGGTCCTCATAAAATACTGAGCTAATTTGTTGATTGATGGATTTTGATGATGTTTTGGTGTTTTGTTGATTTTTCTCCAAATTCCAAAAATATTGTGCGAATAAAGGTATATCAGAAAAAATGGCCTTAAAGAGGTACTCCTATCCTATACAGTATTGTCCTTTCATGGTATAAAGATTTGGGGAACTTTTACTTGTATCACTTGGCTCTCATTTGTTTGCAGGTATTTGTGTCTGATCACCACCATTATTACATATGCAGGTAACCGTATCTTAGATCATGATCATTATTAAAGGTCGTAATTATTAAAATAGGGCTGTATTTTTACCTCAAAAGACATTGTGTGAACATAGCCATACAAGTTATATATTTACATCCTCCTTTTTGTTTAGCATTTTGCAAAAAAAAAGAAAAAAAAAAATCTGAATTTTGGGGGGCAAAAACTTGATACGAGTTGTGCTTTGCTCACTTTTACTCACTGTGGCGGGGCAGTGCACTGATTGGCTGAGCACTGAGAGACGCCGGGAGCCCCCAAAGCAAGCCGGAGCGTGGTGCAGGCAATGTATGCTTCCGGGCCATGGAGGTTAATGGCACTGAATTTGACATAGTCGCTGCGGGATGATAATTCCGCGGTATGTCAGGCCTTTGAAGTGAATGGGCAAGTATCCGCAGCGGATTTTTCTGCGAATTCTCAGCGAGAAATCCGCTGCAGATACGTTCTGTGTGAAGCATGTTGTTTCAATATATGGAATTGTTTCCATATATGGAATATGGTTGCGCGTTCCTTCACGGGTGGTGCGAGTTGAAAAGAAGTAAACAATTTGAAGAAATATGCACTGTACTCAAAACATGTATATCTAACCCTTTGAGGACAAAGCCCAAAATGACCCAGTGGACTGCACCAATTTTCATTTTTGAGTTTTCGTTTTTTCCTCCTCTAAGAGCTCTAGCACTTTCATTTTTCTATCTACAGGGCCATGTAAGGGCTTGTTTTTTTCAGGAACAGGTGTACTTTGTAATGGTGTCTTTTATTCTACCATAACATGTATGATGGAACCCCAAAATATAATTTATAAAAATATAAATTGGTGAAATTGTAAAAAAAAGAATGCAATATGGTAACTTTTAGGGGGGTCCTGTGTCTACATAATGCACTATATGGTAAAAGCGACATGATACCATTATTCTATAGTCCGAAAATAACTTTATGTAGGTTTACACAGATTCTCTTTCTATTTTTATGAAATCCTTTTTTCAATTAATTATTAATAAAATGGCCTATTGTGACGCTTATAACGGTTTTAGTTTTTCACCTACAGGGCTGTATTGGGCGTCATTTTTCGCACCATGATCTCTAGTTTTTAGTAATACCATATTTGTGTAGCTCGGACGTTTTGATCACTTATTTTTAATTTTTTTTTATATATATGCAATCCTGGCGGTTTTCCCTCGTTTACGCCGTTCGCGATGACGATTGTTATATTTTAATAGATCGGACAATTACGCACGCTACTGTATAATATATGTTTATTTATTGTTATATGTTTTATTTATAAAATGGGTTAGGGGAGCATAAACTTTTATTGGGGCAGGGGCTTTGGGGCATTTTTACAAAATTTTACTGTAAATTTTTACTTTTTTTTGTACACATTTTAAATCCCTCTGGGGGACTTTTACATGCAATCATTAGGCATAGCATTGATCAGTGTTATAAACGCTCTGCTGATTGAGCCTCCGCCTTTCCCTGGTGTCTAGTGGGGGGATCTCCCCCCCCCCCCCCCCGCCGCGATTGTGGAGGGGAGGTCCCTTCTCCTTACCGAGCCGGGACTCAGCGTCGCGTCGCAGAAACAACTGGCTCGGCAATTGATGTATCTGGTCTGCTGCAGACCAGTGTAACACAGCAATGATCTGATCAATAAATAAAATTAAATATATAAAGTCAACACACATAAATCTGAGCTTTTATATGTCTCATTACCCCCAATGGGTAGCTAGCCAATTCCCATTCAAAATTCAGTCTGCCCAGTTGCTGTATCTGGGGATTAATATTAGCAGCGACCTGAATGATTTGTTTGGAGTTAACTTCCCCGCACTTATACGCTCCATTCACAAGGATCTACAGTCTTGGACCAATCTCACGCTATCGTGGTTTGGCAAGATGGCGGCCTTGAAAATGGACATGTTGCCCAAAGTCCTCTATCCTATGCAGGCCCTCCTGTCCCATCCCGTATACGCTATAACGTCTTAATCAGATCCAAGGAATGCGGTGGAGTTGGTCTTCCTAATCTCAAGCTATACTATCAGGCAGCCATTTGCACTTGTGTCCTGGACCTATGTCATCACACGACCACCAAGAGGTGGGTAGCATTTGAGTCTATTCTCTCCCAAGCCCACCCCTCCGCCTTACCTTGGATCCCTCCGTCAGATCGCCCTCCAGCCCCAACCATTCCTTTTGTAACAAGAGTGCTTTTGCCCATCTGGGATGGATTTTTCTCAAAGACGGGCCTCTCCTCTAGACCAGGCCCTCTTACTCCTTTATTCAGTAACCCCCAGTTCCCCATAGCCTTGTACTCTCATGCCATTCTGGATATCCCTTTGCAGGACAGACCCCGCCTACGCCAGGTGCTCTTGGGCAAACAAGTGCGCTCACTCCCAATAGACCTCCGACCTCCTCCGGGTGCGAGGCTTCTCTGGGGTCGTTTAGTTCACTTTGTCAACTCGCTCTCACCTAAAACTCAGATCTACAGAGATCTTACCTCTTCTGAACTACTATGCACACAATCATCCCCCCCACCCATACAGTTTCCTTGGTCTGCGGTGCGCTCAGGTGTCATGTGGAGGAAACGGACACTAAACCTAGCTTCATTGCGTACTGGGAGCAGGGCCTTTACCGAACTCTTTCAAAGGAGGAGCTCTCCACTATTTTTTTGCTCACCCATAAAGTATCCTTATCTGGTATGATACAAGAGAGAAATTATAAGATCCTGAGCAGGTGGTACAGATGCCGGATAGAATACATTCGATGTTTCCCTCTGCTCCCTCCACACGTTGGAGGTGTGGTGCAGCTACTGGCTCCTATCTTCATACCTGGTGGGATTGCCCCATAATTGCTCCTTTCTGGGCATCTGTCTTCCGACTGTACAATGAAGTTAGCTCCTCCTCTGTTCCACCAAGCCCTGAGATAGCGCTCCTTTCCTTATTGCTGGGGCCTTCGTACCTCTCCAAAAAGGGTCTCCTTCGGCACTTTTTGGGAGCTGCCCGTGCGGTTAAACCACGCTTGTGGAAACTAACCAGACCACCCACCAAACTGGAGTTTGTAGATACTCTGAACAGGGTCAGGAGGATGGAGGAGATGGTGGCTGACGATACAGACAAGCAGGATTTATTTAAACGCATATGGTTGATCTGGGACATGTTCAGGGACATGGATGCCTTTCAGGCATGGCTCTGTTGATAAGCCTAGAAGTCTCCTAACTCAGCATCACAGAGGCATCCCTGGTGTGGTCACTCTTATTGCAAACTGGTCCTTTCCCTCCCCTCCCTGTCCCCCCTCTTTCCCTCCCTCCTTCTCCCTCTCTTTCTCTCTTCTCCCCTCTTTCTTTCTTTTCTGCTTCTGGTTTCTTCTATAATTAGCTATCTCTAAAACTGATGCCAGATGACACCGATGTGTTTTTGAATGTTCTTGTTACTATGCAAACCAGTTGTGGTGACAAGGGATTGGCCTGTCCGCTTCAACCATCTACGTGGACTGTTTTTTGTCATCTACCTTTGGGTCATTCTCTCAATACAGCTCTCCTGTTCTTGGAAATGCCATGTAAAGGCCTGAACTTTTTACCAATGTTCCTTGTTACCTATTCAACGAACCTTTATATTCTCCTAGTGTACTGTCATGTGTCTGGTTTCATAATAAAAATTTTTTTAACCATAACATTAAATAAATAAACAAACAAACAAACATATTTGTTGTCGCCACGTGCGTAATCGCCCGAACTATTAAATTATTAGATTTTGGATCTGGCACGGTAAACAGCATAAGCGCAAAAGCCTATCAAAGTGCTAAAATGCGCATTTTTAGTCACATTAAATCCAGAAAATTTGAAATAAAAAAGGGATAAAAAAGTTGCATATATGCAAGTAAGGTACCAATATAAAGTACACATCATGGCGCAAAAAATTACACCTCACACAGCCCCATAGACCAAAAGATAAAAGCGTTATAAGGCTGGGAATAGAGCAATTTTAAACACACTTAGTTTTTTTGTAAAAGTTTTACATTTTTTAAAAGCTGTCAGATGAAATAAAAGTCACATAAACTACATATCATTGTAATCGCACCAATTTGAGGAAAATATATAACATTTAAGTTTTACTATAGAACAAATTACCTAAACACGAAACCCAAAATTAAAACAAATTACTTTTTTTTTTTTTCAATTTCACTGCACAAATAATTTTTTTTTCTGGTTTCACAGCATACTTTATGGAAAAATACCATTGTAAAGTACAATTAGTGGCGCAAAGGAAATCCGGATGGTTTTTCCGGACGTGTGAAGGGGGCCTTACACTGAGATATAACTGTATATAGTATATGACTGGTATTTTATCTATCACTGTATATAGTATATGACTGGTATTTTATCTATCACTATATGGGCTGTCTGACCAGCTCTTACACTGAGATATCACTGTATATAGTATATGACTGGTATTTTATCTATCACTGTATATAGTATATGACTGGTATTTTATCTATCACTATATGGGCTGTCTGACCAGCTCTTACACTGAGGTATCACTGTATATAGTATATGACTGGTATTTTATCTATCACTTTATGGGGTGTCTGACCAGCTCTTACACTGAGATATCACTGTATATAATATATGACTGGTATCTGATCTATCACTGTATGTAATATATGACTGGTATCTGATCTATCACTATATGGGCTGTCTGACCAGCTCTTACACTGAGGTAACACTGTATATAGTATATGACTGGTATCTGATCTATCACTGTATAGTATATGACTGGTATCTGATCTATCACTGGATATAGTATATGACTGGTATCTGATCTATCACTGTATATAGTATATGACTGGTATCTGAGCTATCACTATATGGGCTGTCTGACCAGCTCTTACACTGAGGTATCACTGTATATAGTATATGACTGGTATCTGAGCTATCACTATATGGGCTGTCTGACCAGCTCTTACACTGAGGTATCACTGTATATAGTATATGACTGGTATTTTATCTATCACTTTATGGGCTGTCTGACCAGCTCTTACACTGAGATATCACTGTATATAATATATGACTGGTATCTGATCTATCACTGTATGTAATATATGACTGGTATCTGATCTATCACTATATGGGCTGTCTGACCAGCTCTTACACTGAGATATCACTGTATATAATATATGACTGGTATCTGATCTATCACTGTATGTAATATATGACTGGTATCTGATCTATCACTATATGGGCTGTCTGACCAGCTCTTACACTGAGGTAACACTGTATATAATATATGACTGGTATCTGATCTATCACTGTATAGTATATGACTGGTATCTGAGCTATCACTATATGGGCTGTCTGACCAGCTCTTACACTGAGGTATCACTGTATATAGTATATGACTGGTATTTTATCTATCACTTTATGGGCTGTCTGACCAGCTCTTACACTGAGATATCACTGTATATAATATATGACTGGTATCTGATCTATCACTGTATGTAATATATGACTGGTATCTGATCTATCACTATATGGGCTGTCTGACCAGCTCTTACACTGAGATATCACTGTATATAATATATGACTGGTATCTGATCTATCACTGTATGTAATATATGACTGGTATCTGATCTATCACTATATGGGCTGTCTGACCAGCTCTTACACTGAGGTAACACTGTATATAATATATGACTGGTATCTGATCTATCACTGTATAGTATATGACTGGTATCTGAGCTATCACTATATGGGCTGTCTGACCAGCTCTTACACTGAGGTATCACTGTATATAGTATATGACTGGTATTTTATCTATCACTTTATGGGCTGTCTGACCAGCTCTTACACTGAGATATCACTGTATATAATATATGACTGGTATCTGATCTATCACTGTATGTAATATATGACTGGTATCTGATCTATCACTATATGGGCTGTCTGACCAGCTCTTACACTGAGATATCACTGTATATAATATATGACTGGTATCTGATCTATCACTGTATGTAATATATGACTGGTATCTGATCTATCACTATATGGGCTGTCTGACCAGCTCTTACACTGAGGTAACACTGTATATAATATATGACTGGTATCTGATCTATCACTGTATAGTATATGACTGGTATCTGATCTATCACTGGATATAGTATATGACTGGTATCTGATCTATCACTGTATATAGTATATGACTGGTATCTGAGCTATCACTATATGGGCTGTCTGACCAGCTCTTACACTGAGGTATCACTGTATATAGTATATGACTGGTATCTGAGCTATCACTATATGGGCTGTCTGACCAGCTCTTACACTGAGGTATCACTGTATATAGTATATGACTGGTATCTGAGCTATCACTATATGGGCTGTCTGACCAGCTCTTACACTGAGGTAACACTGTGTGAGGTAAATGTGTGTCACCCAGTGCTGTGTCCCCCGCCCGGGCTCAGCGCCGCTTCCCCTCACACCCGCTCTTCTCCTTCCCGCTCAGTGTGGCGGACACCTGAGTGACGGGCAGCGGCGGCGCGTTACTCCCCGGGTGCCGCGTCCCCGCCCTGTGTGTCTCCTATATAAGAGGAGGTGAGAAGGGAGAGGAGGGTGACAGGCCTCTGTGAGAAGACGAGAGGAGGAGCGCACTGCCGCAACAGGTGAGTATGTGCTCAGTGCTGACACCATGCGGTACAGCCCTGTCCCTGCACCATGTATAGGTAATATACACTGTTACGTGCAGCACGTTCTGTACGTCTTTCTGCTGTGCTGGGGCCATAATGATGTGTAGTATGGAGAATCACTTTATATAGTCATGTGACCTTACTCCCATTATTATTGGACGATAGTCATGTGACCTTACTCCCATTATTATTGGACGATAGTCATGTGACCTTACTCCCATTATTATTGGACGATAGTCATGTGACCTTACACCCATTATTATTGGACTTTATAGGTTTCTGGGTTCTCTAGGTCAGTGTTGGCCAGTGGATAGCTCTCTGCCCTGTGGTGTAACTGAGAAACAGATATGGTCAGGCTGTTGCCTAGCAACACAGGGGCCCTCACTCTATTCAACTGTAACTTTATTAGTCTGTGATCACACTGCAATACCAGCAATACCATGTATACATGGTGAATTCCTGAGATATTCAGTCACCTTTGGCCTCACCCTATTGGGCGAATGGGGCTCTATAGATATGATTAATACATGTGCCAGGACCTACCCACAGAGTCTACTGTACACCGCTTTAGTGTAGTGTGAACTGAGCCTTAGTTCACTTCATTCATATTATGGCCACAATACCATTTGTGCACATTTTTGCAATTTTTGACTCATTTTGCAAAATTTGTGAGCATTGTGCAAAAACTTTGGAACTGTTTTTCACTATCTGCTTTAATATCCAGTTCGGGATTTGCATTGCGGAGTTTGTATTTTATTTTTACATATAGTATAAGTGGACTTGCAGGTTGCAGAAATCTTTAATGGGATCTAAATGTGTCCAAGAGGTGGCCACACTGATGCTAGGCTGGACCTTTATTCATCTCACAGAGATGGGGAACCTTTGGCCCTCCAGCTGTTGCAAAACTACAATTCCCATCATGCCTGGACAGCCAAAGCTAAAGATTGGCTGTCCAGGCATGATGGGAATTGTAGTTTTGCAACAGCTGGGGGGTCAAAGGTTCCTCATCACAGATTTAACAGACAAGTCACTGTTACCGCATCTCATGTGACCTGACAGAGCCTTTTACATGGAGTAGTCAGTGGCCAGCCTGGGTGACTAGTGCCCTGGGTAAGGCCACGCTCCCACAGTGAACGCATGATGTCTATACCACGTCCTTATGCATTGACCAATAGCTACACAATGCTGCCAGAATTTAAGCATCACATGGCCACAAGCAATGGTCACTGTATGGGAATGCGGCCTTAGAGACCCGGCCAGCGCTCATTCATGGCTGGTCGCTGAGGCTGTGCAGCCCTAAAATTCATGAAGTCCTGGATGCACCATGTGAATATACCATTGAACTCTGATATACACTTTTCAGATGGGTAAGGCTTAGTTCACACAGCTGTTTATCCCTATAGGCACAAAAGTAGTCTCTGTGCAGAACCTGATTTGTACAGTACACCATATATTACAATAGACTTTCATCTGGCTATATTGATCGGAGTGTAGCTATATGTAAAACTGCACCATAATTTCAGCCTTTTTTCAGTATAGACTCTCTTAGCAGTAGACAGAAGTCATTTAGCAGAGGTCACAGTGACTTGCTACGATTGCACTTCAGTTTTTCGTGTTCTTTCCTGCCGTCCATGGAAACCCATTCTGAAATGCAGTCATAGGTAACAAGCCCTGTCTGTCATGTGGCTTGGCAGTGACCATACACCTGCCTTCTTTTATATTACATACACATGTCCATGGATACGGTTTGTATACAGAAAGGAAAACTCCAACAGACTTAAGGGTTGATCCAAAGAGTTCAAAAGAAGAAGCTTTTTCTTGGAGGAGCTTTCAGAGCTTCTTGCTGCTTCTCCACAGTTCAGAGCGTGTTTTATGAAAGGTGGGTGGCCTATAGATGACGTCTAGGCTGACCTTATATAATCAGATCTGTTTACTGCCTGTCATTGATGTGTTGTATATTTTTACTAGTAATAGGCTGCTTTCTATTTTTAGGTGCACAATGCTGATGGGTCCTCTGTCCGTGTTTGGCTTTTAGGCAGTGTAGTTAGCTGATTGTGTGACTATGGGTGACAATCACTAACTAAACTACCATCAAAGCCTAACACAATGCCATCTAGAACACCATGTGCAAGCAGTTCTGATATGTGACTACATGCTTTATAGAGACTGTATTCTTGCAGGGTACATAGATTTGTCTTACAGCTTTATAAGGCTGCGTTCACACTACGTATATTTCAGTCAGTATATTTCATTCAGTATTGCAACCAAAACCAGGAGTGGATTAAAAACACAGAAAGGATCTGTTCACACAATGGTGAAATTGAGTGGATGGCCGCCATATAACAGTAAATAACGGCCATTATTTCAATATAACATCCGTTGTTCTAAAATAACAGCAAATATTTGCCATTAAATGGCGCCCATCCACTCAATTTCAACATTGTGTGAACAGATCCTTTCTGTGTTTTTAATCCACTCCTGGTTTTGGTTGCAATACTGACTGAAATATACTGACTGAAATATACATATACTGACTGAAATATACGTAGTGTGAACGCAGCCTTAAAATAGACTTACAAGAATAAGGTCTTACAGGCTAGTCCTATTGCTGCGTCTAGTGCAGTGGGTCACTACACCATTGTAGTGATAAGAGTATAATTGTTATGGTTTCCAGGTTTTATAAAGAGCATTGGGCGGACGTCAGCCAAGTTACCAGGCAGTGTAGTTAGATGATTTGAAATCTGATCAATCACTAACTATACAGCCAGGTGAAGGGGTCAGAAAAGCAACAAAAACCATCAACACAAGAAGATGTGATATGCCTACATAGAGGATTAATGTATGCACAATGTTTTTAATGTATGGTCTGCTTTTATTTATCAGAATTATTTATATTATATTAATTTATGTTAAAACAATAAAGATTTTATTTTGAACATTTGGTGTAGATGGTATTTGTTCACTACAATGCTAGGTAAAACTAAAGAAAAAAAGCACCACTAAGCAATCTCAGACACCTGGACTCAATATGGAAGTAGACTGTGGTATAGGCTCTGGTAACACACCAAGCTGTGGTGCTCTGATATGGCAGACATCAAAAATATGATATAAAGAAAGAAAGTTTCGGGGCACTCACCAGTCCAATGCGTCAAAGTCCGTTTTTTCAAAAACTTCAAGCGTACTGACTGACGTGTCTGCTCCACACTCTCCCCTCCCTGCACACATGAAGGATTTTTTTTTATATAAACCAGACTTTGACGCATTGGACTGGTGAGTGCCTGAAGTTTTCTTACTTTATATCCTTATTTTTGTCTACTACAAACCGCTCAATTTACTTTAAAGTGTACTTGACTTTGGAATAGGCTGTAATTTTCAGTTGTTGTTGAGCTAGTGGGTGGGGTTCCATTAATGGCTTGTACAAAGACAAGAGGGGATCCTGCACTTCTATAAGTGTATACACACCATAGGAAGCAGCAGCAGCATGGATGACATTATAGAACGGTAATGAGCAGCGTAAGCAGTGAGTCTGGGGTGAGATATAATACTTATAGTATGCTCTTGTACAGCCTCTGTAGCTTCTGATTCTTTCTAATCACTCCTCTCATTTCCTTTGCCCCTTCCTATCTCCATAGCCTGTTGAAACAACAGTGACCATTTTTTTTAACATTCTATAATAGCGTGTCATCTGTACTGTAATGCAGAAGTAAAATAAATCCCTTTATCTTCTGGCTATAGTACTGTGCAGTGTATACAATATAATGGTTTCCTCAGTTCCCAGTTTTGAAGGCTGGAGACTTCACTAGAGGAAGCGCAGTGTAAACTGTTTTTATAGTATAAGGCCATGTTCAGATCTTGTAAGAGACCGGCCGGGTCACGAACGACCGGTCTCTGAAAAGATCATCCCGGCCGGTACTGTAGTACCGGCCGAATGATCTTTAGTGCCGTAGAGTTCTTATGCGGGCGTGCACAGATGCATCAGAACTCCCCACTGCACACTATGGAACGTGCAGCCGAAGCTGCACGCTCCATTGTGTGCACTGACAGGGTTTTCTGCTGCCGTTATCTACACCAGATTGGAACTGGTGTAGATTTCAGCCACAATTTATGCCTTTCAGTAATAAATGCCATGTGGTGAATTAGGGAATACTATAGTGGTGAATAAGGGGAAGCGCTCACCTTATTGTGTTATGTTCAAGACACAACAGCTTATTGCAGGACATAAACATAGAAACATGTAGCCATGTCTGGAAGGGGCATCAGTAAGAAAGGTAAAGTACGCTGCTGCCAGTAACTGGGAATTATGGAAAATTCCCTTCAGCTCCGAGCAGTTTTTTACAGGAACCAAAAATGGAGCCTATACTTTTAAAGTAGAACTTGTCCCCCAAAAAACAGGCAAGGAAAGTCTCTTCATCGGATATTTGGGATATACAAACACAAAATGAAGGTATATAATAATACAAACATAATATTGTATACTACCTACACATGTATGTACACCAGTATAAACCGATCACATTTTCTATTTTATTGAACTTATCACCTATAGTTTTTTTTTATACTCCTTTATATATTTTGCATGGTCTTTTACAAGACATTGGAATTTAACAGAATTATTTATTGTACAACCTCTTTATGTGCATTGCTTTATTTATTATCCCCCCTCCCATGCACTATCCCCTCACCCAGTCATCATACTCTGCCATGCACTATCCCCTCACCCAGTCATCATACCTCACCATGCACTATCCCCTCACCCAGTCATCATACCTCACCATGCACTATCCTCTCACGTAGTCATCATACCTCACCATGCACTATCCCCTCGCTTAGTCATCATACCCCGCCATGCACTATCCCCTCGCTTAGTCATCATACCCCGCCATGCACTATCCCCTCACCCAGTCATCATATCCCACCATGCACTATCCCCTCACCCAGTCATCATACTCTGCCATGCACTATCCCCTCACCCAGTCATCATACTCTGCCATGCACTATCCCCTCACCCAGTCATCATATCCCACCATGCACTATCCCCTCACCCAGTCATCATACTTCGCCATGCACTATCTCCTCACCCAGTCATCATATCCCACCATGCACTATCCCCTCACCCAGTCATCATACCCCGCCATGCACTATCCCCTCACCCAGTCATCATACCCCGCCATGCACTATCCCCTCACCCAGTCATCATACCCCGCCATGCACTATCCCTTCACCCAGTCATCATACCCCGCCATGCACTATCCCCTCACCCAGTCATCATACCCCGCCATGCACTATCCCCTCACCCAGTCATCATAACCCACCATGCACTATCCCTTCACCCAGTTATCATACCCTGCCATGCACACCTCTATGTAATGTAAAAGACTTACAATGGGACAAAACTTTTTATGTAGCTTTAAATCTGTGCACATCACTCGCTGCATGATCTGACCCTTTTTTAAAGACAGACTTCTTTTTAAAGCGAATATACCATCAGGTACATTCTATTCCACATAAATAGAATGGTGCTGGGAGGCTGTTGCCGGTTCCCATGCATGGAGCTGGTCTATTCCCGGGCATCGGTGGGGCATGAAGCACTAGAGGTGGGCCCACCGGCAGTGTGAAGAAACCCCCTCCCCTCTGTGACGCAGCCATGTCACAGAGGGGAGGGCTGATTGTCACACTGGGGACGGGCTCGCCTCCAGTGCTTCATGCCCCGCTGGTCCCCAGGAATAGACCAGTGCTGTTGGCGGGAACCGAGCTGCAGTTCAAAAAAAGGACTGCAGCACCAGCTTCCCTGCGCCATTCAGTAGTAAAAACTTTTGACAGGTTTTTATTAGCAGGGTGTGAGTGTTCAATCCCCAATCTATCAGGAGAACAAGAAGGGAGAGCTGCCATACACCTCTTTCTCTGCTGTGTGTCTCTATGAGCAAGACAGCCCCATAGACTTACAGTATATTATGTGGCTGCCTTGGTCATGTGACGGAGGAGAATGCGCTGAGCACGTTCTTCTCTTGCCTTGTTCTGATCACTGCCACTCAGATCCTAATTCATAAAAACTTTTTTTTATTTTTGTGACAGTCCTATTTAAGTCTATGAGGCCTGTATCCTATGTCACATTGAGTGGTAAGCTGGGAAGCAAAGCGCACAGCCACATGCTTTTCCTGGCTATATCTAGAGATCTCTTGGGGCCTCAGTACTGAAACACTGATAAAACTTCTGACATTTCTGTGTGCCGTGTCAAAAGTATTTTTTTTTTAAGTGACAATAATGCTTTAAATCAATATCTAAACTAATGTTAGGGCTCAGAGGTAGACAAGCATTGTAAAGGGGTATTTCCATCCCAGACTATATAGCATAATCACAAGATATACAATACATATCTGATAGATGATGGTCCTATCCCTGGGCCCCACACCTTAAAGGGGTTATCCAGCGCTACAAAAACATGGCCACTTTTTCCCCGCTCTTGTCTCCAGTTCAGGTGCGGTTTGCAATTAAGCTCCATTTACTTCAATGGAACTGAGTTTCAAACCCCACCCAATCTGGAGACAAGAATGGGGCAAAAGTGGCCATGTTTTTGTAGCACTGGATAACCCCTTTAATAACAAGGGTCCTCAGCCCCATCCGGCCAAGTTACTGTGCCCAGATTATATAAAACAAGTGAGACTGGATTCACACATCCATAGTGCAGCCCGTGACTGAGGACCCGCGGCTCGCACTACGAATGTGCATCTGTAGTGCTCCATGCTTCACGGAGCACTACATTCCCACCTCATTAGTGTAGTGATCCGTGCCGCAAAAAACGGTCCGCATTACAACATGTCTGTCTTTTTGCGGCACAGATTGCTGCCCCGTATACACATACGGACGTGTGAACGGGTCATTGAATAACATTGGTTTTATCTTCTGTCTGCAATTGCGGACAGAACAACGGACGTGTGAATAAAGCCTGAGAAGCTGGTCACGTAGGGGGAGATTTATCAAACATGGTGTAAAGTAGAACTGGCTCAATTGCCCCTAGCAACCAATCAGATTCCACCTTTCATTCCTCAGAGACACTTTGGAAAATGAAAGGTGGAATCTGATTGGTTGCTAGGGGCAACTGAGCCAGTTTCACTGTACACCATGTCTGATAAACCTCCCCCATTGTGTGTAACTCTCACAGCACCTCCAGTGTCATTTTTACAACTCCCATTGTCATCTATGGGAGATGTATAATCTGTTTATCAGCATACTTGGTTCAGGGGGGAGCAATGCTACATATTCTGTATTGCACACTGCTTGCTGTTACTATCCTGTGTGTGGGCCATACTATATGTAGAGTGGAGGGCTGTGTGTCTGCCCTTCCAGTAACAGGCTACTCTCAGTACTCTTGCATATACTATATACACCATCACTACACTACATGTGTCACTGTATATCCCTGCCTCCTATTTAGCAGGATCTCTGGCAGCCCTTACACGCCTGACACACAGACTCCCTCTCTGCGCCTGCGCAGCGTCTCGTTTCCATGGTGATCAGCACTTCCGTATAAACATAGCAGCATGGACGGCACGGAGGAGCCCGGTTATGACGATTACACCGTGTTTACCGGCTCGTCCGAGCACGATATCATGTGCAGCAGGATCTTCTGGAACTCGCTCACCCTGCAGCCTCCGCTGGAGTCCAGACTGGTGTCCGGGGATGTGGAGCAGAGGCTGAGGGCTGCCGGGGAGGCCAAACCGCGTAAGTGTCTCATTCACACCTAGCGATATGTGCTGCGGTTAGTCTCAGTGCGATCACTATGATAGTACCTGGGAAAGATCACTGTATGGGGCTGATGCTGTCATACAGGGTGGGGGCTGTCTCCTGTAAGTGTGAATAGATAGGGGAATACTCCCTGCTGAGTAACATGGTTATAGATTTCTGCAAGAGGCTAAAATATCCACTAGGAAAAATCTTGCGCTGCTGACTAGTATCATTGGGCATGACTGTTCACGTGTGGTGTTTTTTAGGATTTTTCTTAAGTGCCAAAAACCACAGTTAAAGGGGTTGTCCAGTGAAAATCTTTTTCTTTCAAATCAACTGGTGAAAGTTATATAGATTTGTAATTTACTTCTATTAAAAAATCTCAAGTCTTGCCATACTTATCAGCTACTGCATGTCCTGCAGGAAATGTTTTATTTTTAGTCTGACACACTGCTCTCTGCTGACACCTCTGGCTGAGACAGGAACTCTGTCTCGGTTTTTTATGAATCCCCATAGATAACCTCTCCTGCTCTGGACAGTATTCTGTTATTTGTAAATGTTCAGCTTTTTTATGTCTTTTAAATCAACTGGTATAAGAAAGTTATACAGATCTGTAATTTACTTTTATTTAAAAAATCTCCAGTCTTCCAGTACTTATCAGCTGCTGTATGTCCTGCAGGAAGTGGTGTATTCTCTCCAGTATGACACAGTGCTCTCTGCTGCCACCTCTGTCCATGTCAGGAGCTGTCCAGAGCAGGAGAGGTTTTCTCTACTACTCTGGACAGTTCCTGACATGGACAGAGGTGGCAGCAGAGAGCACTGTGTGAGAATGGAAAGAATACACCACTTCCTGCAGGGCATACAGCAGCTGATAAGTACTGGAAAGCTGGAGGTTTTTAAATAGAAGTAAATTACAAATCTATGTAACTTTCTGAAACCAGTTGATCTGAAAGAAGAGAAAATTGCCACTTTAATGCAGCTTTATAATAGACCTAGACCACAGGGGGTCTTATAAACCAAACTTAGACCCTCATAGTACCCTATGTATATTCTGCACTCAGTTATAGGTGTTAACACAACACAGGCACTAAAATAGAGCTCTGTTATGGTCTGTCATCAAATAATGTGTGCATGTGAATAGCAGAAATGTGTGATCTGCATCTCTTCTTGTGTTAATCTATATCCCCAGATAAATCTATCATGTATCAGGATTAATGATAAGACATTCTGTATATATGGATTATTCTGTAACTGGCAGCTATAAGTATGTAAATAGTCATCCAGGCACTATGGACCTTTAAATTAAATACTATTGATTCCCATTCTCATATAGGACAATGAAGATGAGGTATGGTTCAGTGTATGCAGAGAGCCACCTGTCTAGCCGCACTGTCCGCTGGACCCGCGCAGCCTTCACTCCGCCATTAATCCTCTAATCGCTACATTAAATAGGCCTTGGGTTCACTAAAATGACACTTAAGCTGAAAGCGCCCTGTCAGGAATACAGAATTAAAGGGATCAATACACATTCACTTCTACTCACTGATCCCATATAATGAATTATATTAAATGAAAAGCAAAATCACTATGAGGAGTGGGAGAGACCTGGGGACCTGCAGAGACGTTATTGGGGGTGTGAGTAGTGGGGCTGGACCAAAGTATTGCTGAGGGTGGAGAAATAATTATCTATTGGTATTTTTCATTTTCATTTCTAGGAAAGAATTACAGCCAACAAGAACTGGAGGATCTCAGTAAGTATGGAGGCCAGGCTTTATTACTGTCTATAGGACAAGTATAGAACATACAGACAGGACAAGAGACGGGGCTGCTGTCTCAGACGAGTGAGTGGGACCATACACCGCAATATATTGTCATGTAGGGATGATTTTTTTTTTGTTACAGGTGATTGCTGGTTATAAACTAAATTATATTTGTTGCTAGAAGAAAATGAAAAAGTTTAAGTAATTTGTCGCCAGAAGTAATAGTAATAGCTGCATGTGGTCAGTCTAGTGTAAACACCACCCCCGGCCACTCCACAGTCTAGTATAAACACCACTTATGGTCACTCCACAATCTAGTGTAAACACCCCCCCCCCCCGCCCCCGGACACTCCACAGTCTAGTGTAAACACCACCCCCGGCCACTCCACAGTCTAGTGTAAACACCACCCCCCGGACACTCCACAGTCTAGTGTAAACACCACTCCGGCCACTCCACAGTCTAGTGTAAACACCACCCCCCAGACACTCCACAGTCTAGTGTAAACACCACCCCGGACACTCCACAGTCTAGTGTAAACACCACCCCTGTCACTCCACAGTCTAGTGTAAACACCACCCCGGTTACTCCACAGTCTAGTGTAAACACCACCCTGGCCACTCCACAGTCTAGTGTAAACACCAAAGCGCTCACTCCAAAGTCTAGTGTAACACCCCCACCCCGGGCACTCCACAGTCTAGTGTAAACACCACCCCTGGCCACTCCACAGTCTAGTGTAAATACTGCCCCCAGTCACTCCACAGTTTCATGTAAACACCACCCTGGCCACTACACAGTCTAGTGTAAACACCACCCCGGTGACTCCACAGTCTAGTGTAAACACCACCCCGGTTACTCCACAGTCTAGTGTAAACACCACCCTGGCCACTCCACAGTCTAGTGTAAACACCAAAGCGCTCACTCCAAAGTCTAGTGTAACACCCCCACCCCGGGCACTCCACAGTCTAGTGTAAACACCACCCCTGGCCACTCCACAGTCTAGTGTAAATACTGCCCCCAGTCACTCCACAGTTTAATGTAAACACCACCCTGGCCACTACACAGTCTAGTGTAAACACCACCCTGGCCACTACACAGTCTAGTGTAAACACCACCCTGGCCACTACACAGTCTAGTGTAAACACCACCCCGGTCACTCCACAGTCTAGTGTAAACACCACCCTGGTTACTCCACAGTCTAGTGTAAACACCACCCCGGGTACTCCACAGTCTAGTGTAAACACCACCCTGGCCTCTCCAAAGTCTAGTGTAACACCCCCTCCCCCTCCCCCCCGGGCACTCCACAGTCTAGTGTAAACACCACCCCTGGCCACTCCACAGTCTAGTGTAAATACTGCCCCCAGTCACTCCACAGTTTCATGTAAACACCACCCCCAGTCAGTCTATAGTATAGTGTAAACACCACCCCAGTCACTCCACAGTCTAGTGTAAAGGCTGCTGTAAACCAGTCCACAGTCTAGTTTACACAGAGTCCCTAGTTGGTCAACAGTTTATTGTTAATTTTCACACTACACTGTGAACTAACCAAGGGCTGCAGCCTTTATAGTTGACAGCAGAGTGAGTGGTGGCTCCAGTTTCTCTAGCTTTGCCCAGTGCCAATAATTCCACAGTGACTGCACATCCACAATGGATGTAACTGGAGTATAGGACACAATACAATTGCAGAATGTCTGTAGTGCAGCCCCTGACTGTGGCCTGCACTACTAATGTGCATCAGTAGTGCTCCATCCTTCACAGACTACCACATATAACATGGTGATCACAGCCCTGTACACATGTACTGACATGTAAACAGGGCCATGGAAATCTATTGGTCCTATGGTATGTTGTGTCCACAACTGCAGACAGAACCATGGACGTGTTAATAGGGCCTAAGGCGTTGAAGAGATCAGGAAAGGAGGTAGAGGTATACAGCATTGTGCAGTTCTCTGCACCACCATAGCTCATTCTTACTAAGTGTGGTGGTGGAAAGTAGCATTGTGCTGTGAAATCTATGGGGGAGATTTATGAAAGGGTATAAATATACACCTGGTGTTAACTGCCCACAGCAACCAATCACAGCTCAGCTTTCAGCTCTGGTAAAATATAAGAGGAGATGTGATTGGTTGCTGTGGGCAGTTTACACCAGGTGTATATTTACACCCTTTCATAAATCTCCCCCAATGTGTCCTGTAAAACACGGCACTTACAGATGGCACAAAACGACACTACATTGCCTTTAGTACCTTCTGCAGTAAATAACTAGATTTTGTCTGTGGCAGTGCAGATCATAATATATATATATATATATATATATATATATATATATATATATATATATACATACAGCCCCCTGTGTGATATTAGCTGCAGTATCTCTTCCATACCAGGATCCAGTAGTCATCCCCAGGTGCTATATAGGCAGCAGGCATGTGTACTATAACTGCTTGTCAAAACTTCACTGGCTTTATCCAGAACTGATGCTCCTGTGCACATCAGCACTTTGCATCATACTGCAGCTGTGAGGTTATTACTATTTATTGTAGTATTTTGTTCAGTGTAAAGCAGGGGTCTCAAACTCGCGGCCCGCGGGTCAACTGCGGCCCTCGGGACACTAGTTTGCGGCCCCCACCTCAATGGTAGCTTCCCTGTAAGTGCGGCCCTCATCAGCAGCTCAGCCGCGATTGGCTGAGCTTAACTTTATGCTCAGCCAATCGCGGCTGAGCAGCTGATGACGCGGCAGAGGGGGGCCGGCATCAGGGACGGCTGCAGCTGTTCGGCCGGCCTCCCGAAGACGACGGAGAGGTGGGCGGCGGTGGTGGTGGTAGGGGAGTTGTGCGGTGCAGGGGCCAACAGCCACCTGGCAGAGCCGTCGCCCCCTAGCGTCCCTGCCACACATGCAGCTCCCCGGTCTCTGGAGGAGGAGGCCGCGGGGACTGCAGGGTGAGGTGATCGCATCGCTGCAAGTCCTGGGGCTGTTCAGCAGGATCGGGGGATGCAGTGCAGATCCCCGATCCTGCTTTACAGCCCCAGGACTTGCAGCGATGCGATCACCTCACCCTGCAGTCCCCGCGGCCTCCTCCTCCAGAGATTGAGGAGCTGCATGTGCGGCTGAGAGGAGCGCGCCAGTGCCGGGGGTGAGAGGAGGGGTGTGTCCAGCTCCCCCCAGTCCCCTGTCAGCTCCCCCCAGGTCCCCCCAGTCCCCTGTGTAACCCCCCAGTCCCCTCTCAGAGACTCCCAGTCCCCTTTGTCACCCCCAGTCCCCTCTCAGAGACCCCCAGTCCCCTTTGTCACCCCCAGTCCCCTGTGTCACCCCCCTGCTCCCCCCAGTCTCCTGTGTCACCCCCAGCTCCCCTCTGTCACCCCTGCTCCCCCCAGTCCCCTCTCAGGGACCCCCAGTCCCCAGCGTCACCCCCCTGCTCCCCCCAGTCCCCTGTATCACCCCCCAGCTCCCCTCTGTCACCCCTGCTCCCCCCAGTCCCCTGTGTTACCCCCAGTCCCCTTTGTCACCCCAGTCCCCTGTGTCACCCCCTGCTCCCCCCAGTCCCCTGTGTCACCCCCCAGCTCCCCCCAGTCCCCTGTGTCACCCCCAGCTCCCCCCAGTCCCCTTCTTGTGGAAAACCTGATGCGGTCCAGCCTCACCCAGACTCTACCTCCAGCGGCCCCCGGGTAAATTGAGTTTGAGACCCCTGGTGTAAAGTGTCTTGCACCTTTCCAAGTCATAAAGCAGATTGTCTTTTTTCAGAGACGGAGTATTTTTTATTGGAAGCACAGAGACTGCGAGATGTAGAACTACGATCCGTCTATATGCAAAAAGTAAGTATGATTTCTTATCTTCCTTTATTACGGTGTTATAGGTCTGGGGAGCAGAATGCTGGAAACCATCTGTCTTGCAATGATACATCCTTCTTTCTACTGTAGCTTTAGCGGTTTTCCAGTTTCAAAACAAATTCTGGGTTAAAGAACCCTCATCTCTTGGCCAGACTAGGCACATCACTATGGGTTTTTTACGTGAACAGACCGATGCTGGTGCGGGGAATGCCGGTGCCGCGGTCCTTTTTTTGAACCAACGCCCGTTTCCCGCACGCGGTGCCGATCTATTACCGAGCACCACCCCACCCCAAAGCACTGGGGGCAAGTCCACTGGCCCCCAGTGTGATGATCTCCCCTCCGTGACACAGCTCCATTGATTCTAATGGACCAGCGCCGGTCTGCTCATGTAAAAAACCCATAGCGATGTACTTAGTGGTACATTCGCTTTAAGAGCAGTTATAAAGAGTGCCCTTCAGTTTAGAGGACCTGTTCTGTCCTGCATTACAAAGACAGCCAAATAGTATGTCCCATCAATATTGTGGTGGAGACCCCCCTTTAAAGAGTTACTCTGTGTTCAACAAAAAAAAGTTTTATGATATACATAATAAAATGTTTTTCAGATTTTAAGTATACTTCAGACTCCTTGGGGGAGATTTATCAAAGGGTATAAAATATACACTTGCGTAAACTGCGCACAGCAACCAATCACAGCTCCTCTATCATTTTACCAGAGCTGAAAGCTGAGCTGTGATTGGTTGCTGTGGGCAGTTTACACCCGTGTATATTTTGTACCCTTTGATACCCCCCCCCCCCCCTCTCTCCATCATTCTGTTTATTTGCAGTGAAAAAAATCTGTCCAGGTCATGTGATGTATTTGGTGTGTTACAAGACACCTCTATGATAACTGTATCAATCACATGACCAAGACACATTTTTACCCAAGTAAACAATGAAATGAACAATTGAGTGACAGCTGACAGACATCTTGAAAAACATGATAAAAAGTTAATTGAAAAATGTTACTGATTTTCAGCATATAAAGATGTGAGATGGTAGTGTATAAGTAGCTGTCCTCCCGGAGGAAAACAACTTGTTCTACATTTTCACATAATGAGGATGGATTCAAATCAGTGTTTGACCTTTAAGGGGCCTTAAAAAGAAACTTAACAGCAGGTTAGAAGAATCTAACCTGCTGTTACTTCCCATAGGGCCAGGGACACTGAGGAAGAAGATTTTCTTACCTTAAAGGGATAGTGCGGCGCTAAAAAATTATTCACAGAATAACACACATTACAAAGTTATACAACTTTGTAATGTATGTTATGTCTGTTAATAGCCCCCTTCCCGTGTCCCACCACCCCCGTCCGTGTACCCGGAAGTGTGTCGTGCATTATACATTACCTGATCCGTATCGAGGGCCGTCCGCCACTTTGTGCCAAACGCGGACGCGTCATCAGCTGCTCAGCCGCTATTGGCTAAGCATAACTGTGCTTAGCCAGTCGCGTCTGAGCACACTTATGACGCGGCGGAGGGGGGGCGGCGGCAGGTATTTGGCCGTGCGTCCGAAGATGACGTTTGGCACAAAATGGCGGACGGCCCTCGACACGGATCAGGTAATGTGTAATGCACCACACACTTCCGGGTACACGGGTGGGGGTGGTGGGACACGGGAAGGGGGCCATTCACAGACATAACATACATTACAAAGTTGTATAACTTTGTAATGTGTGTTATTCTGTGAATAATTTTTTAGCGCCGCACTACCCCTTTAATCCTCATCGCTGTTTTCCTGCAATTCTCCATTTAAGTAAAATGTTTGGTGCACTGGGGTTAGTATTACAGCCCTGGACGCTCCGATCCACCCACCCCTCTTCATGAATATTTAGGCAGCGCTCTGTAGTGACACCACTCCAGCAGCTTATTACTGCAGAGTGCTAGATGAATATTTATGAAGAGGCGCAGCAGGCGGGCTGATCAGTGCAACATGGACTGTAGTCCCACCTCCCGTGCACTTTACTACCTAATTAACATATTATAAACTATGCTTAAGATGAAGGTCAGCATCCTATCCTATGGGAATGACTCAACCAAAGAAGAAAAGAAAATGCTGGACATGTGTATACAATATATCAAATAATATAAATTTTATTGCAAAAATCATACAAAAATACATACAGATGATAATAGACTGATAGGGGCCATGTGACCGGACTATTGCAGGATTATGCAATCACATGGTCGTGATTGCATTGCTTTCACCTGATGATGTCTTTCTCCACACTTGGTTCACATTTACATAAAACAGCATTCAGTCTTTCAGTTTATTACTCTTGACAAAGCGGTGTGACACGAAACGTGCGTTGGGTAAGATCGAGGAGGAGGCAGTAGGTATTTTACCTTTATTGGCCGGGCTGTTTATATTGCGATTTGGAGTATATTTCTACAGCTAGAATTATGCAGGTGCACTATGCACTTTTACTCGTTCTCATATATACTGCTTATATGCTGTAGTCTCTATGATATATGTTCTTTTATACATGTGTGCCCAGTGCCATTGTTTCCAATCTGACTTACTGTAGCTTTATTTGCACATACTATTTGTTGTACAGATATCTACTTCTCCTTGTGGGGTCTTTTTTTTTATCCCCCTATCAGTCTATTATCATCTGTATGTATTTTTATGTGATTTTTGCAATAAAATGTATATTATTTGATATATTGTATACACATGTCCAGCATTTTTTTTCTTCTTTGGTTCAGTTATATACGTTAATGCGTATGGTCAATATATTGTGAGACATTGTATTTGTTAATCTCCTATGGGAATGTAACAGGAAGTTAGGTTCCTCTAAGTTTCTCCCAGAAGGGTGAGTTACCCATCTGCTAAATCATACAAAGAGAATATACAGTGGTATCTTGGTTTAAGAGTAACTTGGGTTAAGAGCGTTTTGGAAGAAGAGCTCACAGTTTTTCAAAATTGTGACTTGGTTTAAGGGCATTGCTTTGGTTTAAGAGCTCCCTGTACTGGGTGGAAGGGAAAGTCGGGGAGGGACATGGTCTGCATAGCGGGGTCTACAGCTCTGTACTCTGACCCAGGAAGTCTCCCTTACCTTCCAAATCATAGCAGATCCACTTCAGGCTGGGGCTTACATCAGGGGACAGGACTGTGGAGGTAATCACTCCATATCTGTAACCCCTCTCTCCCCAGACAGAGAGTGCTGCTATACTGTGCCCACATATATCCTGCTCATTCCTTCATACTCCCTGCAGTCTATGTCAGTCCTGATTGGTCCATGCTGAACACACCCCTTCCCCATTGCTGTCATGTGACCACACAGACCTCTGACAGCAGCCCTGCTTCTCTATTCTAGCTTGTTGTACTACACTACTGCATTATGGGGATCTGCAGTTCCAGCCTGTATCTACAAACTGCTGCTGTTTTTTTCATTCTTATGTAGTTACTATACATTATACACCACATGCTGATTGCTATACTGTACAGTAACTTATAATATCACATATTCTGCTGTTTCTAAATGTTTGTTTTATTTGTTTTACATGTTATTCAGAATATAAAATCGTTATTGTTGGGGTGTGGAACCAATTGTCTGAATTTCAATGATTTCTTATGGGACCATTTGCTTTGGTTTAAGAGTGGATTTTGATTACAAGCACGGTCCCGGAACGAAATACGCTCGTAATCCAAGGCACCGCTGTATTTAGTTTTCTAAAACTGGAATACCCTTTTAACTGTAACCTGCAGCCCCCTCCTCATATAACATTGCAGGGTATATACCCTGACATCTGTGAGGACCCATGGTAGGTGTCACTTCCCTTTCCCTGCACTATGAATAAGGCTTTGTTCATCTCTGCTATGGGAACAGAAAGAGAAAAGTGACGGCAGTGCTGCCTTCACCCAATGGACTATAATGGGGTCCATTCAGGTCCCATCATTTTATCAGAAAAATTTAGGTCTGCACCTTTTTTTTGACTGCGTAGTAGAAGTGTGAGCAGAGTCCAACACCTTTTCGCTGGAAATAATCAGCTTTATTATTATAAGCAATAGCAACATTTTTGCTGATGGAAAAGCCTCTTTCCTGCGCACAGAAATCCCTTATACTGTATACACATAAAAGAGCAGAAGGAATAACAGATTTATGGTGACAGTGTATTTAGTTAATAGAGTTTTCTCTCTAGAAGATAGCGGAGATGAGAGATGAAGGGGTCAGCATTGCTCTCAATCTTCCATTTGCTGGCAGCTTAAATCCATTGCCAGGGATGGACTATAAGCTAGTAGAGGGAGGGGGCCTAACCGTAAAGCTTCTCTCCGGGTCATTTCTCTATTATATGGAAAAAATAATCCTGAAACTCTCATTATGTAATGACCATGTAATTTTGTATATAATGCATTGCTCAGCTATTTCTAACTGGAAATGTTTATGTGTTTACAGCTCAGCAAATATTTGCCCCCATCATGCTCCCTGATATTGGATATTTGTCATCTTAAATGGTCTCTGAGCTAAAAATTTTATGTCCATGTGAACAGTTAAAGGGGTTATCCAGCGCTACAAAAACATGGCCACTTTTCCCCCTACTGTTGTCTCCAGTTTAGGTGCGGTTTGCAATTAAGCTCCATTTACTTCAATGGAACTGAGTTTCAAAACCCCACCCAAACTGGAGACAACAGTAGGGGGAAAGTGGCCATGTTTTTGTAGCGCTGGATAACCCCTTAAAAGGGGTTATTCAGTGCTACAAAAACATGGCCACTTTCTTTCAGAGACAACACGACTCTTGTCTCCATTTCAAGTGCGGTTTGCAATTAAGCTCCATTCACTTCAATGGAACTGAGCAGCAAAACCTAGCCCAAGCTGGAGACAAGAGTAGAGCTGTCTCTGGAGGAAAGTGGCCATGTTTATGTAGCGCGGAATAACCCCTTTAAGTGTCGTCATCAACATAATAAATAGCTGTACACTCTCACCGATGGTTAGGATACTTGGCGTGCTCCATGCACCAGTTATACACCAGCTTCATCCTATGGCACATTGGGATGGGGGTTAGAATTTATAAATGCTTGCATGACAACATGAATGAATACCTAAGGGATGTTTCATGAACAAAACCCTTATCCATATATCCTATTGATCTTTGATAGCCGTTACAGAAACATGGTACTAACACAGAATAAAGTAACATATTATTTATGCCAATATGCCATATGGCGAACCGTACAAATTTAACTAAAAAGAAACGATAGTAGCCATCTGTTGATTTTTCACCCTCCAAAAATAAAATGGTTGTCTAGGCAAAATGTTTTTTTTCCCCCACCTTGAAGTGGCACTATCTGCAGGTTCCTCCCAGAGAACCTGCTGATATGCCGCAGTAGCTGTTTAACCCAGGAGTATATAGCCATAATTTTAACCCCTGTCCGCCCCGCATTGTTTGTAAAATCACTAAATGATCTTATGCAAATTACTAGCATAAGAGAATTTAGGGCGTTGCTCCGGGCCAGAGAGCATCGCCATGCCCCGCCCAGCCCACCCTCTCCTGTCCTGCCCACTATGCATATTCTTAACTGCATAGTGGGCTGTATACACTGTGGCTGCGCAGGGAAGCAGTCCCACCTGAGACGGGCTGCTTCCCGCGCATGCGTAGACCCCCTGGGCCGCCGCCGATCCTCCCGGAGGCCCCTCAGGACGTGAGTATAAGATAGACTTTATACTTATGTCTTGAGGAACCTTCAGGAGGATCGGCGGCCCGATGGATTCACAAATGCGCGGGAAGCAGACAGTCTCCGGCGGGACTGCTTCCCTGTGCAGCCACAGTGTATACAGTCCACTATGCAGTTAAGAATATGCATAGTGGGCAGCGGCAATGCTCTCTGGCCCAGAGCAACGCTGTAAATGCTCTTATGCTAGTAATTTGCATAAGAGCATTTAGTGATTTTACAAATAATGCGGGGGAATCCAGGGCTTAAAGTAACGGCTATCTAATACTAAGGGAACCAGCTACTGCAGCATATCAGCAAGTTCTCTGGGAAGAACCTGCTGATAATGCCGCTTTAAATAATGTTTTTTTTTGTTTATTGTTTTTCAAAAACGCCAGCAGCCACTCCACTCTTGTGTTCAGCACACAAAAATGCCTAAACGACAAAAAAAGAGCACTCACATATTAAGTCAAAAACACAAAAAAAAAAACTGCAAAGGCCTGTAAAAACGCATTTGCAGTTTTTCTGGCCTAAAAAAAATCACACAAAAAGCATGTGTGAGGGCACCCTTACTCCCCAAGAACCTTTGCTATCACAGCTTCTTCACTACGCTTCACTTCCTAGTGGTGGGGTCGTCATGAGACATTGCCACTGGGTGTGTGGGACATTGTTACGGCCGGTCATTGGCAGAGCAGCAGTGTCTCTGCTGACCCCTACACTGGGGAAGGAAGCGCAGCAGAGACCGGGAGCTTCGCTAAACCTCTGCCTGGACAGCCTTTTTAATACTCTTATGATTTTTGGGATACATATAACTTAAAGCGACTCTGTACCCACAATCTGACCCCCCCCCCAAACCTCTTGTACCTTCAGATAGCTGCTTTTAATCCTAGATCTGTCCTGGTGTCCATTCAGCAGGGGATGCAGTTATTGTCCTAAAAACAACTTTTAATCCGGCAGCGCTGTGTCTAACGGCCGGGGCTTAAATTTGTATATGCAGTAGGCTGGCACACCCTCTCTGTCCTTACTCCCCCCCCCCCCTCATCATCATTAGGAATACTCCAGGCAGATTGCTTCCTATTCCCCACCTGTGGCAGCCCGGCACATGGGCTGGATCGTTAATACACCTGTGCAAAGCTCAAACAGCAGTAAATGTTCCTGGATCATTCCTAATGATGAGGAGGGTGGGTAGGAAGGACGGAGAGGTGGTGCCAGCCTAATGCATATACAAATGTAAGCCCCGGCCTATAGACACAGCGCTGCCGGATTAAAAGTTGTTTTTAGGACAATAACTGCATCACCTGCCGAACGGACCCCAGGACAGATCTTGGATTAAAAGCAGCTATCTGAAGGTACAAGTGGTTTGGGGGGGACAGATTGTGGGTACAGAGTCGCTTTAAATAAGTAATATGTATTCCCCAAATAGTATCATTAAAAAACATGACTTGTCTTGCAAAAAACAAGCCCACATATGGCTACATATACAGAAAAATAAAATGCTATAGCTTTCAGAATGCGGCTGTACAAGGAGTACACAATATAGCAATATATCTACCTCTACTAAGGCCTCACACTGTATTTGACCCCTTGACCTACAGTGTCTTCTACCCTTAATTTGTGACTTTGTGGAGCCTTTACAGGGGATACGGCATGTGTAAGGGTCTGATCTGCTGATAACTGGTTTGCACTGAAAACTCCAGTTGCTTACAGTAACAATATGGATGGTCAGAAGAATACAGCTGACATGTGAAAAGCCTCTAATATTTGATTTTATGTTTCATTGATTGTGGAGACGTTGCTTTTTGACTAGTCGTGTTGTTTCAGCGCAGTATTTATGCCAGTAGTGTCCTTATACATTAATATTAATTGTACTAAACCCATTTGTAGTTCATCTTCTTGGAAAGAAAATCATTAGACATCGAAAGCGGGATGCCAGCATTTGTCTTCTCAGATTGATCGTCGTCAGAGGGATATAGGGGCTACTTAGTACTTTAATGGACAAATGTCAGAGGTATATTAAATACACCAAACAGAGTAATTAAACAGAGGCTTTGTAAAGTCTGCCTATGTATTTTTCAATGATATTTTAGCCATTGATCTATGGGAAGAGGAAATCCATTGATTTATTATTATTAGTAGTAGTAGTATGGAAAATGTAGACACTACAGGTTTTACTGCAATATCAGAAAGGAATTCTCTCCTAAAACTCAATTTTTCATTAATTTTCCCTAAACAGGCGTCCCATCAGTCAGCTGTGAGTGGAGCATATGTAAATGAGAGTTTCCAATGGATCACTACATCCCTGATATTGGAGAAACTTAGAGGGGTACTCCGGAGAAGAAAAAATATTTGCAAATCAGCTGATGTCAGAAGGTTATACAGATTTGTAAATTATTTCTATTTGAAAATCTCAAGTCTTCCATTACTTATCAGCTGCTGGATGTGCTGCAGAAAGTGCTGTATTATTCTCTGTCTGACACAGTGCTCTCTGTCCACCTGTGCCAATGACAGCAACTGTCCAGAGTGGATGAGGTTTTCTATGGGAATTTCTACTGTTCTGGACAGTTCCTAACATGGACAGAGGTGGCAGCAGAGAGCACTGTGTCAGACTGGAAAGAATACACCACTTCCTGCAGGACATACTGCAGCTGATAAGTACAGGAAGACTTGAGATTTTCAAATAGAAGTAAATTAGAAATCTGTATAATTTTCTGACACCAGTTCATTTAATAACATTTTTATGTCTTTAGAGTGCCCCTTAAAGTTTCTTTCCACCATTTGCAGGAGAGAAGTGTGTGGGATTTTCTATACTTCTATCCGTTTTGATGGCTATGGGGAAGCATTTTATTGCTCATGAAATAAAATAGTGCCAAGTTGAGCTCCCCCCACTCCAATGTATACATATAGACAACGATATCTATGGCTGATACATTGTACATCAGATACTACTACGCATGGTGGATTAAAACCTGCCACAACACTGTGTCCTGTCTTTGATTCTGGGGTTGCTGGCAGCAGGTTGGATTTTGTCCATAGAAATAGAGATTGGTGGTGTCTGCTTGTTAGTGTGGGCTGGTGCATCCTGCAGTAAGTTATTTAGTTAGCCTGACCATAGAATAGAGTCTATAGCATGGGCCGAGATGTGCGTGACCGTGAGCGGCGGAATCCGCGGCGAGTGATCCGCCCGAATACCTCAGTGTGAACATACCTTAATACAGGCGGAATCTCAGAATCCCGCCTGCCTCAGTGTGTTATTGGGATGGCTCGCGCCCTCCGATTCCATCACTCTCTGCTTGAAGAGTTCCACCTCAGGGTACAAACACACACACTGTATATGCAGCAGATACACAGCAGATACGCAGCAGATCTGCAGCAGATTTGATGGTGAAGACTTGATGCTGTGTTCAGTTATTTAGATCTAATCTGCTGCGTATCTGCTGCGTATCTGCTGCGTATCGCAGCAGTAAATACGTTGCGTATACGGTGTGTGTGTGTTTATACCCTAAGGGTATAAACCCACACACCGTATAAGCAGCGTATTTACTGCTGCGATACGCAGCAAACACGCAGCAAATACGCAGCAGATTAGATCTAAATAACTGAACACAGCATCAAATCTGCACCAACAAATCTGCTGCGTATTTGCTGCGTATTTGTTGCGTATCTGCTGTGTATACGGTGTGTGGGTTTGTACCCTAAGAGAGTAGATGTTGCATCATCCTGCAGGTTTCTGCTCTTCTCTGCTTCAGGTAATACTACCCCTATTCTATTACCATCATCCTGATGAGTAGTTACTCATTATCTCAGACTTGATATGACCATGTACTGTATGTATTCTCTTGTGCCATTACTGGTGGGTTTCCCATCTTGCCCTACTATTAATACCTGGAGACAACTGAGTACAGGGAATTATTATTAGGTCCCTGGGCAGGCAGCTGCTATAGGTGAAGACCAGTTCTGCAGCCTTGCAATGCGCTAGTGTTCATTACTGATACATGAAAGCACTTATTATTATTCAGCAAGAGAAGTCATGAATAGGGGCACATTTGTCATGTCATGCACACACATTTGTCATTTACTAAATGAGTGTATATCTGAGCTAATGTGTAAATGAAGACAGATTATTCCAGTGATTTAAAGGGGATGTGTTATCAGAAACTGACCTATCATTTAAATCATGTTCGGCATTTATTTAGTTATTAGAGGCTGGGCTGATATAAGCAAATACTATTTGTGCTCACTTGGTAGAACATCCCCTTTTTATACCTGGAAATACACGAATGCAGACAATTATATGTCTGCACAAAACTTGTGATCAGTCCTCAGACAAACATTTACTGATCACAGGGCATGTTACCAGAGAACAATGCTCCTATGATAGTTACTCCCTGTAAAAACACCCTAAATGCCCTAATTCTTACATTATTCTTCACACCTGGGTTGTAGAAGGGCACTTTCACAGAGATCGTTGAGTGTCATGCGTCACAGAAACCAAGCCCTGAATGGTGGACATGTCTCTTCTGGACAGTCACATAAACCTTCGTGTTGGGGTATCTGCCATTGTTTTGCCAACCATAGACCATACCTTACTAGAATCACATAACCAGCAGAAAGCCAGGCAATGAGAACTGTCTGGAGCCCTATGGTCCCTCTACTTTTTATATAGCATTATTTATATAGGAGCGGATGTTCCTGATACTGCAGCTCAGCCCTGTTCAGTTGATGGGATAAGTTGCCGTATCAAGCTTAAAGGGATTATTCCAAGAGTCCCAAGATCAACTCTGGGACCCCAACCAATCTGAATTACGGTCCTCCCGTATGAATGGAGCTGTTGTTGAGCCCATGCACGGCTACTGTATTCACTCTCTATTGGACTGGAAGTGTAGCGCTTAGTTGTCTTTAGTTGTTTGGCAGTAATTGAGCTGCAGCATGCATGCCTGGTCACTGCTCCATTCATATGGGGGAGAAAGGATCCCTGTTGTGGTGGATGGTGGGGGTCCTAGAAAAAGTATTATAGGCTATAATCTTGGAATACCCCCTTGGAATACCCCCTTAACAAAATACTGGCATTGTACTTGGATACCCAGTGATACCCATAATTATGGATGGCCTATTCTAAGTTTTCTGGTTCTTAGAGTGTATATAATGGTTCTTACGTAGAATAATCAAGTCCCAGTAACCAGCACTTCACTCATAAAATCTTACTACTTCTCATACTACACGTAAGGAGTGAAGCCTGTCAGATATGCATGTCTCCTGTGTTCTTTTCTGTTTTATGGCAATTCTATACTAATGGTGGAATGTTCTGTGTCTACATATTTTTAATGAAATTGCAAGAAATTAAGATATTTGGGCAAAGTGCTGGATGCTTTTTTATGCCCAGGTGAGGTAAAACACACAAACTATAATATTAAGACCATAGATCTATTAAATATTCAAAATGATACTGCCTTGGACCTGAGACCTGAAGGGTTCCTTGGGCGTCCTTAAGGTGGTGTGAATGGAGATAGACTGGCTGACCCCCAGGATAGTTGGCAACCAAGACATGAGTGTAGATTACTTTTGGTTACACGGTTTATGTATTATTGTCCAAAGAATTGTTATATTCACCGCTAAGAGTTTAAAAGGAAGTCTCTATGTCCAAATGACACTCAAACCACAGTCTCACTTAGCTGGATCTCCGTCTATGTTGAGGTGTCATGTCTTGTTTACACACTCGCCTACTCTTGTGCTGCTGCATAAGATATGGATAAAAATTTGGTTACCCCCCAAAAAAAACTATACTGATGAAATGGTTCTTATGTGTATGCATGAGAACTAGCAATCATATATGACAGAGCCAGCTAGACACCCACAGTACAAGAGTAGAATAAGAAGCCCTGTATTTCATAGAATTCAGTGTAACATCATACGTCTTACACAGCTCTGATACTGTAAGACACATTGCATTGTTGAGCCAAGTATTAGGAGGATAAAAGAACACTGGGCACTCAGACAAACGTTGGCGCTATAGAAAGTCTACATTATATCCTGACATTTTTACTGAGCATTACCACTCCCGGTATCACCAGTGATGTGTGCTGCCTCTTCAGATTATCAGTAATGTAATAGTTCCAGTTTCTCTGTCTGCAGATCGTGGTTTTGCAGATCCGATCCCACTGAAGTCTTATAATTGATTGCTATGTAATGCTGATTGAGATTTTTAATTATTTTCTTTACAAGAGTCTCTGCAGGTGTAACTAGCACAAGTCATTTCCCAGAAGATGATCCACGAACGCTGGTATATTAAGTGAATGCACTCCCCGAGGAGCTATGAGTTCTTAAAGTAACAGATCCCCCGAGAGCTTTACGCTCAAATACACTGCTGTAAATACATTATCCTGTGTAATAGAGTGAGCAGAGACCCAAGTCTATAAACTTCACTTATTCAGGCTGGAAAGAACAGGTTAATGCAGAATCTATAAAAGTCCCGGCTTTGGAGCTGTTTCAAATATATAGTGGATTGTACTAAGAATACTTAAGTAGTATAATGTTATCATGTGACTCACTCGCTCGCTTACTGAGTCATTCCTGTAATAGCCTAGAGGGCTGAGGATTCCTACATTTGCCCACCATTACTTCTGCATATAGATGTGCCATTGTACAACACCCAGGAACACCTGCCGCTTACCAGGAGCATAACCCTAATTCCTCAATAGCTGTGTGTAAAGTTAGGGAATACTGAGCAGGCTACATCAGTCCTTATCCTGGCCGTACTGCTTATTGGTACTGTACTGTATACTAGGCTATAGTTTACTTTTAGGGATTTCTTACATGAATTGAACATTAAAAGGGTTGGCCACTTTGTAGTAAAATTTCTCAGTGTACAGTATTAATAACTGTACTCACTGTATATACTGACAGCAGCTCCCTGTGTACCTCATAGAGTTAATATCAGACTCCCCTCCTCCAGGCTGTGCTGCTCTGTGCTGAGTTTGTCCATAGGATGGCCGACGTGGAAAGACATATGACCATGCCCCGCCCCCAGTGTCCTCCATAGGTATACACAGGCTCAGTGGTGGACACTGGGGGCGGGGCATGGTCACATGCTCCTCCATGTCGGCCATCTTATAGACAGACTCAGCACAGAGCAGGACAGAACAGCCTGGAGTAGGGGAGTCTGATTTTAGCTGTATGAGGTACACAGGGAGCTGCTGTCAGTATATACAGTGAGTACACCTACTAATACTGTACACTGAACTATTTTATTATAAAATGGCCAACCCCTTTAACATTTAGAAAATATGAATGTAAATAATATTGGAAAAACTTTTAGGTATGTCTTTGGCACCCTGTTAATTTTGTGTGTCTGTAGCATTGTTATGGAGGGAAGCTATGGCAGTCCCACTGTAATGAGGAGAACTGTTGTTGTTGAACTGGTATGGAGGGGTATCTGTGGCTTTGGAGTTATTGTACAGGACAGCTGTGGCTGTTGCGCTGTTATGGAGGGGTATCTGTGGATGTTGTGCTGGTATGGAGGGGTATCTGGATGTTGTGCTGGTATGGAGGTGTATCTGTGGATGTTGTGCTTTTATGGGGGGTATCTGTGACTGTTGTGCTGGAACGGAGGGGTATCTGTGGCTGTTGTGCTGGTATGGAGGGGTATCTGTGGCTGTTGTACTGTTATGGGGGGGTATCTGTGGCTGTTGTACTGTTATAGGGGGTATATGTGGCTTCAGTGTTATTATGGAGGGGTTTCTGTGGCTTCAGTGTTATTATGGAGGGGTATCTGTGGGTGTTGTGCTGTTATAGGATGTATCTGTGGCTTCAGTGTTATGGAGGGGTTTATGTGGCTTTAGGGTTATTATGGAGGGGTAGCTGTGGATGTTGTGCTGTTATGGAGGGGTATCTGTGGATGTTGCGCTGTTATGGAGGGGTATATGTGGCTTTTCACTGTTATGTGGGTCATGTGTGGCTGCTGCCTTGTTATAGGTGGTGTTTGTGGCTGTTGCACTGTTGGGGGGGGGGCATTTCTGGCTGGTGTACTATTATGGAGGGGCACCTGTGTCTTTTGCCCTGTTTTGTGGGCATCTATGTCACTGTTGCCTGGAGTATCTGTGACTGGGGCATGGGGCATCTTTATGCACTGTTATGATAAGGATTGCATTGTTATTTTGGAAGTCTGTCATTGTTGTAATGTTATGGGGCAATTTGTTGTTGCTCTCTAATGGGTGGAGGGGCATCTGTGGCTTTTATCCTCTTAGAGAAGCAGCTGATGTCTGGTACACCGTGTTAGGCGCTATCTGTGGCCAATATATTTATGTGTATATATTATATAAATTCTGCATGTTAAAGGGGTTAAACTACAGTTGTAACTTAACATTTCCCTAATGTCTGCATATCTCCATTAGGAAGCTAACTAATATGGACAGCCTCGAGTCCCTTAATAATCTCAATTAGATTATAAATGCATCCCATGAATTTTAAATTCAGCAATCCTTTTACCATGCAAGTATTAATGTAGAATAATGAATTCTTCCATAGTAATCAGATGCTGCTTGGAATCTGCAATAAGCAAAGAAGGCAAGCGCCGGTCAGATTTATTCAGAGACTTCACTGTGGACATGCAGAGAATGGAAATGTTACCCTCAGGGAGGAATAAGTGACCACAAATATTTAAGGATATGTGAAAAGTGGGTTCACGTTCTGTTAAACTAGGAATTTAGAATTGTAGGACGTAAATGTTTCCTTTAGTTCCCATCTGGATTGGTGTGAGTTTTCTAGTGTTTTTTTCGGTTATGTTCCTGACCATGTCCTGTTCTCTTCTGCCAGTCCTGACCTATGCTCTGTTTATTGTCCACTTTGTGTTTCCTGCACTTTTACTTGTTAGTGTTGGTAACAGAGACTATGTCAGGTATAGCGACCTGGGTTTTAATGTAGGAAAGTCCACACCCTCATGCATGGGTTAAAGTGACTCTGTAACCATAATCTGAAACCCCACCCAAAACCGCTTGCACCTTCGGATAGCTGCTTTTAATCCAAGAGCTGTCCTGAAGTCTGTTCGGCAGGTGATACAGTTATTGTCCTAAAAAATAACTTTAAACTTGCAGCCCTGTGCCAAACTGCCGTGGCCTAGAGTGACTATGCATAAGGCTGGCACAACCTCTCTGTCCCTCCTCCCCACCCTCCTTATCATTAGGAATGCCACTGGCAGGTATTCTCCTATTCATCAGCTGTGAGAACACTGCACATAGGCTGGATCGTTAGGGCACCTGTGCAATGTTCACTGCAGAGAAATAGGAAAAATCCTGCCAGTGGCATTCCTAATGATGAGCAGGGTGGGGAGGAGGGACGGAGGGGTCGTGCAAGGTTAGGGCACGGATACTCTAGGCCATTAACGTTTGACACAGAGCTGCAAGTTTGAAAGTTGTTTTTTAGTACAATAACTGCATCACCTGCCGAAGGGACCCCAGGACAGATCTTGGAGTAAAAGCAGCTATCCGATGGTACAAGTGGTTTGGGGGGGACAGATTGTGGGTACAGAGTCACTTTAATCGCAAAAAATGCACAACCCCTGAAAGTTTGTCTCTTCTAATCCCTCCATTCACATATATATTTAGCTTGGCCAAGCATTGATGTCTTCTGAATGTAGAGATGAGTGGTAAGCCACCACCAGACACCTCTGGGAACAGTTTATCAGAGAACAAAACTATGACACAGGTGATATCCAACATGCCTGATCCTTCTTTTCCTTTAAAGTCATCGATTAGCAGAGAGTCTGAAGCCCCAAATACACCTTAGTTGTCCAGTTGATCCTGCTGAAATTAGTGGGTTCAGATGTGTATGGGGGCCTTTAGAGCTAGCTCCCCGGTTTAGCCGTGCGCTGAATGCATTAGTGACTTAAAGGGGTAGTCCACCCAAAAAAAATTTCTTTCAAATCAACTGCTGCCATGAAGTGCCAGAGATTTGTAATTTACTTCTATTAAAAAATCTCAAGCCTTCCAGTACTTATCAGCTGCTGTATGCCCAACAGGAAGTTGTATTATTTCCAGTCTAGAGAGCAACAGAGGTTTTCTATGGGGATTTGCTACTGCTCTGGACAGTTCCTGACATGGACAGAGGTGGCAGTAGCGAGCACTGTGTCAGACTGGAAAGAAAACACCACTTCCTGCTGGACACACAGCAGCTGATAAGTACTGGAAGACTTAAGATTTTTTAATAGAAGTGAATTACAAATCTCTGGCACTTATTGGCACCAGTTGATTTGAAAGAAAAATTTTTTGGGTGGACTACCCCTTTAAAGGGGTTATCCAGCGCTACAAAAACATGGCTCCAGATTGGGTGGGGTTTGAAACTTAGTTCCATTGAAGTAAATGGAGCTTAATTGCAAACTGCACCTGAACTGGAGACAAGAGAGGTGGAAAAAGGGCCATGTTTTTGTAGCGCTGGATAACCCCTTTAATATCCAGTGACTTTTTTATACTGATCCTGCTCTGCTTGTGTAAGTATCACAGTAGAATAGCCATTCCTTTCATGAATCAAGAAATCTAGATAAGCAGGACAAGTTCCTTCTAGGCAGTGACATGACACCACCACCCACTGTTCCAAGAACTCATTTTAGTAAATATACATAGTATTAAAGACTTTTTTTATGCATCAGTCTAATTACGGATTAAGCCTCCGTTCTGTCACTGGATCTTAGCACCCATCAATACTGGGTCAGTGAAAATGGCTGCCCCTGTTTAACATGGATGAGTACACATTAATATTGGCTGAATCTAATTGAACGCATCCCATCTGTTTTATGTGCACTGCATAAAACCTCGGCCCGGCAGTGTGCACCCTATCCGCCATAACTTGTGCAAACTGGCAAATTTGATGTCATTCCAGTAAAATTGGCCTCTCTCTTTAATGTGAAAAGAGCGCATTGAGCGGCTGGGACAAACGCCAGCCATACAAATCTTTATAGTAGCTCCTGAAGAAGCTGAGCTGTGCAGTAGGGTGCATTCTGCAAGTCAGCAAATAAGCGCTTCCAATTAATTGTAAGAGTAGTGCTTCAGTCCATTAGGAAACATTAAACATTTCTTTTCAATCTTATAAGATGAGAAGCAGAGTTGCTACTGTTGTCTTTAACCATTTTACTACTAGAGTCTACAAGAGATGGGATTACCCTTTTTGTACACTGTCTTCAATGTGTTATGGCGGGACAGTTTTCTTTCATATATGGCTTGGGATACTGTTATAATAATAATAATAATAATAATAATAATAATAAAAATAATAATAAAAACATACTCACCTAACCTAATATAATATGTTCTCATCCCCACTGTTCTCAGCTCCTTCATGGTTATGTGATGTCCCTGCTTGGCAGGTAACATGTTGCACCTGCTTTTGCCAGTGATTCGCCTAGCAGGGAGTTCCTGCAAGGTCAACAAGTCACAGAAAGCAGCAGGGGCCTTAAAGGGGAACTTCAGGTACAGGTTAAAAAAATGAAACTTCTGCAGAAGCATTACGCATTACTTACCTATCTATCTCAGTTTTGAAACTACCAAAAATCCATTTCTTTTGGGGGGGTTTGTTCTGTATTGTATTTCTGTACGTCCTGGTTGAGCAGTTCCTAGAATGCAGTACTGGTCTCAGAATGCAATGCTTTCCCTCAGCTGTTCATCACAGTCCACAGTCCTTGCTGCACCTGCTTCTGGCTGGTCAGAGATGGTAAATCACTCAGGGGATTGGGGGATCCAGCCAAGCCTCCTGTGACATCACACCCTGCCCCCTGTCTGCATCATCAGCCTGCACTCTACTTTTAATAGAAAACAAATTTTCCTTATGTGGACTTCCCCTTTAAGCCATTTCAAGAACAGCATGTCCTAGGAATCAAGAAGCAGACGGGACTTTGAGCCCTCTGAATGGCAGCAGCGGGGAATTAGGGTAGATTACTGTGGTTTGTTTTTTTCATTTGTACAGCACTCCAAGCAGTTTTGACGCCATAGATATTTAATTTGATTACAGAGGTCCAACTGCTGGGACCCCTGCAACCTTACAGATTCGACACCTAAATTCTCATCTGAATGCACATACTAAACCTCCATGTCATTGATTGGCTATGGCTGTGCCAAAAGTGGCACAAAAGTATGCGCACAGCCCTCAGGATTGGACATTGATAGCAAATGGAGGACCAACTCCCAACACATCACTAAACTGAAGGGTGTCACATCTGCAGCGGTGCCCCGTGCTCTGGGCCACTGCTGCACCCACTCTCCCGCTCCCATTTCTTGGCAGACGCCGAAGCCCACATGCCAGGGCGCAGCGCTGTCTCCCCTTCAGATCCTCAGTGTCCCTTACCTTTCCCAGATCCTGCTCTGTCTCTTAGGGCGCCTCTCGCAGATTTAAAGGGTCAGTACGCCCCTAATAGGTTGATGCACCAACACCTTCCCTATAAATGCTGCACCTGTTCTGTTTCCCCCTGTTGGAGACTCTGCATTGCTACTCTAAGCATTGTGGTCCCAGCTCTCCCTCCCATTATTTCTGCCCGTGACTCCTGTTTTTTGTCTGTAAGTCCCAACTAAGATGCCTGCTGTGTACCTGCCTGCTTTCCTACCTACGTGTGTTCAGCTGCACCTGCCACCGCTAACAAGCCAAGCCAAGGGTAGCAACCTGGGTGTTGCCTGCCGCAACAAATACAACCTTGCTCTGGTGAAGACTCTACTCCCTGGTGCGGCCTACGCCATTGCTAGCAGTGGTTCAGTGGATCCACGACTCCAGTCCAGTCAAGTGCCATACATCTGCATGCTATACTGTACATCTAGCGGTGGCTGTGCGGCTATGGTAAAACTATAATTATCTTTGTTACATATTACAACTTAAAGTGACTGTACCACCAGGCCCAGGCTGAAGCACTGGAGGCGGGCCGACCCACCCCCAGTGGGAAGAAACCCCAGCCCCTCCATGATGTGACTCCATTAGAATCAATGGAACCTTATCATAGAGGGGCTAGGGTTTCCTCCCACTAAGGGTGGGTCGGCCCGCCTCCAGTGCTTCAGCCTGGGCCTGGTGGTACAGTCACTTTAAGGCTGTTTTATGATTTTCTTGGAAGTGGGTCATTGAAAGGCTCCAGCTATGGTTTGCCATCATGTGTCTGTCCCATCTTTCTTGATACATTTCCTCTATCACTGATATCCTGATGCAAGTCTCCTATTGTTGATGACAACAATCATGATACATGGTTGGGTTGCCAATGTACAGGTAGAGTACAGTACCACTCTTTGGTATATTGATGGATAGGATTGGATCTGACTGGGTTGCTCATGTATTTGTGGGATATTTATCATCAATATAACATTGTGTAAGATTAAAGTGATTTATAGGATGGTGAAGCAAAGCTTTACTACTCACTATGCTCGCTACACTACCGCCTTCGCCTTCATTGATCACACCCATCACTTAGGTTAATGGGCTCTGCTCCATGCTTATAATACTTAGCAGATTGCAGTGGATGGAACATACATAAATGTTTGCTGTTCATGAAAAGATTATTATTGAGAAATGTTGATATATATATATGGCCACCAAGTAATTACATGACATATAACAACTCCAAATAAAAGATGGCGTGTCAAGACCATGCAGAATGTGATCAATTTCTCTGTAGGTTTTATGTCATTTTTCCCTGTCAGAGTCATATGGCCCATGTAATGTGATTGGCCCAGGCCCACTTTAAAGTAGCTATCTGAAAAATAAAGAAAGCAAAAATGAATATCTATATAATAAAAATGAATGACTTTCCTCTATAGACTTCCAAACGCCTAAACTGTTTAAGGGTGCCTTCAGACGTAACGGATCTGCAGCAGATTTCTCGCTGCGAATTCGCATCAAGATCCACTGCGGAACCCTGCCCTGTACACTCCATGGGCAGACACACTTGCAGCGGGATGGACATCCCGCTGTATGTCAGCAGCCAGCCCCGTCAACCCCCCACCCCCGGAGCGTATACATCACCTTCTCCACGCTCCGGCTTGCTTCGGGGGTTCCCCGCACGTCCCGCTCGGCCAATCAGTGCGCTGCCCCGCCGCAGAGCACTAATTGGCTGAGCGGGACGTAAAGACACCGGGAGCCCCGAAGCAAGCCGCAGCGTGGAGAAGGTGATGTATACGTTCTGGCGGTGGGGGGGTTAACGGGGCAGGCTGCTGACATACTCACTGCGGGATGTGCATCCCGCTGCAATTTTGTCTGCCCATAGAGCGTACAGGGCAGGGATCAGCAGCGGATCTCGCTGCGAATTTGCAGTGAAAAATTCTCAGCGGATCCGTTACGTAAAAAGGCACCCTAACCCCATATTTGGCACGCAGATACATTGGGTGCCCGGGAAGGTTGGAGCAAAGGGCCTGTCCATGCCAGATGTACAGGATGGGGAAAGCCGCCCCATAGAAATGAATGGGAAAATCTCCCATAGAAATGAATGGGAAAATCTCCACACTCCACACACAGGTAACATAAGATAAGATAAGGTAACAATGCATAGGTGAGGGAATGAGCCTCAGCCAGAGCTATACTAAAGCCTTAGCAACCAATAGGATTACTACTTTTATTTTCAAAGTGAGCTGGAATCTGATTGGTTGCTAGGGGCAGCTGCCTCACAACAGACCCATAGAAATAAAGGGTGGAATGTTATGGAAATTGTATTTGGGATACACTGTGGTTTTTCTCTTGGAAGTGATGGGGGATGGGTATTACCCACTTACCACACCTGATTGTGGACTTATGTTTGCTTATCCTGTCCTTTATACGCTGCATTGTTTCCATCGCATATAACAGTCCACAAGGACATTTGATTATGTACACCACATTCTTTATGTCACACGTAGAGTATCCCTTGATGTCAATTGCTTTTCCTGAGCACGGGTGGAGAATCTATGTGCCCCTTAGAATGTTGTTGTATTGAGCACAGCTCATATGTATCATGGTTGTCAGGGTAGTCGGACGCACTCCGCATAGTAGTCTCCGCATAGTTTCAGTTATCAGCGCTTACTAGGCTATTCCTCAGGTTGGGGCCCCTCTTGTTACAGATTAATGGGGGAGTGGTAAATCCCTCAATATTAGGGTATGTTTTATTGAGGATGTGCCAGTGTTTATGTATTATATTATCTATATGTGACACTAAAGGATGGAATTCTGGGGCCGATACTGCCCTATCCGCCGCAGGAACATCATTTTATTTTTTTTGGATTGCGGCACATTTGGGTGTGCCTGCAATTCAATTAACCATTGCAGTCCATTCAACGTACAGCTGTCAGAATGGCCATACATTATGTGGACAGAGCGGAAATAACGTCCGTTGTTCCTGCATTAGTCAGTTATTTGCGTAGCTGTAAGGGGAACAACGGCCGTTGTCGGTGCGGCATACACACCTCTGAATGTTTGTGTGAAATGACTTACTACACCATAAAACCTGTATTATTTCATGGTCAAACACCTCTTTTATGAATATTTGGGACAAGGGTGTTTGCCCCAATGATCTGGTACACAGCTGTGGGGCTGAATGACGATTCTGCTTTATCTTCCCTCTTTAATTTACATCAAATTTTTTCCCCTAATTTACTTCAAAATGGCAAAAATCCCCCACGGAAAATCTGCCTCCAAATAACAAATATAATATTTTATTTTTTATTTTTTTTAAGGCTAAAAGAAGAGAAGAAATCATTGCCCTGCTGGAAAAACAAAGAGAAGATCGTATTAAGGTACAAATATAACATTTTTTCATAGCATATACCATACCTAATAAATATCTGTATGTTGTACAGTACATTGTCACTTTAGACACCCTACTCAACATACTTTCCAGATACATTTTAAAGGGAATATATAATCAGAAAATGACCTATTGTTTAAATCAAGTTTTTATGTTTAACATATTTTTGAAGAATTTTTTTTATTGTTTTCCTTTACTAATTTTCCATTTTAAGATCTATATTATAAAACAAACCTAAAATCTTGCCATTTTCATGCTGGTCACTTAAAGAGTCACTGTCGTATTTTTTTTTTTTTTTTTGCAGAAATCAATAGTCCAGGCGATTTTAAGAAACTTTGTAATTGGGTTTATTAGCCAAATCTGCCATTATCTGCATGTAAAAAGCCTTTTCCCAGGTCCCCCCCTCCTTCCTCTTTTTCATCCACTCTGAAAAATCTGAAAATTGTGACTTGTTGCAGGAGACGTACCCTGTCTGCTCTAGGGAGAGGGGAGGGGGGAGGAGGAAGGAGGGAGTTAGCCGGCAGCAGAAAGCAGATAACAGAGGATTACAGGCATGGAGCTGGGTGACAGCTGTAATCCGAGCTCAGACAGGTCACTGGTGATGGTCAGAACAGATAATGGGTGAGGGATTTGTAGATTAACTCTTTGTTGTCCTGTTTTGGTCTTTTCTTTAGCTCTCTCCATAGGAGAACAATGAAGACAGGGGGGAGAGCTTCAAACTGCTTTTTCATGATAAAAATGCATTTTTCGGATAATAAACCCAATTACAAAGTTTCTTAAAATCGCCTGGACTATTGATTTCTGCAAAAAAAAAAATTCACGACAGTGACACTTTAACCCTTTAAGGACGGGGCCCATTTTCGTTTTTACGTTTTCGGTTTTTCCTCTTTGTGTTTAAAAGGTCATAGCACTTGCATTTTTCCACCTAGAAACCCACATGACCCCTTATTTTTTGCGTCACTAATTATACTTTGCAATTACAGGCTGAATTTTTGCATAAAGTGCACTGCGAAACCAGAAAAAAAATCGAAGTGTGGTGAAATTGAAAAAAAAAACGCATTTCTTTTATTTGGGGGAAATGTGTTTTTACGCCATTCACCCTGGGGTAAAACTGACTTGTTATGCATGTTCCTCAAGTCGTTACGATTAAAACGATATATAACATGTATAACTTATATTGTATCTGATGGCCTGTAAAAAATTCAAACCGTTGTTAACCAATATACATTCCTTAAAATCGCTCCATTCCCAGGCTTATAGCGCTTTTATCCTTTGGTCTATGGGGCTGTGCGAGGTGTCATTTTTTGCGCCATGATGTGATCTTTCTATCGGTACCTTGATTGCCCATATACGTCTTTTTGATCGCTTTTTATTACATTTTTTCTGGATTTGATGCGACCAAAAATGCGCAATTTTGCACTTTGGGATTTTTTTTGCGCTGACGCCGTTTACCGTACGAGATCAGGAATGTGATTAATTAATAGTTCGGGCGATTACGCACGCGGCGATAGCAAACATGTTTATTTATTTATTTATTTGTTTACTTTTATTTAAAACCTGGGAAAAGGGGGGTGATTCAGACTTTTATTAGGGGAGGGGGCTTTTTACTATTAACAACACTTTTTTTTTTTTTTTTACACATATACTAGAAGCCCCCCTGGGGGACTTCTAGTATATACACTTGGATCTCTCATTGAGATCTCTGCAGCATAGATATGCTGCAGAGATCCATGAGATCGGCACTCGTTTGCTTTCGGCTGCTGCAGCCGAAAACGAACGAGTGCCGAGCCGAGGACGGCGCCATCTTGGACGCGTCCCCGGCCGGCATCAGTAACGGAGATCGCTCCTCCGGGACAAGGTCCCGGAGGAGCGATCTCCCCCACTAGACACCAGGGAAACGTTGCCTCCGGTAATCGGAGGCAGCTGTCAACTTTGACAGCTGCCTCCGATTAGCTAATTAGCGGGCACGGCGATCAGACCGTGCCCGCTAATAGCGGCGGTCCCGGGCTACACGCGGCACCCGGGATCGCGGCACTTCAAAGCGGGGCCGCCGCGCGGCCCCGCTTTGAAGTGCAAGTGAGGACATAGGACGTACCGGTACGTCCTATGTCCTTAAGAGGTTAAAGGAAAAGTCCGGCCAAAAGTATTTTTTAATACGTTATTACATAAGGAAAGTTAGACAAATTCCTAATATACACTTATTATGGGAAATGCACATATACTGCTTTTTTCCTCAATTTAGTAGATCATGCAGACTTCAATTTCTCTAAAAAAATATGTAACGAACCGAACCAGAGCAAGGCTGGGTGTAATTCCTATGAAGCTGCCAGCAGGGGGCGCAGTATATGGAGAATTTAAATTGTAATTGGGTTGCAGTCATCCATAGCAGCTTGTGCACTCACCGGGTGGCAGAAAGAGGCTCCCCGGCACCAGTTCGACCTGCATCGGCTCCCTTAGCCCCCCAAAGGACCCCCCACACCCGTCCATCACACTGGCCACCCTCCCCTAGCCCTCCCGCCCCCCTCCATGCTGCTGGCCACCCTCTCTTAGCTACATCCATGCTGCTGGCCGCCCCCCCCGACCATGTCACATGTCATTGAAGTCTGCATGATCTACTAAATTGAGGAAAAAAGCAGTATATGTGCATTTCCCATAATAGGTGTATATTAGGAATTTGTCTAACTTTCCTTTAAAAAAGATTGACACTTTTTTCAAGATATTTTATTAAAGATTTTTTGTTATAATAATTTTTTTGTAGAAAGAACATTTCAGCAGTCTCCTCCTTATCATTATAAACAGATTACAATGACAGGTGACAGTGATATATATATATATATATAATAAAAGATTGTCCACCATTCACAGTGGAATGACCTCTGTGCAGCACATGACTAGACAACTCTTCCACAAAAGTCAGTAGGATCTCCCCCTATCTTTGGTGCCTATGATTATGAGGCTTGCTGTAAAGCATATCTCTAAATGGCGTTATAGACAGCTAAGGCAAGATGGCTGTCCCCATAATAATGTACAACAAATTAAATTAAATTTAATTACATTTAAAAAAAAATTGCAAATGGAAACAGGATGAAAAAAAAAACATCTTTCAGTATCTGTCTCCTAGGCGACATTCCCTGGTGGGGAAGGGGGGACATAATAAAGAAAGTATACTTACTGTTCCCTGTGCCCACGCCGCATCACCAGGCTCCTGGACCCCGCCGAGTGTCATTTTCTCACAGCTTCTGTGTACACAACCCGTCAGGAATGGGTGGGACACAGCCCGCTCAGCCATTCAGTGACTGCATCTGTGTCCACCCATCAGCCAGGTCGTGACGTTGAAGGAGATTAGGAGAATGCTGGCGGGGGTCCTGGAGCAGGACACACTGCTGCGTGGGCACAGGGAACAGTAAGTATACTTTCTTTATTATGTTCCCCCCACCCCCTGCCAGAACTGATTTCTTTTTCCCGACAGAATTCTCCTTTAACTCACATAGGAGCTGCTTACAAAATGCAGTTCAGATTTTTACAGGTATGAATGTGCTGGAGTATGCTAAGGATATGTTCACACTGAGTAAATATGGCAGAATTCCGCCTGCCTCATTGTGCCATAGCCTGTCTATGAGAGGACTCGCGCACCTCCACTTCAACCCCTCTCATAGACAGGCTATGGCACACTGAGGCAGGCGGGGTTCCGCGTGTTACCATACCCTAACTGTGATCTGTAGTAAAGCAATTATTGCCATATCCCTATATGTAAAGAAAAAAAAACATATAATGTATGCCCTCTGTTTATTACGGTATATTATAATAATAGCTTCAGGTAGGTAGGGAGCAGGGCAAGAAATAATTGCAAAGACCAGAGTCAGTATTAGGAGAAGGTGTTAGACCTATATTTTTGTTCCATGCCAAGGAATGTATACTATACTATACTAGCCCCTGACACAGGGAGGTAGGTCTAGCACCAAGCCGACCACTGACTCACAATCGCCCTGTAGATCTGTATGGGACAGTAGAGTATACTCTATGTGCTGACTGTAAACCATTTTTTTGCTAGTTGTAATAAGCTGTTTGCATTATATTTAACAAGGAAATGCAATAATCACAGATGGATACTGCAGCACAGCAGTGTGAGACGTGGGACATCAATCTGCCAGCGTTACTACAGCTGCTAGCAGTGATTTATGAAGCCATTGCTCTGCCGTTTTCTGCCTGCCATCCTGATCTTTATTGATCTCTTTTTTATTTGGTATTAATAATACATTGTAGGTTATCCCATTGCAGGACTGCAGCAGCTGTAATTACCGCTTCAGCTTTTCGTCTGCTGGATCACTTTTCTGCAGATCAATGTTTCCTGTTTGTAAACACAACAGAAAACGGCCCAAAACATATTGCTACTTTGGCCGGACGAGCCGACTGGCACATGTACAAGAGAGCTTAAGTGGCATGATGGCACCTACACCTTGGCATCTAAACTTTGAGATAATGGATAAAATGAATGCCCACCTACTGAAGAGCTTAGGTGATTTATATAGGACGTCTCAATTTAAAGAGGCCGATACTCAATAAATACACTGAAGTTTTGCCATTTTTGTGTAGTTTGTTAGTTTTTGTTTTATTTAGTTGCATATCCTTGCTGATTCCTTAATGTGTCCTCATCATAGTATAGGAAGGAATACTAGCAGCTTTATCCCAGTTGCTTAGTTTTGACACAATTTGAGTTTGTTAACTTGTCAATGGTAAAGGGCACAAAACATTTACTATCGGTCTTGAAGTAGACAAAAGCTTGGCATCCATAAGTGTCACCAGTTGCCATCATTGACTGAGCTTTCCACATGACCGATTCTGTTTACTGCCAGGAAATGCCACGGTTATAAGGTCCCGGTGCCTGTAAAATGTGCCTTATTTATATACTAACAATAATATTTATTTGTATAGTGCCAACAGATTCCGCAGCATTTATTATTTATTTTTTTTACACACACAATACAGGGACTACATTTACACATTACAGAATTAAATAACTAAAATAAAAGATACAAAAGGAGTGAGAGACCTGCTCACAAGACCTTACAGACTAGGAGGACAATGACAATAGAGGCAACAAGTTCTTTATTTGCCCATGGTTCAGCCATTATACATAGAATCAGAAAGTGCCTGTAAGTGTTGGGTGAGCCAGTCACACGCCAGATGTATCTTGAGGTGTTGGTGCAAGAGCTTTAATATATGGAGTAAGAAGATAGATCAGAGTCTAGCATAACCCCCAGATCAAGCTTCTTGGACAGGAGTGATGCTAGTACCACAGACTGAGAGTGAGATGTCAGGTTAAGGTTGAGTAGAGGGAGGGAAAACAAGAAGTTCACTTTTTGAAAGATTGAGTTTGAGAAATAGAGAAGTGTCGGAGAGAGCAGATAGAAAGTCACTGGTATTTTGTAGGAATGCAGGGGTGATGTCACAGCAAGAGACGTAGGGCTTTGTGTCATCAGCATAGAGATGGTAGTTAAGGCCAAACCTGCTGATGAACCAACAAAACACAGTAATCACTGAACTCAAGGAGAACAGTGAAAAACACTCCAGTGAAGTACTCAATCAAGAGTCTCCACTAATGCCCCCAAAAATTTAAATATGCAAAACAAGGGTCCGTGGAGTCTCAGTTGCGAGTCTCAAAACACGGGATAGCCAGATATCTCTAGCCTGTTGCCACGGGGTGCCTCCATGATGGGGAGAGCACCACACCACCCTGATAAATAGCCCCTTAAGTCCCACTCGTTTGCGAGTATTGGAACACAAACAGGGAAATACCAGGGTCGCCCCTTTGTGTTCCAATACTCGCAACCGAGTGGGACTTAAGGGGCTATTTATCAGGGTGGTGTGGTGCTCTCCCCATCATGGAGGCACCCCGTGGCAACAGGCTAGAGATATCTGGCTATCCCGTATTTTGAGACTCGCAACCGAGACTCCACGGACCCTTGTTTTGCATATCCAAACCTGCTGATGGTCTATTAAATGGGGGCTGTATAGCGGGAGAAGAGGAGGGGGCCCAGGACTGGTCCCTGGGAAACGCCAATAGTAAGAGGAAAAGGAGAACATAGAGCCCGAGAAGCATCCACTGAAGGAGCGGTCAGAGAGGTAGGAAGAAAACCAAGAGAAAACAGAGTCCTTAAGGCCAAGACTGCGGAGCATGGAGAGAAGGACCTGGTGGTCTACAGCATCAAACGCTGCTGAGAGATCCAAGAGAATGAACAAGGAGTAGTTTCTGGAGATCGCTTGACACCTTGGTGAGAGTGGTTTTAGGAGAGTAAAGATATCGGAAGCCAGACTATAGGAAAATATATTGTGAGCACCGCATGTGGTAGCCAATGACTATATGATGTTGAGAACCTTGGAGAGCAGTAGGCAATACGTTTTATCTACTTGGAAAAGCCATGTAATATTTTAGACTGAATCATGGACATATTGTAACATTGCCTATCAATTAGGGTTGTATATGGATCTTGTCCCAACATGGGACATATTCAAGGAAGCCTTATCTTCCAGCGTCAGCTGTTACTCCTCTCCGATCTATATGAATGATCATGACAGGTGGCCACTAACATTACCTTGGTGAGTGCTGTCATCCTACCAGTGGAGCCCACCATCTTGTCATTTTCATAGGGTCTGTGGGAGCAGCAGACATTCCATGAGGCATCTTACAGCAGAACAGACATGATAGACAGATAAATTGTCCATCAGCTTAAAGGAATGGGAAGCATCGAACTGGTGACATTGTGTTATGCGTCTTCATAACATTTTCTGTCTCCTCCTGGAGTTCTACTGTCAGCCGTGTTAAGCATTTTTCTTCTTCTGGTGCACAGGGTTACAGTAAGTGCATATAAATCCAATGGAATTTCAGTTTCGAGACAGATAAATGCTGTTCAGACAACCCAGTCCACTCATTTTCCTGTCTGCTGTAAAACAACAGACTGCTTTTCATAATGGAGTTGTCTTTTATATTTAGGATCATTTTATTTGTATCTAGAACCATTATGGTATCTCTTTACTGGAGCTTGGTGCCTCTTCTTCCAGATGACTTCCACATATATAAGACAGATATATTATTATCAGTTCCCTCTGATAATTTATGAACCTTAAAGTAAAGTCTCTGCTGCCGAATTCTTACTGAAAGAGACAAGCCTGGTATTTACCACCATATTAAAGTGATTTTCCCATAGCATAAAGAGACAGGATATCGCTGGCGTAGTGTCGCGTCTTATTATGAATGTTTTCCCGCACATTGGCGCCTACTGTTGTAGTTCCATGAACAGCCATTATAAGTGACAACTTATCCTAGTGATTTGTCATCACTGTCAACGCTATAAGATGGAAAAACTCCTTTAAGAAGCTGAATTTTAGGCAACTTTAGGAAAAGCCTATTCTCCATGCATGTTTTGTTGGCGAGATTATTAGAACAGACCAATGCTTACATCAGTTGAGATTGCTGAGGGCCTCATGTATTAAAGGGGTTATCCGGTGAAAATCTTTTTCTTTCAAATCAACTGGTTTCAGAAAGTTTTATAGATTTGTAATTAACTTCTATTTAAAAAATATCAAGTCTTCCCATACATATCAGCTGCTGTATGTTCTGCAGGAAGTGATGTATTCTTTTCAGTCTTGCACAGTGCTTTCTGCTGCCACCTCTGTCCATGTCAGGAACTGTCCAGCAGTAGCAAATACCCATTAATAACCTCTCCTGCTCTGAACAGTTCCTATCTTGGCCACAGATGTCAGCAGAGAGCACTGTGTCAGACTGAAAAGAATACACCACTACCTGCAGGGCATACAGCAGCTGATAAATATGTGAAGACTTCAATTTTTTTTTAAATAAAAGTAAATTACAAATTTATAGAAACTTTGTGAAACCATTTTATTTGAAAGAAAAAGATTTTCGATGGAGTACCCCTTTAAAAGATGTGTTGTCTCCCCTCTGTTAACCTTACAGAAAACCTGTCATTATATTCTTGCTGTCTGATCCACAAGGGCCACCCCAGTGATTTATGGTTCAAGCAGCGTAAAAGATTTCCTTTAAGTTGCACCACATTTAGGGGTTATGGTTGGCAAGATCATTCGGATAGATATATGCAACTATATGCAAACCAACATATAGACACCCATGTATCACTCTATGAACATACAGTTGCATACACCTGCCATACCTTACAGTATATATTATGTTTAGAGATTAGCAAAGCAGATTCGTTTTGCTTCGTACAAAGCAAAATTGATCTGCGGTCATATTCGTCAGTCTGCAGGCTCCGTGCTGAGGGAGGATACTGCCCACGAATTGCCTAAAAAATGCTTGGAAAAACATATATACATATAAAGAGAGAGTCAGGCAACCCACATGTATTGGACAAAAACACCATAAAATACTTTCAAACTTTATTAATGATATTTAAAAATCACCACTGGTCGATCCAACAGGTACCTATTACAGCAGTGCTTCTCAAACTATTTCTACTGGAGCCTCACCCAACAGACCAAGGCAATGCCTGGGCCTCACCAGACTGACCAAGAGGGTGCCTGGGCCTCACTATCTGTGGTGAAAGTCCATTTAAAAGCTAAAAATAATGCTAGCACTACCTTCACCCATCTCCCAAGCTCTATATACTAATAAAGCAAGTACAAAATAACTTAATAATGTTGCTAAAATGGAGATTATGGAGGACTGTGCAGATCATAGTTACTTTTGTGAAAACTGGCTCCCCAGCTGGGCCTCACCAACAACTAGGGGGCGCCTCACAGTTTAAGAAGCACTGTATTACAGTACTATACTAGGTCTGGGTCTACCCTTCCCATTACACAAGGCATGATTTCATGACATCATTCAGTTATATTGATTCGAATTGAATTGTATTACATTGTATCACTCTCTCTTCTTTATAGAAAGAACTTGTATCTTTTTGGCATAAACCAAGTATCCAAGTGGAAGAAGGAAGGTAAGTCTCTCCAGTACATATATATATATATATAATATATTAAAGAGAGCGTTTTCCCACCACAGACATTCATGACTTATCCTTAGGCTATAATATAAATGTCCGATAAGTAAGGGTCCCGCCTCAGACAACTATAATACGCAAATGGACAGAGCTTAGCCATTTCTGTAACTCTAGTACACTGGAATTGAGAAAGTCGGGAACATGCACAGCTCCATGTGGATCTATTCTGTCCACAGCTTTATCTGTGTCCATTGTATAGCAATTATAACTTTTACCGTTCTTCAGTTCCTTCTAGAAATTGATGAATAAATTGACAACTGGGTGTTACCATTCCCCCCCCCCTTGTCATAGGGGTGTGTCCCTTCACTGCACTGATTGGACAGAGTTTCAGTATGTAAGGACACACCCACAGGAGATCATTCCTTGTCCTTTATTCATTCATTTCCAGGAGGAATAACAAAGGGGCGGCACAGCGGAGAGTTCTAAGGATAGATGCTCCAGCATTGTTATTTTATAGGCAATACAATTAAAACAGACAGCTTATACCCTATCTCTGTCAGGTTTTAAGTTGTATCTGTACACAGCTTCTGTTCTTTACATTACAGTGTGAAGATTAAATGAGTTGAGTCTGAGGTTTACTTTCCACTCTCTTGCTGTGTCTGTGTGAGCAGGACAAGACCTCTGTATTGATTCTGCAGCCATTTAATCAACATTGAGACAAAGATTTACCAACACTGCTGCTCGTGTAGGTGTCTTGGTCAATATTAATAACCTCATGTAACAAGAGCGGGACGAGCAAGCACAATGTATCATTTATGGCAGTATTCAAAGATACGCCAACTATCAACTATGTGTAGTAAAAGGGCTCATTTGTATAAAGGATTAGGAGGGAAAATGTATTTTACTCTGTAAAAATTAATTACGGTAATATAATTATTTTACGGCAAATAACGCAAATTGTGACAATCTGATATATGGGAGAGGGGGGGGGCCTGGATCCATGTAATGGCAGCATGGCACTCATTCCTTCTTCCATAAAAGAGGCATTAGCATCTTATAAAGGACCTGACCCTTGGGATCCTCACTACAACTGGAGGAGATGCAGAGCTGGTTCAGCACCGTATTCTTCACTGTTTTCCTGTAAATGGTACTGCAGTGCCAAATTAAAGCCAGTTTCACTCAAGCATAATAAAGGACAGACTGACTCTTGTTTACACATTAGACCTTGTAATTTTCTGGTCAGACTAGAGATCACATTGCTGCATAGGTAGGCCACAGTGCAGCACATAACAGAGGCAGGCTGTGTGTTCAGGGGAGTCATATAACTAATGCTGATCGGTGTAAGGACATCTACATACTATATCACTGCTCTCCTGGTCCCATAGAGCTAGCAGCAGCAGTGTTATATAAATGGAGACACATACAGATAAAGCTGGGTGGGTAGGGCTCTGAGAGCTGCAAGGAGGGCTCTAGTAGCTGATAATGTAATCCTGTAGTTCACAGGAATTCAGGTGACAAAACAGACAACTTCCTGTTGCACATAAAGCAGTCCGAATAGTGGTGACATTACCCAGCAGCAGTAATGATATATATGGATACAGCTGAGCTGGGATGAAACAGATGAAACTGCAGGAATACTGTCAGGTGCAAGTGCAGTAAACAAGGGCTTCTTTAAACTACAGTACTCTAGTTTTCAAAAAAAGGCAGGTTTAATGATAAACTATAGAATTATACTACAGCATTTTTTTTTACTTCTTTTTTTTTTCCGGCAGGCTACCCACACGGGATATAGAGGCAATAGAAGATATAAAAACTGTGAGGCAGCTTGACTAACTGTAACCTCAACACAGAGAATACAGATTTGACCAGTGCTGGTTTCTAGGACTTTTTATGACTGAACATCTTTCTATAAATATATTCTCTGTTTCGGTCTATTTTTGTCCACAATGTCTGGGTTAATGCGCCTGTAACTCTTATTTCATGTAATGAATTGCTTTGGTGAATGTATAATAAAATCTAAGATGTTATTGACTGGTGCCCTGATTGATTTTATCTTGAATGTATATACACAAATCTGTGCCTTTTACTGTACAAATAACTTAGTCATTTGGGAATAACTAAGATTTTATTTTTTATTTCCTCAAATCTAACTTTTTAAAGAACTATAATCTCTTTATTGCTGTGCTGTTGCAATAGGTCACTTAAAATGTGTTGTTGTTTTTTTTCTACAATGGTAAGTGGCATTTTGCTAGAACATTCAGTAAATCTCTGGCGGTGGGGTTACCTTACCCCTGCAATCTTTGAAAGGTCTGCTTCTACTCTGCTGTGTGCCACTTCTTACCAGGCATTTTGCACAGAGCTGCAATATGGCAAAATTCCAAGACTTAGTTACGATGTAAAAGTCTACTTAAAGAGAACCTGCCAAGACTTTTTTGCTGCCTGAAACATGGGCAGCATAAAACATGGACAGGCTCGCTTATACACTGCAGCCTTCCAGAGAAATCATAGGCCACGTCTCTCTTTGCACAATGTCAGGCCCCTTTCCTGCGCACTTGGCAAGCGGGGTGCAGACCAGTGAAAAGTTGTAAACTGCACAAAAATCTGTAACTTTTCACTGCTCTGGACTAAGAAAAGGACAGTAAACAGAAATTTAATGTGACATCATGGAAAGTAAACAAATCACAAGCATAATTGACTAAGAACAAGAGGAGCTAGAAATAAATAATGAAAGTGCATATAGAACATATAAAACCCTCAGAAGTCAATGCAATGTCCCAGACAACCCCTTCAGTTTGAATAATAGGTAATTTTCTGATGACACATTTCCATCAGTGCTGCCTAGGAATGGGGCTTTGAGTCATCGGAGTTCCCAGCTGAATTCTCCCCACCACACTGCATTTGATTGGCAGATCTCTCCCTACTTGTGTATAGGCAGAGATTTATCAGTCAAGCTGGGTGGGGAGAAGCTTACTGAGACCACCACCTCTTATAGGAGTACTTGCAGAGTAAATCATAGATTATTGTAATAAGGGAACTTGTCCCTGTTTCATTATGTCAGTGGTTCAGGCAGTAGGATCTCCTGGGAGCTTCCCTTTAGGTTGGCCATAAGCGTTGGTTTGAGTGGTCAGGGCGGTACTTGTGTCTGTAATAAATCATGCAAAAATACACATATAACACCCTCTTATAGAACAAGTCTTAGTCCATAGGCAAACAGCCCTTAAAGGGGTCCCATTTTGGACTCCTACTTTTAAAGTTGATGAGAACTTGCACAGGGATCTTGTCTTAACAGAGGCTGAAAAATGTGTGTGTTGTGAGGACCCTTCGTCCGGGGGCGGGGGGTAAGATGTGTGATTGTGTCATACAACTCCTGAAAGGGACCACAAGTCTATTACTATGAAGTCCTCCATTCTCCATGTGGACTGTTGTATCCCATCTCTAGGCCAGTCATTAGTGCTCTATTAGAGTCACCCCATTGCATAAGTCTGTACAATGGTGGATTTCCCTTACCTACTAAAATAATCTAGCGACTGGGCAATTCTAGTTTACAGCCCCCATAGCTGAAGATTAAAGGGTCATATAGTGCATGCACTTAGTGTCCGATGCTTTTACCATCTGTAGCCATTTCTGTCCATGTATAAAGTGCCTCTCTGTAATGACACTCGCATTTCTGCTTCAAACTGCTAATCCAGCAATGTAGATGCCGCTCGTAGGTTGTTGTAGTTTTAAAAGCGCAATTTATGAAAGATCATTATATTTTTATAGTTTTGTAGCAGAAAGCACTTTCCCTCTCAATAATGTATGAGTTGGCAGGTTAACAAGTAAATAATGTCTAGAGATGCAATATAAAGTGTCTCTATGCAAAACTGGTTAATTTCTTTATAGTAGTTTATGCCAAATATCTATACTTTTCTTATATAGTGGAGATTAGTTACTGTATCTGTAGACTGTTATAGACTGTTACTTAGCGATGTCAAATTTCAGCAATTTTTCCAACGTAGTATGTTTTAGTACATGTTTCTAGTTTTTCAGTAGCATTTTTCCTGTTATAAATTCTGTAACATTAAGGAAACAGGACTTCCATCCCATTGAAGATAAATAGTTTTGGATTTCGACCTTGTTGTAAATAGTAGTACCCACTAGGATACCAATAAAGCTTACAGTGAGAATCAGATCTCATTGCAGTACTTGAGTCACAACTTAGACTGCTCAGTGTTGCTCTGTAATGTCCTTCATGCTGCTGTTTTTGCTTAGAGAACAGAATCCCTTCTGTGTGTATGCAATGTGTGGAGGATAATATAGAGACTAGGCTTTACCCACTAGTTCAGGGATGACTGAAAATTAGAGATGAGTCCTGCAGAGTAGAAATCTGCTGGAAAATGCTGCAAGTTATATACATTGGTACCTCGTTTTTTAAAACCTCTGTGTTCGAATAATTCAGTATTCAAACCACAGTTTTCCCAAAATTTTGTTCAGTGCTCGAACTTTGCTCGGTATCCGAACAAACCTAAGGTATTGTTCAGCTGACAGTTATTCAAGTTGTTTGGGCACCACTGTTTACAGAAGCAGGGACTTCCATCCTAATGAAGGGAATCCCCACTATGAACAGGTTTCACACTCAGCTGCAGAAAGTTTGTGCTCTTGAGTGGGCCATGTCTGTACTGCTGCTGAGTGGAATGCATACACTGTATGCATGCCTCCTGCTCAGTTTACCAGCCAGACAGGGGTTAAGCGGGTATGCACAGCATCATCACTTAACCCTCTTCCTGGTTGTCAAACTGAGCAGGAGACATGCATACAGCATTATCATTTAATTCCCTAGGGGGATCAGAACACCAAAATAATGGATGTTATGCTCCTCCCTGGGGATGTCACTTAAAACTCTTGGCTTATAGCTGTGTAATCATGTTTACAGTGTCCTCTAGTGGCAGTCACATTATCATCACTAGAGCAGAAAATCTATAATTTTGGTGGTCTGCTTCTCTTAGGGAGTTAAATGGTAATTCTCTGCACAGCATTATCATTTAACCCATGTCTGGCTAGCAAACTCTTCTGCCTCAACAGCCATACAGACAGGGCCCTGTCCAGACACTTTCTGCTCTTCAGTGAGAAACCCTGTTTAGAGCTGAGACTGTATGTCCAGAGAAGGTAAGTGATAATGCTATTGCATCACCGCTTAACTCTTCACCGCCAGTGTATAAACCAACTAAACAGGTTTACATTATTCGCTATGGGAAAACTCTGCTCTGTTCTCAAACTGCTAGGTTATGGAACTGCCTTCCAGAACGTGTTGTGTTCAAGAACAGAAGTATGAGTGTAATAGCCAGAAATAGTGCCACTTCCCTTATACACACACAACAACTTATCCAGAAAAGATACCTGTGGAGGAGTAAATGTAAGGGCCATTTTGAGAAAAAAGGCCTTCCTCAGATCTCCTTCATGCATATAACTGATGGGTCATAGATACAGTTCCATACTAGTATGACTCAGTTGGCATATTGCCATGCTATTGTTTCTTTTTTCACATGCGTTTTGGTGTGGTTTTCCCAACGCTGACACATAATCAATATAAAAAAACAAAGTAAACATATTTTCAGCTTTTTTTATTTCAACCTCTTATCAAGAGATGGTGACAAATGGGTTTTAGGAGGATGCTTAGTAGAGTAGATGTAGTAGGATATCCTCTTTAAATGTAAATAGAAGATTTAGGATTTTTTGATGACATCACAACTCCATCGCCTATATTTCTATTATATATACTTCAGTGATCTCATCAGCAGTTGTATTACATACAGTAGGTGATGCTTTTATAAGCGCACTTGTTTTGTTGCAGTCTATTTTCATCAATCTCATTGCAGGTACAAAGTCCTGTAAATGGTTCTGGTCTGAAATATTATCTGTTGTTCCCTGGTGAGTGCTCAACCTCTCTCTTTATGTTTCCTGATATCTTTCTTTCATATATGTCCTTTTGTGACTTTCTCTCTTCTGTGGATGTGTTTCCGCACAGTGATTTATTTTCTCACTTGTTTGGGCAACTTCTCTTTTCTCTCTCTTCTAACCATCGCTGTGTTATTGACTTTTCAGGGCCTTACTGCCTGGCTGAACTTTGCAGGGCTTCCTCATATTGTAACTTGTCACCTTCAACTGTCAGTGTCCTTTTAGGCTGGCCACGACTATAAGGCTGAAACAACACTGTTTTAGGGATCCGATTTTGGGAATCTCAGCACTGGCATCTCCACAGATTGAAACTTCTGAGATGACGTAAGGACTAGAGATTAGCAAACCTCGAGCATGCTCGAGTCCATCCGAACCCGAACGTTCGGCATTTGATTAGCGGTGGCTGCTGAAGTTGGATAAAGCCCTAAGGCTATGTGGAAAACATGGATATAGTCATTGGCTGTATCCATGTTTTCCAGACAACCTTAGAGCTTTATCCAAGTTCAGCAGCCCCCGCTAATCAAATGCCGATCGTTCGGGTTCGGATGGACCCGAACCCGGTTCGCTCATCTCTAGTAAGGACGTCTTAAGCTTTTTAAAGAGATAGGTAGTATTTACCTGTCGTAGCAGAAAACAGCTTTCATGATAAGCTACTGTGTAAGTACTTAGCACTATTTCTGGTTTATGCCATTTTTTATGAGTTTTCATCTCTGCAGGCTCCATTAGTTAGTGGGTAGAGCGTAACTTCTATGAAGCCTCCTAATGTGCTGCAGAAGAGGATCCTGCTCTTTTGTGTCTTTATAGTATACCCTAAGAAGCTGCATTAGCATGGAGGGCAATAAAGAGCAGTAGTGAACAGTCTAAGCTGCGAATCAATCCCAAAGCCATATTATTTACAGGTAGCTCCTCTTTGCATTTTCTCTGTCTGTCTCCACCTGTGCTGTCAGAACTCATACACTGTATTCTAAGGTATATTATCATATGCAAGAATGGAACATTAATAAGTGATCTGACCCCTGACAATCACACAGATCAGCAAATGAAAGAGATGCCATAGGGGTACTCTGTGTCCAATCTGCAAGCACATTTGGCTGGTTGCTATTGCATCTGGAAGCTATTTGCTGGGTAACCTGTGTGATATATTGGGAACCTCTTTGTTGTGTATATACATAAAACCAGTTCCTTTACCAAACTATCATCACCTATCCACCTATTCTTTTTACCTTTTAGATGTGCAGTGGAGAGAACACCTAGAATATTTGATGGTTTATACTAACAGTAAAAAACCAATCCACCCAACTTCCACATTGGATTGGAAATGAGCAATATCAATACTCATTATGTAAAGACCTATGTACCTTTTATATATGGCTACACGTGTTATTTATAACACAGGATGCATATATAATACTTGCATGTTGTAGTGATCTATTGGGTTTAGAGGTGGGTGTACCTAATCAATGATATGATTATTTTTGTTACTATACTGTTATTGTACATTTATAGCTTAGCCCCCACTGTTGGAAGGCAAGTACCTTACATACGCGTGACAATAGTTTACTTTTCCTTCTTTAAATAGTATTTATTGTTTGTTTTCATATTCATTTCCTATTGTCCATTTCACAAAAAGAAGCCTCCAGAGCAGGATTTCCTTTCACGTCAAGCAGCTTGGAAGAGTAAACCAACTGGACAGTGGTCAGGAAATTCTGAGCATCAGTCTTTCTTCACCACATAGAAATGAAAGCATGAACAACAGTCAGACATCCAGAGGGCGAAACGGTGGAGACGGGTGTAGTAATGTAGTACTGAAAAGGTCCCGCAATATGGAATTTTCTAATTTTATCATTAGAAACTTTCCACTTACTAAAGGCCTCAAATTACAGCAGGAATACTAGAAATAGGTGAACTCAATCTCCCTCCCTTCTTACGCCTCACCCCCTCCCCTCTCCAGAGACTACAGATCAGGGGGAACACCTGGGACCTACACTGATCTTCAGTGTTGTTCTTCCTAAAGGGGAACTATCAGCAGGTTAGACACATCTAACCTGCTGGTAGCCTCCTATTGTGCAGGAGATGCTGAGGGTGAAGGTATATCTCTTACCTTCATCCTCGCGCCGTTCCTATGCACTTAGTTGTTTACTCCACAGTCCGGTGAGACTATTAGGAGCACTGCCCTGCCCCCATAACACAGATCTGCCCCCAGCCGGCCCACCCCTTCTAATGATAATTAATGGAGCAGGCTGGAACATCGATATGGGGGCGGGGAAGTGCTCTAATGGTCTCACCGGACTGCGGAGTTAACAACTAAGTGCACAGGAACGGCGCAGAGGATGAAGGTAAGAGACATACCTTCATCCTCGTTGTCTCCTGCGTTATAGGGGGTTTATTAGCAGGTTAGATTCATCTAACCTGCTGATAGTTCCCCATTAAGTTGGCCATATACATTAATGGTGTCCAAACCTACAGATTTCAGCAGGACTGCCCAAAGCTTTGGCTGCCCAGGCAAAATGACAATAGTAGCTTTGCAACAGCTGGAGAACCACAGGCTCCCCATCCCTGAGCTAATGGGTAGGGGGGATTCTTGTCCCTTACCTGATGACTGATGTTGGGGTGAAATCATGCTGTGAAACAAAGCTATATTTACTTGGATCCAGGTCCAGTCTCTTGAAGGCAGTGTTTTAGTCTTGTGGTGGTTATAAAAAAGGACCAAACACATGAAGCCCATCAATCACATGACTGCCTTCTCTGTGAGTGTTCAGAAGACCGAGGCTTCCTGTGTTTGGTTACTTTTTTTCAAACAGCACAAGACTGAAAATCTGCCTTCAGGAGACTGGACCTGGATACAAGTAAGTATAGCTTTGTTCTGCAGCATGATAACAAAAAATATATATTTATTATAATGTAAACTGCAGTCATGCTTTATTTCATATCCCCTGTAGATTTAGATGAAAGTTATAATGACAGTGTCCATTTAAGCTGTCAGCTGAACAAATGTTTGGACAACAGCTATCTAATCTGTATGGCCATAACTACTCAGACGTAGATTTCTGTGTTTCGGCCATTGTTATGCCGCAGTAACCAGCATGAGACGATTGTTACTCTTGGCCACGGTTTCCTCCTTCCTATTTTTTAATGAATCACATTTATACCCATTCTCTTGACTATTGTACAGTCATGAACACTGATAGGAGAGAGGCCTGCATTATTTTGGAGGTTCTTCTGGGATTTTGTCACTTCCTGGATGAATTATCACAGATCTTTTGAATTGTTTTTGGCAACCAGTAACTATCACAAAGACTCACAACTATTCTATGCATCCTCCATTCTACTATTAGTATAGTTTGATGGATAAGGTTGTGTAAACCATGCACGGCTGATACATAACATTGTTATTAAAATTTTAGAATTTCCTTTAATGGGGTTGTCCCATCTGCTGAGAATGAATCTTGGCACCACTGTGTCCCCGCTCACTTCCTGTTTCGACATGGGCGGAGCGAGGACAGGACAAAGTGGTGCTGAGATGAATCAGCTCGGCATCGCTGTGTTTCCCATAGAGGTTACACATGTTTCCAGGGAAAATGCAAGACCTAGAGACAGTGGAGGGGGAACAAACTATACTTACCACTCCCTGAGGTCCTGACCACCTGACTGGTGTCTCAGCCCGGCCACCACTCTCAGAACTGAGAAAGGTGGTCAGGAAACTAGGCAACTGCTGTCAACAGTACAGTGAGAGAAAGCGGACAAACTACAAAAGAAAGCAGTTTTGGTAATGCAAAGCATTTGCAAAATTGCTTTCTTTTGCATTCCATATCACCTGAAAGAAGTTTAGGGCATGGGAATACGCCTTTAATGTAATCACTAAGGAGGGCATTTACTAAGACCGACGTACTCCCAATTACTCACCTCTTAGTAAATCAGGCAGGACCTGCAGTTGGCACAGGAATTGTGCAAAAATGTACACCTGCTTTTTGCCTGGTTTACACCTGTTTTCATATGTAAACCCTGATAAATAAGGTACAGGAGGAGGTCATGCCTCCTCTCCGCCTTGTCACACCGCACACAATGGAATCTGCCCCTTTTCCGTGACCTTTATATTTGCTGTCATCACAAGTTTCATATTTAACCTGATTAATTAGCTGTTTTACATACTATCTTGTGTCTTGTGTTTAACTCATTCCCTATCAGTCTACTCTGTTGGGCGTCAATTACTCGGTTAACCAATGTTCACCCCTCATACTAAAAGAGGGGCACCCGGGACTTATTTATTACTGATCTTGATCAGCTGCTGGGATCTGCATCGTGGTCAAATTTTAGAACAAACAGATTGAGGCTTTGTTCCCTTTACGGGAACATGCCATCTTATATCGGGAAAAGGTGGCCGTCTATTTATAATGACTGCCGCTATTAATGATCATGATAATTATTAGTGGCCTTCATTATGAAGAGACGGCCGCCTTTACCCAATACAGACGGCACGTTCCCATAAAGGGAACATAGCCTCAATATGTTCTCATTTGCCTCTTTCTTGACTTACTAGAAAACTGGATGACAAAAGCCAGTCTGTGCCTGGTACAGAGCATAATTAATTCTCCCCAATATGAACTAATCACTGTTACATTTTCCCAAACTTTTTATTATACATATAGAAAATGTGATAAAAATCACAGACACATTCTTACTGGATGCAGCAACCTTACGATCAAACAAAACTTATTAGAAGAGGCCTGAGGCTGTCACATCTCATGCTGTATAGAACTTTACCTTCTTTACTTTTGCTTACTGTCTTCTACTCCCCCGTTTTCTCAAAGGATCCAGCTTCTTTATTGGTTTTTGTCTTTGATTATTATCTTTGATTTGGTTCCTGACATTGTTCTTCTGGCTTTTGACCCCTAGCTTGTTGCTTGGGCTGCTCTGTTTTGCACTTTAGGCTGATCAACGTTGGCTGGTTTCTGACCCGGACTGCTGACCATTCTATCCCTGACGGGCCCTGCACTTTGCATAAGGAATGTCACCCATTTGGGGACTGCCAACTAGGGCAGGTGGTCCAAGTAGGCAGGAAGAGTGGGCTGGGCTCTTTTCAGGGCTACCTGTCCCCTATGGACATGAGTTTTTCTTATGGCGGTCTTGGGGAAGGATTATGACTTTAAACCGTACTTCTATATAGACAGTAATACATACTGAAATATTGTTGTATGGGTGGTTATCTACAGATATATCCACGATTTGTGAAGGTTTTAGGAAGATTTAGTCTTATTTTTCTTTGTAAATATGAACAAAGACTAATAAAAAATTCAATGGAACACAATTGACATCAGGCATCAGGGGACAGGACTGTGGAGGTAATCTCCTCATAGCTGTAACCCCTCTCTCCCCGGACAGAGAGCACTGCATGTATGTGCCCACATATACCTTACTCATTCCTTCATGCTCCCTGCAGTATCTGTCCGCCCTTGTGTTTCCCATCCTCTCTATTATGGGAATCTGCAGTTCCATCCTGTATCTACAAACTGCTGCTGTGTTATCAGGTTTATGCATTATACTCCACATGCTGATTGCCATTCTGTACAGTAATTTATAATATCACATATTCAGCTGCTTCTAAATCTTTGTTTTATTTGTTTTACACGTTATTAAGACACGTTATTCATTATTTTTGGGGTGTGGAACCAAATGTCTGCATTTCAGTGATTTCTTATGGGAAGGTTTGCTTTGGTTTAAGAGTGGATCTGGATTACAAGCCTGATCCCAGAACTAATTATGTTGGTAATCCAAGGCACCACTGTATATGCAAAAAGGGGTCTACTCCCTGTGAATAAAATAAAACAAGTGTGATTTGTAGTTGGTGTGCCAGTTATTTTGTGCAGTCCCTGTAGATTAATGGAGATATTGTCCATAGTGCTTATTGGTGGAATATTTCCGCTACTACATACAGTAGATCAGTGTCTATCATTCAATAACAGAGAGGTGTTCGTATATGAATCCCCTAATATATTCATTAATAAAAGCTGTTTAAAAATAGGGTAAGTTTTACTTTAAGAAGTTTTGCCAGTTCAAAAGTGTAGACTTTTGGAAGTACCTCGAGCCGTCTCCATGAATAGCTTCTTTCACAATTCCATCTCGCCAGTTTATAAACAGCCAGCCTCATCTGCGCTTACTCTGCTTTCTGGCTCAGCTCCGCAGTCATCTCTCTGCAGCAGGGGAAATAGGAAATAGTCTTCTAGCTTATGAATACGCTCAGCCAAAGATAGAAAAAGAGAAGATTGCAGAGAGCAGAGACATTCAGCGGGTCCTCCTGCTTCCTACCACCACACTCTACATGAGATCTTGTGACCTGCCACCCTGGGCCAAGCTCCTAACTTCTTCCCAGGATTTCGGCGTGGGCTCTGAAGCTTCAGGTTTATGAACATTTTTGCTGAGTAAGTTTTCCATAGAGAAACTACTAGAGAAAAGTTAAGAGGCCTGGCTGTGCGCTGTGGGTTTTCTGCTGACACAGCCCAGAGGAGAAAGAAGAAAAATTTTCATTTTTTGTAAATGCTAAGGAGGCCTGAGGAATCAATAACTGCCTTAATAAAGGAGCCCGGCCTCAAGATTTATCCCTTCTTCTCTAAGGATGTGATGATTTAATGACTAGCGGCTTATCTTGTTAGAGGGGCAGATCATTTTGTATCAGCAGCTTCTTCTTAGCACTTGTAATATCATTACTAGACACAGCAGCATAGGAATAACACATGTTCTGTAGTAGGAATAGTAATCATCCAGAACTAGATGTAGCAGAGCTGAACGGGTTCATTTCTGCCTCCTGAGTTAAAATAAACTTGTATATGAACCAAAGACAAACCCAGCTCTGCTACATCGGTGTATCTTAATACTTTTTCCACCCTTTAGATAAGAAACCAGAGTAATCAATGACAGCTCCATTTTATGGATCTACTTATCAGCAAATTAATGTTTTGTCCGATAATGCTTGGCCTAATTTCCAGAAACGTCTCCAGATTTAAGGCCCTATCTTGTGGAATCAATAGTCTGACTATTGATAACTACTATATATTCAATAGGATTCCATCATGGAATAGAAATTCTGGATTAATACTGTTCAGCCTGTTCTGGGATTACAGAACTACACTATATAAATGCGGATTATCATCTGGGAACCAAAAACCATCTGCAGTGATAGAGCTGAGCTACATGGATATATAGTGTATGTCAGCTACTTCTAGCAGAATCAATCCGGAAGGTTTTAGGAAGTCACTGCTTTCAAGTAATTAAAATGACAGCGCTCTGCGATGGGACTCTGGATAAGTTCTTACTCTAATGAAGCAGAAATCAACCTGCCGCCTCCATTGGTTTGGCTGAGGCTGAATCCTGCCCCTCCAGCAATGTGTCACATAGACTTGTATTGATCACCATACAGTGGAATTCTCTATATTCAGGAGTGAGTGCTGGGGCTACACTGCTCTCCACATCACCGGTCAATGCAAGGATTCCTAGAGAATGAGCCACCTCTACTGCACATCTGGACTCTCAAGACATCAGCTCCACCTGCGTCTCCTTATACACAGAATCCTCTATACAAGTGACCATTCATGATGGATCTTCTTACAGCTCTCGTCAGTATTATATTTGTCTGTTTCCACTCCTGTCGAGGAACAAGACTGCAGAGTGGTGAGTACCATAAAGAATACTTTTTCCCATGAATAATCATTAGATACTATTATACGAAACAGCCTCACGGCTATGAAGTCAGTGCTTTATAGGTTAATGCAAATACTTGGAACAGAATTTTACAATTTACACATGTACTTCTACAGAGTCTTATAGTCAGCACAGCTTGATGCTTAGACTTCTATGATTATTGGGCTATCATTAATGAACCACTGTAATGTAATACATGTATAGTAAAGACTGCTGCCTTCTGGCTTTACAGGAAGTTGGAGTGGGATCCATCAAAAGTTTAGGTTCATTGGTTTTGCATATACATAGATGTATTATATGTGACTCCAATGCTGCAATGTATGAATATATATATATATATATATATATATATATATATATATATATATATATATAGTAAAACCAAGGCAAATCTCTTAATAGAGGTCCAATATCTGTCTCTCATATATATGATTCTCTATCTATCTATCTATCTATCTATCTATCTATCTCCTATCTATCTCCCTATCTATCTATCTATCTATCTATCTATCTATCCATCCATCCACCCTGGGGCATACCCATAGGTGGGTGCAGGTAACAATCACACCTGAGTGCTGGTGCCTAAGGGAACTTAATGACCCTATGACCCTTTGCCACATAAGAAGACACAAGTATTATAAATGGTGCATAGTACATGGGGGGGGGGGGTCTTTTATTTGGGGCCCAGCAACAAGTTACACCTCCACACCTATCTCATATCTATATGTTGAACTGAGAGGAGATCCCCTTCATCTTCACTTCTTAGCACTTGAAAATCAAAGACTTTGGCAGCAATTTTCCAGTGTGATATAAGATGACTGCCAGAACCTTATAGCAGCGGGATCCAAACAGTCATTGTCACCAGGGAACCCACAATCTCCTACCCAGACAAGCCATTGAAATGCTATAATATGACAAATCTTATTCAGTCTGTGGCTTTTCACAGCTAAAAGGATCTTTTATTCATCTGCTGAACTCTTGCCCTTGACAGAAATGTATTAATAAAATGCGCTTCCTGTTCCTTGGTCTGAAAAGACATATATGTTCTGCTGAATGTCTGTGGGTCATTATAAAGGAAGATGGTCCCTCCACTCACAAAGGAGCCAAACATCTCGTGGTAAAGAATACTGTGACATTTACACAAGCAGTGAACTGGCCCCTGGTATCATCCAGAGACTAGGCAAGACACTGCTGTATGGTACACTGCAGAGAGCTCTACACCTCCTGTGCTCTGATCTGCAGGGACTAAAGACCAGATGTATTGCTGCATAGGGATTAGGGACCTGAAGGCTGGGACAAGTCATGTGTGCAATGTACTGGCAGGACAGTGTGCAAACTAAAATGCAAGAAATATAACCAAACCACCATCTAACATCAGGCTAAGCTCCTATGGGAGTGGAAAGGGACAAGTGACACACACAGAGCCGGACTTAGGGTAAATGGCGCCCTGTGTGCAATTTGCTTTCGGTGCAAACCCCCTCCCCCTCTATTCTAGACGCAGTGCTATCAGAAACTCAGGATCAGCAGGACATGAGACCAGAGTGTATACAGGGAGGGCGCTCACATATTGTGTAGGGAATGCTCCACTAATCATTATTATTGCCCACATAAACCCCTTTAAAGACTTTAAATTTCCTCACACAGTATAGTGCCTCCTATAGTGCTCCACACCCAGTATAATGCTCTGTGGCCCCACACTGTATCAAGTGCCCAAATACATACATCATTATCTCTAAACATTATTGCCGATAAATATTACCTCCATCACATATTGCCTCCATACTGCTAATGAAGAAAACAGAAAGATATTACCAATTGTACCACTACATAATATCTAAATAATACCACAACACCATGACCACTACCACTACCACTACAGACCCTATAAGAGAGAGCAGTTACATCCAGTGACTCACAGGGGGCATCTTCTCTGATGAGAGTTTTTCACTTTTCTTTCTCTCCATCCGGACCGGGCCATCTTGAATTCTTTTCCTGGCCATTAATCTTCTCTCCAGAACCTGCTAGAGAAACATTTTAGGCTCCTTGACCTAGCACATATAGTAGTAACGTTCCCTGTGTACCTATATCGTAGTTAGGCCCCCTGTGCCCCCTCATTATAGTTTGGTATGCTTTGTACATGTCTCTATATAGTAGTAAGGTCCCCATATAGTATAGGCCCCTCCGTGCAGTCCCTACATAGTATAAGACCCCTCTGTGCAGTCCTGTGCAGTACAGTATAAGTCCCCCCTTGCAGCACCATATAATTAACATAATATTAATCCTCTTCCTCTGCAGGCCGCATATAGAATTAGTTACCCCCCCCTTTCCCCACAGCCCTCATATAGTATCAGTGCCCCCCCCCCCCCCCCATACAGACCTCATACAGTATCAGTCTCTCCCCTGCAGCCACCATATAGTATCAGGCACCCCTGCAGCCCCCATATAGTATCAGGCCCCCTTCAACACCCATATAGTATCAGTCTCTCCCCTGCAGCACCCATATAGTATCAGTCCTCACCTGCAGCCAGCATTCAGAATCAGTCCCCCTGCAGTCCCCCATCAGCTTCCTCCTGCAATCCCCATTTAGTATCATCCTCCTCCTGCAGTCCACATTTGGTATAAGCCCCCTCTTGCAGTCCCCACTTAGTATGCGCATCTTCCTGAAGCACCCATTTACTATTGGTCCACTCCTGTAGTCCCCATTTAGTACCAGCCCCCCCCCCCCCGCAGCCCCCCTCAGTCTCCATTTAATCAGACTCCATCCATGTGCAGTCCCCATATAGTCAGTCTCCCATTCCCAGTTTCCCTGAATTCCCCATATAATATCAGCGACCAACCATTGTTAAGGCTATGTTCACACTACGTAAGTCTCCGGATGTAGCGCATTCCGTGAATAAGCGGCCGGAGACTTACGTAGTTTGCGTACAATGGAAAGTATACGATGTACGGCTGCACAGTTCACGCTACGTAAGAACTTACACCCGGATAGTACGCGGCGCCGTAAAAATGAACCAGACTATTGTTTGAGGACGAAAATGCCGTAGCGTAACATGCGGTCCCGTACGTAGTGGTGATTTCTTCATTTTTCAAGCTTTTTGTGCCGATCCAAAAGGTTCTGTGGGGTGTCCGGGGCTAGGCGAAGATTTCCAAGTAAAAGACCGCTGTCAGATCGCTACGTAGGGCGCTCGGGAAGCGTAAGTAGACTGCGGGCGTAAGTTCGTGTTCCGTACGTAGCCGGCCGCAAGTAGCGTAAATCCCCGGCCGGAGTTTAACACGTATATGTCCAACCACGAAAATATGCGGCCGGACATATACGCAGTGTGAACATAGCCTCAAGGTGTGAAAAAAAATAAAATAAAGTATTGTTGGGCTCCCTGGAGTACAGCGCTGTTAAAGCGTAACTGTCATTTCAGGGCCATTTTTATGAAAACAATAAATATCTATAGTACAAGTGATTTTAAGAAACTCTGTAATAGGTTTTATAAACCAAAAGAGTTTCCTTCTGGACTGAAAAAGCAATCTCCCAGCCTCCCCCCTCACATCAAATGAAGCAGCAGGATTTCTGTGTCCATTATGTGGCTATGGAGAGGGGAGGGTCTGTTAGGGGTGAGTAAGCACGGAGCAGTCCTGCACAGCACAACATCCTGCAATCTTCTCTCAGTAAGTTCATAGATAAGCACTGACCTTTCTGACCCCAGAATCCTGCGTTTTAGGTGCCCAGACAATCTACAAACAGCTGACCTTCATGTCACCTCTTCCTGCTCCCTCATCTCCCTCGGCCCCTCCCCCCTTCATAGGCTTTCAATGGAGAGAGCAGAGCCCGTCTTCACTGGCTTCTCTGTAATGAAGACGTGTTTGCCTGATAATGCACAGATAAGAAGTCGGGGGGGAGGCTGGGAGATTGCTTCTTGAGTACAGAAGGAGGCTTTTTTGGCTGATGAAACCTATTACAGAGTTTCTTAAAATCGCTTATACTACTGATTTCTGCAATAAAAAAAACATGACAGTTATGAGGGACCTTCAACCAAGGAGCACTAGTCCCAAGGCATATGTACACCTTGCTAAAGTGGTACATGTAGAGTTATCATATAACATTCAGACCTAGAGAAAAAGGAGTTGCTGCACCTCATACCCATGGCTTGCATTAGCCATGGGTGTGAGGTGCAGCCACTCCTCTTTCTCTAGGTCTGTATATTATATAACATTGTTGCTGCTATACTAAAAACAAATATTACCAACATAACTAAATTAAACAATACCTTCATACAACATAATGCACTATAGAGAGATCAATATTACTGGTGATAACACTATACTTGCCCAAGAAATGCCACTGCGCTATTACCACTATATAGTGACTATAAACCATTATATAGCGACAAACATTTTTTATATTCCGGTAAGCATCAGCTCTACACAGGCTTTCTGCAGACTTTATAAATGATTATAGTTCAGTTACATCCAAAGACATACAGGTGACTCTGAGTGTGTTCACTTTTCCTGTCTTTTCCATCCAGTTGACTGCCATGAAGACTACTTCCAGCCATGACCTGCGCCTACAGAGTTTGCTTCCAGGTATAAACCCACACACCGTATACGCAGCGTATTTACTGCTGCGATACGCAGCAAATACGCAGCAGATTAGATCTAAATAACTGAACACAGTATCAAATCTGCTGCGTATTTGTTGCGTATCTGCTGCGTATACGGTGTGTGGGTTTGTACCCTCCCAGACATTTTTTTTTCCCAACACTTTTGCAATAACCTCCCTGCCTTTTCTCAACCAACATAATTCTACAGCTGTTGCAGATCTGCCCCTATTGCTCTACCTTCTCAGTTGCAAGATACCGCTAAATACTGTACTTTAGAAATACTTATACAATAATTATTCTTACCATCAACAAATACTACCATCTAAACAGTACCTGTAAAAACAGTGATGCCTAATAGTGCCCTCAAAAATAGTAGTGGCCTACAATTTGTAGCTTCACATTCAGTAATAGTCACTGTCACTAAAAATAACTTTTTACATGTCATCAGCTGAGACGCGCTTGTATCAGAAGTTATAGCCAGGGAAAGATCGTGAAAAAGATACTTAAAGTGTCACTGTCGTTATAACTTTCAAAAATCTAAATTAACAGTAGATGTGATATAAAGCAAGTTTGCAATTTACATTCATTATTTGTTGTTGTTGTTGTTGTTATCATGCTGTAAAACAAAGCTGAACTTACCAGAAATCCAGGTCCAGTCTCCTGAAGGCAGATTTTCTGACTTGTGCTGGGTAAAAAAAAGACTAAACACAGGAATTCCGGCCAGTACAGAGAGTCACGGCTCAATGTGTCCATCAGCACATGACTGCCTTCCCTGTGAGCGCTCAGATGCCCTGGGATACACAGGACTTTCTGTTTTCTGACTGTTTCCTGTTTTTTTTTTTAAACAAAAGAGTCAGAAAACAGGAAGTGCCATGTTTACCATGACAACTAAGAAAAACAATGAATGTAAATTGCAAACTTGCTTTATATCACATCTACTGATGATTCCGACTTTGAAAGTTATATCGACAGTGACACTTAAAGTATTTTTAGTGTGGGCTTCCTAGGTCTCCCAACAATCTATAGACTAAAGCTTTATCATAGGCATGAAAAAATATCAGACCTGCACATTATTAATAAAACAAGCACAAGAAATATAGAAATGAATGTGGTTACTAATGTTCTGCCTTCTATGTTTCATTGCCTTCCATTAGTGGATGTGATACATAAACCAGGTATGTGTGTTTTCTTCTATTTACTTATATATAGTGTAATTTAGAATATAATGTGATAGAAGAGTAATCTTTGTCCTTTTAGAGTATATGCACACAGAGTAATTCTTGCGGAAAACTCTGTGTGGAATCCGCCGCTCACTCCCCTGCGCACCCACTTGAAGTTCCGCCTGTCACATAGGCCCCACTATATGCTTGGGCGGATTCCGTCGTCTGGCCAAAGAATTGACATGTCATTTCTTTAAGTGGACAGCAGAATCCGCCAGACCATAGAATGGAGTCTATGGAGCTGGCGGAGAGGGAAGCTGGAGCGTGCAAGGACGAGCAGCGGATTCTTTTTGTGAGAATTACTCCGTGTGCATATACCCTAAGTAAGACTTTATGTGGACAGTTCTAGTTAGTGATTAACAGCTCTTTCTATATACAGTCATGGCCAAAAGTTTTGAGAATGACACAAATATTATGTGTTCACATGATCTGCTGCCCTCTGGCTTTTATGTGTGTTTGTCAGATGTTTTTTTATCACATACAGAAATACAATTGCAATCATATTATGAGTAACAAAAGCTTATATTGACAGTTAGAATGAGTTATTGCAGCAAGTCAATATTTGCAGTGTTGACCCTTCTTCTTCAGGACCTCTACAATTCTCCCTGGCATGCTCTCAATCAACTTCTGGACCAAATCCTGACTGATAGCTGTCCATTCTTGCACAATCAATGCTTGCATTTTGTCAGAACTTGTTGGTTTTTGTTTGTCCACCCGTCTCTTGATGATTGACCACAAGTTCTCAATGGGATTAAATCTCTATGTTTTGTTCCCTGAGACATTTAGTTATCACTAGAGATGAGCGAACCGGGTTCGAGTCGATCCGAACCCAAACGTTCGGCATTTGATTAGTGGTGGCTGCTGAACTTGGATAAAGCTCTGAGGTTGTCTGGAAAACATGTATACAGACAATGACTATATCCATGTTTTCCACATAGCCTTAGGGCTTTATCCAAGTTCAGCAGCCACCGCTAATCAAATGCCGAAAGTTCGGGTTCGGATCGACTCGAGCATGCTCGAGGTTCGCTCATCTCTAGTTATCACCTTTGCTTTATGGCAAGGTGCTCCATCATGCTGGAAAAGGCATTGTTGATCGCCAAACTGCTCTTAGACGGTTGGGAGAAGTTGCTCTTGGAGGACATTCTGGTACCATTCTTTATTCATGGCTGTGTTTTTAGGCAAGACTGTGAGGGAGCTGATTCCCTTGGCTGAGAAGCAACCCCACACATGAATGGTTTCAGGATGCTTTACAGTTGGCATGAGACAAGACTGGTGGTAGCGCTCACCTCGTCTTCTCCGAATAAGCTGTTTTCCAGATGTCCCAAACAATCGGAAAGGGGATTCATCAGAGAAAATGACTTTACCCCAGTCCTCAGCAGTCCACTCCCTGTACCTTTTGCAGAATATCAGTCTGTCCTTGATGTTTTTTCTGGAGAGAAGTGGCTTCTTTGCTGCCCTCCATGAGACCAGGCCTTGCTCCAAGAGTCTCCACCTCACAGTGCGTGCAGATGCACTCACACCTGCTTGCTGCCATTCCTGAGCAAGCTCTGCACTGCTGGTAGCCCGATCCCGCAGCTGAAACACTTTTAAGAAACGGTTCTGGCGCTTGCTGGTCTTTCTTGGGCGCCCTGGAGCCTTTTTGGTAACAATGGAACCTCTCTCCTTGAAGTTCTTGATGATGCGATAGATTGTTGACTGAGGTGCAATCTTTCTAGCTGTGATACTCTTCCCTGTTAGGCCATTTTTCTGCAGTGCAATGATGACTGCACGTGTTTCTTTAGAGATAACCATGGTTAACAGAAGAGAAACAATGATGCCAAGCACCAGCCTCCTTTTAAAGTGTCCAGTGGTGTCATTCTTACTTAATCATGACAGATTGATCTCCAGCCCTGTCCTCATCAACACCCACACCTGTGTTAATGGAGCAATCACTGAAACAATGTTAGCTGGTCCTTTTAAGGCAGGGCTGCAATGATGTTGAAAAGTGTTTTGGGGGATAAAGTTCATTTTCTAGGCAAATATTGACTTTGCAAGTAGTTGCTGTTAAGCTGATCACTCTTTATAACATTCTGGAGTATATGCAAATTGCCATTTTAAAAACTGAAGCAGTAGACTTTGTAAAAATTTATATTTGTATCATACTCAAAACTTTTGGCCATGACTGTATACAGGTAACTGCCAATTGCTAAGTAGGACCACCCACTTGACTAAACAAGGTTCTAGATGTACCAATGTGGCACCAATTCTTAAAATGCATCACCTTTATGTTACAGGACAAATTGTCTGCAAGCAAGGGACCCAGAAGCCTTGTTACAAAATCATCTACTTCCATGATACATCAAGAAGGTTATCCTTCCAGGAGGCACAGGATGAATGCAGAAGAGATGGTGGTCACCTTATGACTATAAAGTCTGAAGCAGAGCAAAAATTCATCCAGAATCTCATCCAGAGCCTCACAGCTTCTGACGGGGACTTCTGGCTCGGCCTTCGGAGAGTTGAAGATGAATCGCCAAATTCCAGTGACTGTCAGAGCCTGTATACATGGGTTGATGGCAGTAAACCAACCTTTTGGTATGTATAAACAGTTTCTGATCATTTCCACTTATTTTTAGTGACTGTAGCAATTGTTATAGATGTCTACAAGGAGATCTTGCACCTAAAACCGGAAGATACAAGGCAAGTTGTAAACTAGTTGTGGGCAACTTAAAGGGGTGGATTCTTTCCAGTCTGACAAAGTGCTCTCTGCTGCCACCTCTGTCTGTGCCAGGAACTGTTCAGAGCAGTAAAGGTTTTCTATGGGGATTTGCTGCTGCTCTGGACAGTTCCTGCCACAGACAGTGGTGGCAGCAGAGAGCAATTTGTCAACTTGGAATTAATACTCCACTTCCTGCAGAACATACAGCAGCTAATAAGTACTGGAATTTTTAAATAAAAGTAAATTAGAAAACCTTTATAACTTTCTGACACCAGTTGATCTGAAAGAAAAAAAGTTCCCTTTTAAATAGGTTGTTTACTATTCTTTGTATTTGACGTGTTCAGGGAAATAAACCCATTAAAAAGGCAACAGCAAATTTTCAAATACTAAATGCAAAATTCTAATTCCATCCAGGCAGGAGAAAAGTGTTACATGGTGCACTTTGAACTTTAGGTTTTCTGTGTAATTCGTGAATTAGATGGTTCCACCAGGGGCAGAGCCGGTCCTTGTAGTTGCCATCCACTTTAACTAATAAATCAGAAATAACAAATAACAAACTCCTCTCCATAACGGATGACCTAACTTAGTGTTAGGGTGCCTTCACACCTACCGTATCGCAGCAGAAAATCTGCTGCGGATCCGCAGCAGATTTAACTAAATGAATGAACACAGCATTAAATCCGCACTTACAAATCTGCTGCGGATCCGCAGCAGATTTGACAGTGCGTACTTAATGCTGTCTTCATTCATTAAGTTAAATCTGCTGCGGATCTGCTGCGGATCTGCAGCGGATATTCTGCTGCGATACGGTAGGTGTGAAGGCACCCTTATATATGGGTATTTTAAACTACACTTCCTCTTTAAGTACTGTCGTCGGACAGTGCTCAAGCATGAGAAACATATAGGGGGAGATTTATCAAACTGGTGTAATATGAAACTGGCTCAGTTGCCCCTAGCAACCAATCACATTCCACCTTTCATTTTCCAAAGAGTCTGTGAGGAATGAAAGGTGGAATCTGATTGGTTGCTAGGGGCAACTGAGCCAGTTTCACTTTACACCATGTTTGATAAATCTCCCCCATAGTGCTAATTTGAAAGCTGTTACTGCACAATTTCTTGCACAAGGTAACGTTGGCAGTAAATGCCAGTCCTGCATGTGTTTGGGATTAGTGCCAGACCACAGCTGCATTGCTATTAATGGAATGGAAGAGTGCTCTGTAACACAATATATCTAAGCAGCCTGAATAGGAATCTTTTGAAGAGTAGGGACTTTCTATCAACCTATCACCTGTAAGACAGAATTAGGCATAATTCATATTGTCAAAAAAGAAAATTAAGTGTGAGTGTGCACAAACACAATTCTCACAGACCTGTATAAGAACAGGTGCTGTCCACAAATAAAAAATTGGGATAAAAAAGGGATTCTATTCCTTAGGCTATGTTCACACTACGTATATTTCCGCTCGTAGTGCGAACCGCGAATATACGCACATAGTTTTGAGGTTGATGCTTTCGCTTGAAAGTAAACGATATACGGCCGCACAGTTCACACTACGTATGAACTTACGACCGGATCGTATACGCCGCCGGGAAAAATGAACAAGACCATTGTTTGAGGACGGAAATGTTCGCACTCACGGCCGTGGATTTACATGCGGTCCCGTACGAAGTACTTATTTCAGTCAAATTGAACTTGATTTTTCGATCCAAAAGGTTCTGTGAGTTTTATTGGGCTGGGCGAAGATTTCCAAGTAAATGACCTGCTTCAGATCGCTTCGAAACAAGCTAGGAAGCATAACTGTACTACCGGCGTATGTTCACAATGCGTACGCATCCGGCGCATGTCAAATTTTTGCACGCCCGTAGTTTCAGCCGCACTTGTACGGCGGCGTAAGAACTGCGTATGGATTCGTTCGCAGTGTGAACATAGCCTTAGTCTGTATTGTAAGGCAAGTAATAAGTATCTGAGCACTTACTCACTGACAGCTTGTAGACTCCAGTCTATACAATAAAACCATTCTTCTATATTATAAATCTATATTCTATATCAGGGGGCCCTCAACTGGCGGACCGCGGTCCGAACCCGGACCGCGGAGGCCAGCTGTCCAGACCCCTGGTCAGACCTTCTAACCGCCCCGGATCCGGTCCGTCCGGCTCCCCACCGCACTCCTCCCGCCCCATAGGCGTACTGTCCTTAGATGTCAGTACGCCTGTCGGTCCGGCCCCCGGCTGATACGCGCTCTCTGGGGATGTCCCGGGGATTCCCCAGCAGAGCGTGCACCACAGACCTCAGTGTACGCTGCCGGCCTGTCCTTCCCGGAAGTGCAGGCCGGCGGCGTACGCTGAGGTCACTGATGCGCGCTCTGCTGGGGAATCCCCGGGACATCCCTACAGAGCGCGTATCAGCCGGGGGCCGGACCGACGGGAAGAGAAGAAGACAGCCGCAGCGGGGAACGAGGTGCTAGGTGAGTTGTTTTTGTTATTTTTTTTTTTCTGTCTGGGGGGCATCTACAAGGGGAGAGCGCACAGGTGGACTATATACTACAGGGGGACCTCACAGGGGGCTATATACTACTGAGGGGGCTATATACTACTGGGGGGAGCGCACAGGGGGCTATATACTACAGGGGGGACCTCACAGGGGGCTATATACTACTGAGGGGGCTATATACTACTGGGGGGGGCGCACAGGGGGTTATGTACTACAGGGGGGACCTCACAGGGGCTATATACTACAGGGGGAAAGCACAAGGGGGGCTATATACTACTGGGGGGGACCTCACAGGGGGCTATATACTACTGGGGGGAGAGCACAGGGGCGCTATATACTACTGGGGGGAGCTCACAGGGGGCTATATACTACAGAGGGACAGCGCACGGGGGTCTATATACTACAGGGGGAGCTCACAGGGGGCTATATACTACAGGGGGGAGCTCACAGGGGGGCTATATACTGATTGGGGGGAGCTCACAGGGGCTATATACTACTGGGGGGAGCTCACAGGGGGCTATATACTACAGGGGGAGAGCACATGGGGGCTATATACTACTGGGGGGAGCTCACAGGGGGCTATATACTACTGGGGGACAGCGCACAGGGGGCTATATACTACAGGGGGAGAGCGCACAGGGGGGCTATATACTACTGGGGGAGCTCACAGGGGGCTATATTCTACAGGGGGAGAGTGCACGGGGAGGCTATATACTACTGGGGGGAGCTCACAGGGGGCTATATACTACAGGGGGAGAGAGCACAGGGGGGCTATATACTACTGGGGGAGCAACAGGGGGCTATATACTACTGGGGGAGCAACAGGGGGCTATATACTACTGAGGGAGAGCGCACAGGGGGGGCTATACACTACTGGGGGAGCAACAGGGGGGCTATATACTACCAGGGCAGTCACCCCCTTTGTACCTAATATCAAAGGCCTGGTGAGAGAGAAAAAAATGCCAGTTTTCCCGCTAATAAGCAGCAATTCTGTATATAAATAGTTGAACGTTTGTGACAAAGTAACAAAACACGTTTCCTACTGATGTTCAGCTCGGACCTTCACCTGACAATAGACCCCGGTAAGTGGCCCCTCACTAAAAGTTGTTGAGTACCCCTGTTCTATATTATAAATCTGTCCACCTGTAAATTCCAAGTTGCCCAAGAGTCCCAAGAGTCCCCTTTAAAGTATAGTGACCCCATTCTACCTACTTCTCTGTACTTCTGACATTTACTCACCAAATATCGCACCTAACAGATGACGAACTAAACTCCGAGCGTGAAGTGTTATACTGATACAGAGACATAGCAAACCAATGACGGCATTCCATAGAAGTCTGATAAAGCAGGGGGTACTAAGCATAGAACTATGGATGAGGTTCTGTGGATACTAGTGTGTATGTAGCTTTGGACATGTAAAGTCCATTCATTCTGGGTATAGATTGCAACACCAAGAAGGAAACGTCACGGGATTATGGAAATTACAGGATCAATAGACATGTATATGACAAGGTTCTTACTAGGTGTGTGAAGAATGTTCTGCCATGTTGAACGCACTTGGGCAAACAAATCATTAAAGTGAATGTACCATCAGCAGGGAAGCCGATGCCACGGTCCTATTTTTGATCCGTGGCCCGTTCCTGCATACGGCGCCGTTCTTTTCCCGAGCACCAGGGTGAAGCACTGGTCGGCCTGCCCCCAGTGGGGAGAACCCCTGCCCTTCTATGACGTGGTTCCATTGATTCTAATAGGCGTGTCCAGGCCCAGCAGCTCCTCGGGTGTTACTTCTTCCCGAGGGCATGGGCAGTTCAGCCAGTATAAGCTATATGAGCAGAGCAGAAGCCACAGCCCCAAGCTCTGGAGTTGCATCCCATAGGCGGCTGCATGCTGTGTAGGCTTGGTGCAGGTCATGTGAGGTCAGAACTGCCTGATGGGTACAAGCTACTCCCAGGCAGTGGATGAGCCACCTGGACACTAGGACTGAGCACTGTAATCAGGGTGGGAGGGGACTCCGGGTCCCCAAGTATCCTCTGTCTCAGAAGTGGGCCAGGGTGTAAAGGTTAATCTGGCCCACTGCAGAGACATAGGACACGTGATCCACTTCTCTGATGAAAGGGGGAGAGAACAATGACGGAGATGGAGAAGAATCTCTCCAGAAGCTATTTATCGTCTTCAGAGGGTGAGTACCACAGAAAAGCCCAGAAGTGCAGAGGTCGTATTGCGAATATTTAAAGTTTTCTGCTTCCCGTTGAATGGTGTAAAAAAGATTTTGAGTGGAATACCCCTTTAACTAGTGTGTGAAATGGCAAAAAATACTAAATACAATTGGTGCAAGCATGGACCTATTGTCTTTTTGAGAGGTTTCTATGTTGCATTTCCCTTTAATTCAACCATGCTGCAGTTCTTTCTTCTTCTTCCCCTAGTAAGATCACAATGATAATAAGAACTATTTAAAAAGGGGACTGGTCCCACAGAGGAGAGCCATCCAAGGCTTCCATGTATTACTGTCAGGACTAGCAATACGGACAGGACAAGAGACAGTGGGCCCTAAACTGAATCCACCCACTGACCCTGCCTGCTTGCCTCAATCGACCCTAGGGGGTCGCGGACAACAACGGAGACGATCCCTACGCTACGTACGTGAAACACTGAACAAGACGGACAAATACAATACAATAAAGAGGAGTAAACAAGCCGGGTCAAACCACACGAGCAACGCAGTACAGAATCGGCAATTTAACTAATAGCCAGCGATTTGCAACTGGCACTGACTACACTTTATACTGGATCAGGAGCCCAGACCAAAGACTGATTGGTCCGGCCTCCTGAATCCAGCCACATTGCTGGAGAGATCTGTCACTCAGCCTGACTACAACAGCACTCAGCTGCTCGGCTGAGTCACCCGGCCCTGCCGAGGAGGGCGGCGCTGCGCTCCAGCCGGGACAGACGACGCTGGAGCGCGGTCAGGTAAGTTGCTGACAATTACACAGACAACCCCCACTGATGCAGGGTACTGACAGCATAGTCCCTAAAAGGTTTTTCCTTTAACACTGCTGATATCTAAATCTACTTCTTCAAGATATAACTGATGGCACAGGAGCTGTACTTGACAGATGAGCTTTGTTAATAAGTGATGACATCTTGTCTTCTTGAGATCTCTGAATCTGGTGAATGATAGCTTCCTAAAAGGGATTCAGCAATTACAATACATCACTTTAACAGGTGCTCGGGGACTTCATATTCAGGGACCAAGCATTCAACCATGCCCAATCAATATTAACCGGTCTACTAAGCCATACTGCCAAATCCTTACTTAGAATAATTGTAACTTATTTATTAGGTGTGGTCACCCGTCATAACACAAGTTCATGTGAGTTGGACTCATATTTAACATTTTACTTTGTAAAGTGTGACAAAAACAACTAAAAGGACCAATGTCAGATTTAAAGGGGCATTACCATTTGTGCATTTATGCCATAGATGTCTGAGACCTCCACCTATCTCAGGGTCAAGAGCCCTTATGGAAGCGATCAGTATGCCAAAAATATCTGTATATTGATAATAACAGCATATAAATATGAGCATACTTTCTCATTTATGGAAACATTATATTTCATGGCACTATGCTATTTGTGAAACTCCTATTAAGGTCAATGGGAGTTATGAAATCTACATAATATAACATGACTGTTTTCAACTTCCCAACCACCTCTCAAAGCTGCTGGAATAGGAACTCTAATTTTAACGATGGTGGGACCCAAAGCTAAAGACATTTATGGCCATAAATGTTGGAGATGGAAATATCTGAGCTTCCACCATATAAATATTCTAAAATGGCACCGGTCATCCTAAAACTGTGAGTGTGAACATGGGTGGATTTAATCCTGGCCTAATTGATTACATCCTGGTTAACACCTGTACACTTTCTGGAGTGAATTCTACCAGCACCTTAATGGTTATCTTCTTGCCTTGCCGGTGATTGACAGCCCGATGCTCCTGTCTAAGTTCTTATCTGTCTGCCTCAATCACCTGTAAGACTAATGCTTTGTTTCTTTTAAAACTCAGTCGCTCACTATGCCTGATGCCAGCTATAGCGTATACTTAGTGTGCCTATAGTCGCTTCCTACCCTGGGATTTTCTGTGATTATTTTTAGCTTGTGTCCCTGACTACGTGTTTGTCTCCGGACTTGGTCTGTATTTTTGTCCTCAGTTTTTTTTTTACTCTGCTTTGCCTCACTGACTGTTTATTGCCTAGTGACTTTGTACTTGTATCTGACTCTTCTGATTTGACCCTAGTCAGCTGACCGCTCGTTAGAGTATATTTGTCCTTGTCTCCTATTTGTCTCACGTGTGTCTCATATTTGTCACCTATATTAGCGTAGGTGATGGCTCCAAGTTGTCCTGTGTTGCCTAGTACACGTTGAGGCAAGTAGGCATGGGACAGCATCAGGGCCACACTTGTCTCTGCGTCACCTGTGTGTACCCTGACCTGTCCTGACAAAAACTCTGTTTTAGTAAATACGTAGGGCGACATGTATCAACACAAAAAGGCGTACTTTCTTGCAGAAAGGGGCAAAATATTCGCAAATAGCCCCTTTCCGCCGGGTACGCCGGGGGGGGGGGGGGGGGGGGGGGGGGGGGGGGGGGCGGGGAGGGGGGGTGGAGGGGGCGGAACGGGGTACGCGGATTTATCATTTTTTAAACTAAAAGATACGCTGAAAACCTACTCCAGGTTTTCGGCTGTGCGGAACGACGCGCAAGGGATTTATGTAGAGGCAGTCTGCCTCTACATAAATCTCCGTAGCGCCGGAGATGCGGGGACATTTATAAGTCCGGCGTAAAAAACATCGGACTTAATAAATGTCCCCCTTAGTGTTCCCCATGAAATAATTATGAAACTAAAGCTAAAAGCTTTGCGATGTGCTGTTCCTCTGTTCTTCTTATGAAATGTATGGAACCAACTGGGTGTTATCAGTTGGAGACGCCCCTAATTGGTAACACCCACTTGGTTATTGAGTCATGTATTGTTACTAAGGATAACAGAGGAAGGACACATCGTTGAGCTATAAAACTAGGTGATGCTGCTGATTTGTTATTTCATGCGCATTGGATAATATATTTGCTAAAACAGTCAGGGCAGGAGCGGTAACAGGTCCCCTTTAAATTGATCTAAATAGAACAGGGACATAAAAAAGGTAATAGTTATAATTGGTAAATGTTTACTTCAGGCTGGCCATACACATTACATGCTGTACATGGATGTACTTGAGTCATGAACAGTATGTTGTATGTTATACACACGATACCCCTATAACATGCCTGATAGCTTTTATAGTTACAGTTATACACAATGGCCATTCTTTTTTTCCAAAAAGACCAGATGATGTAGCAGTTATAAACATAGGCATTTTACAGACTAATGCAACATCACATCCACTCCTCCTCAATGCATGCCATACACATATCATCGCAGAGGCGGAACGTTTGAAAAGCCTGGGACTTGCATTTGCCCAATATTTTCACATCAAAATTGGCAGTAGTCAGCTAGTAGTCAGCACTAGCGACTGAGCAGTGAAAGGGACTTTGACAGTACCTCTATATTATTATTATTATTACTCTTTTGTCTGAAGGGTATGTTTTCACACATTGGCGTTTCATTGCATGAAGTGATGAAGTACGATGAAACGATGGATTACTGCAATAAAATGATGTAGTAACGCAATGAAAATGCAAAGTGAATGCATGTGTGAACACAGCCTTAACCACCAATCAAGAGCCTTATGGTGCGTTTACACAGATTTATCTGACAGATTTTTGAAGCCAAAGCCTGGACCAGACTATAAACAGGGAACAGGTCATAAAGGAAAGACTGAGATTTCTCCTCTTTTCAAATCCATTCCTGGCTTTGGCTTCAAAAATCTGTCAGATAAATCTCTCTAAGGCACCATTAGTAAATTTAGTTGGAAAATAACATCTGTCTAACTCTTTATGGTGAGGATACTGAATCTTCAATGGTCTGGCACCAGATACGTGTTACCTTCACTGCTGCTCTGTGTAAGACTTATACATTTTATTTGGTAGGAACTGGTATGCAGACGAACCGTCATGTGGCAGTGAGGTGTGTGTGGTCATGTACTACCAGCCATTTGCCAGCCCTGGCGTTGGTGGACGATACATGTTCCAATGGAACGATGACCGATGCAACATGAAGAACAATTTCATATGTAAATATTCAGAAGGTCAGTGCTTTCCTCCTCCTCATTAACACTTCATCCACCACCATAGATCAATGGTCTGCATTCTGTGGCCTTCTAGCTCACAAGGAAACTACAGCAATGCCTAGCAGTAGACATAAAGTATACAATTGCAACTCATAATAATATTTCCTTCAACCTGCTGCCATCTATATTACTTATATACAAGTTATACTGTATAAATCATTATATACTATAGAGTGATATATAGAGCCCTGGCTATGAATCTGGTTTTAAAATTTGTTTCTTTTCTTTACTTAGTAGTGAAGTCAACGCGTCCCCCAATTCGAAACGGGTCATATACCAGTAAGTATGAGAGAACTCTGAGTAAGTGAGTAAGTTGTCCAGTAGTATGTGGGCTATGGACATCATTTACTTTACATATGTGCTTGCTTTAGTGGTTTTATTGCCCTGTAGACAACTTGCCTAATTTAGAGGTAACCTGTCACATTGAAAATGCAGCTGAATCTGTAGACATCTTGTAATAGGGTAGGAGGAGCTGAGCAGATTGACGTATGGTTTTGTTGGAAAATTTTCAGGATAACTAATTATCTTTGCTCACTCTGGGCTAATTAGTCATGTGGGCGGTCCTATTCGATGATTGACAGCTCTCTCTCTATACTTTACATACAAATAGCTGTCTGTCACTTAGCAGGACCACCCACTTAACTACTACCACAATGACCAGGGATATAACTATATATGAATCTGCTCAGGTCCTGCTGCCTTATAACATGACACCTGCAGATTGGACTGTAAAACATGCTGGAAAATTAGAATCCAAAAACAGAAGTGTTAGTAGTTTATTATTATTATCAGTTAATAAATTGCAAAGTCAACAGAAGAGAAATCTAAACTATGTCAATATTCAGTATGACTGCCTATGGCTGAAAAAAAGTTAGATGCAGCCCAAAGGCTGCCTGGAAAACATGGATGCAGCCATAGGCCATAGGCTGTATGCATGTTTTCCAGGAGTCCTCAGGGCTGCAGACAACTTCTTCAGACCTGTTTATCAAACGCAGAGTTTGGATTCAGATGAATGTGTGTTTAAGGTTTGCTCATCTCTAATGGATAAGGAATAACTCTGAATTCCTAACTACATTTACTTAAATTCAGTTCCATACATGCAAGGAGCCTCCACCACAACTTACTGTTCTCTGCGGACAAATATTATTTTACCTCTCCAGACCTTTGGGGAGCAACCTTCCTTCCCTTACAACCAGATACAGTGGTAGCTCGGTTCTCAAACTGCTTGGAACTCAAACTGTATTTTCAAGGAAAGTTTGCCTTGGTTCTCAAACTCTTGCTCAGTTCTCAGACACTTTTCGGGACCCCAGTCTTGAAGTACTCGGTATCTGAACATTTGCGAGCGTGAATGGAGAGTTGTACGTGGTGAGCTTAGCACCGGTGAGGCTTCACATACAGTACAGTGCTGTATTAGACTGCTGGAGTGCATATACAGTGCAGTAGTAGTACAGTCAGTGCACCACCATCTCCCATACATTACAGTGCTGGGGTGGGGGACACTATACAGTAAAGGATGAATGAGGAGTTGGTGACTACTTTACTATAATTGCTGGTTTTGTTGAATGTTTCTTGTGTATAATGTACTGTACTGTATAGTTCTATTCTGTAATGTACTGTAGAGATTAATCTAGGCAATATATATGGCAATATATGGGTACTGTAGGTAAATATTGGTTGGTGCTGGAACCAACTAAACACATTTACATTATTTCCTATGGGTAAATACTGCTCGGTTCTCAAACTGCCTTCCTTAACCAATTAAGTTCGAGAACAGAGGTACCACTGTATTAAAATATTTACTCATCAGTCCAGAGCACCTGCTGCCATGTTTCCTGTACTTTCAGGCATAGTTGTGTGGCTTGGCCTTGTCTATATGTAGAAGGTATGGAATTTTGGTTGCAATTGTTTCATGAAAACCATGGTCATACACCTCTGAACAGTAAATGGCTATAACTGGGCCCCACTGCCAGTTCGGGACTGATCGCACTGCTGGAAGGGAAGCAAGCATGATGCGCTAAGATTCCTTGGCTAACTACAGCATCTGCAGTCCTCAACATGGCACACGGTGGCATAACTATAGGGGTCACAGGGGTTGCAGCTGCACTCGGGCCCATAAATGAGGGCCCTAAGACCCCCTTTACCTCTTAGGGCTAATGCACACGTCCGCAAAAACCAGTTCATGGACGGACAGTGTCCTATGGAGTGGACCTTGGAGCTCCCAGCATCATAAATAATTATGATGTCAAGGTAGTGTACTGACACAGCAACATGGCAGTGTAAGTACACTAGTGTGAACTTTAAAACAATATCAGAACTCCCGACATCATAATTAATCATGATGCTGGGAGCTCCGAGGACGTGTGCATTAGCCCTTAAAGGTTGATAACTTCAGTTCCAGCGCTCAGCAATGTATGGAGCTTGTGTTTTGTTGCTGTGTTGCCATGGTGTATGACCTGTAACATAAAGCTGTCTACTACAACCTAACATTTGTAGAAAGAAGAGTTTGGTTGTTCTTTATCTAGTTTTGAGATTCCTGTACAGCTGTTTCGGTTTCAGTTTATGACTTACATTCAGTTAAATGTAGTCTCAATCACCATTTAGGGTCCATTCACATGTACAGGATCTGCAGCAGATTTGATGCTTTATTCTATCATTCAATTACATTGATATCTGTGACATCAAATCAGTAGCAGATTCTGTATTTGTGAATGGACTCTTAAAAATATATATATATAAAAACTATAATCCTACAAAATCCCTGACTTTGTACAAGTGTACCTAAAAGAATTGAAGTTTTGAAGTCAAAGAGCAGTCACCCGAATATTGATCTGATTTACATTTCTCTTCTGTTCATTCACTTTGCCTTTCGTTAATTGATGAAAATAACTAATAACAGTTGCATTTGAACAGCATACTCTCTGCATCAATTTCTACATTTTTGCCTAAATTTTTTGCAAAGTCCTGTATATGTCATCTATGAGGACAAGAGACTGTAAAGTGTTGTTTCAGTTATCATTCCATTATTTTTAAGATGTTGAACCCATTGCGAGCCGACCACCAGATGTTGCCATAAAGAATGTCAATCAGACGGAAGAAGCTGATGGTAAGTGTAAAGGCCATAGATAACACAGAGAATACGATTAGGGAAAATGGAATCATTCTGTAGTTATTATCGCTCAGCCTTATGCACACAGTTGCATTTTTTATAGGAAAAGAGATGCTGGAAGTTATGTAATAAGTGGATACATTGAGATTTAGTGAAGTAATGAGTTATTAGTTAGTAATGGGATGAATTCTTATGTGGAACAAAAAATGTCCGGCAGCGAAGTGGATGAGACAAAGGAGAGGAACCTGTTACTGTGAACAAACCCATTGAAGTCTATGGTAGAAAAAACACTACAGTTTGCAAAAGAAACACCACACCCTCAGCATGCTGCGTTTTGACAAAACTGCCACAGTGCCTCAAAAACACCACTACCCCCAAAAAAATGCCATGTGTGTAAGACAAATCATAAACGTCCATTGACCTCCAGCTTTTTTTTTGGGGGGGGGGGGGGGGGGGAAACAAACAACAACGCCATGGTATTTTTATTGGCGTTTTTCCAGAATTTTAAGGCAGTGTGAAGCCAGCCTAAAGGCCTTTTTAGATGGGCCAAGCAGACAGTGGTGTCTCCAATAGTGATATAACCACATACATAGTCACTCTTACTAAGGGTACTGTATAGGGGAACTGGGGTGATAGACCACCAGTTGGACAGCATTAGTGACTGGGATATCTCAGGTAAAAGACTCTAATATGCCCAATGCTCTCAAAGGGGTGTTCCCTCTGTGTTCTTTAGAAAGGAGACCTTGAAACCCTTATTCATTGTCTATAAAGCCCCTGGAAATAGTCTAGTGCAGCTTTCAGCTACTTTCAGCACTTGCTTAGAAAATGAATAGAGGGGCAGCATCCGTGTTCAGCTCAAAGCTTGCATTTTCGGGTACCAGTTCCTGTGATAATAGCAGGAGGGGGGTTACACAGGGCACAGCGGTCAGCAAAACTGCAAAGAGTCACATCCCCATTGATCTTACAGTATTGGCCTAAGGATAGATCACCAGTATATAGATCACCAGTATTCTACTTCTTGGTGGAAAAGAGAAACATGAAACAATGATTTACTTATCGGAAGACAACATGGTTTACAGATGTCTGATAAGATAGACAGCAGAGGTCTGGAATACTATGATGACCAAAGTCTGTGGTCTGTAATACCGTATCCACCATAGACATAGGAGCTTTGCTTTAGACACTAAAGACTGAATTGGCGGTCGGCATTGAGAAAGCTCTCTGCAGTTGGGGTATGGGGCAGCGGAATCTGATCAGGTTTAATGCTAATTTGGGGTGTACTTAGTGCAAATAATTTTTCTTGTTTTTATAGATTCCAATCTGCATTTCATCCTTATTGCAACAATCCCTGTGCTGACGCTGCTGCTGATATTTATCGGAGTAATGTGCTGCTGCATCATAGAGAGAAGGCAAGTTTTACTGACTTGTACATGTATGTTAATGGGAATCAGAAATGGGCTTCAGCTGTAAGAATTAGTATAGGTGACCATAGAAATTCAATTCTGGCCTTAACATGGCTTTTTTTTGCATGAAGCCATATTAAGACCACTATAGAGGTGCATTTACTGCCCCCCCCCCCCCACACACACACACACCATATGTCTCTGACGTCATACAGAGGGTTTTTTTTATGCTAATATCGTTTTCCCGGAAGAAAAAGGAGGCCCCCATACACGTCACACATTTGGGTGATTCCACTAAAATTGGCTGGGTTAGATGGCTTTTCATATGTTATTTGGTAAGGCTGGGTTCACACTACGTTTTGGCTATCCGTTTTTTCCATCAGTCTATTGCGAAAAATGGATGGAAAAAAACGGATGCATGTGTGTGCATCCGTTTTGATCCGTTTTTCCATTGAATTCCATTATAAAAAACGGAATGGAAAAAAAACGGATTGCAAAAATGTAGTGTGAACCCAGCCTAAGCAAAGTTAGACAAATTCCTAATGTACACTAATTATGAGAAATGCACATATACTGCTATTTCCCTCAATTTAGTAGATCAGGCAGGCATCAGTTTTGTGCCTAATGCACAGGAAAGGCCCCAGTTATTTTTACCCTGTAAAGTCTACATATACTGCGCCCTCTGCTGGACACTTCAGGTATATACACCCGGGTCGTGATTTTGAGAAATTGAAGCCTGTCTGAACTACTAAATTGAGGGAAATAGCACTATATGTGCATTTCCCATAATTAGTGTATTTTAGGGATTTTTCTAACTTTGCTTAGGAAATAAAAAATGGATTTTGGCCGGAGTTCTCCTTTAAAGGGTATCTATCAATTAAACTAATTTCTGACATTGCATAGCAGCATGTCAGAAGTTTGTATCTGTGGAGGTCTGGCTGCTGAGACCCCCGTGGATTTCTAGAACAAAGGGGCAGACAAGCTCAGCAGCGCACACGCTCTTCCCCTTCATCTTCATTCTAAACTGCTATAACTGCTATAATTAGCAGTCAATGGAACTATAATGGAAGCCTACGGAACTTCTGACAAGTCCGTGTACTGAAAGTTCTATAGGCTCCATTATAACCATAGACCTCTTGCATTAGCACTTTAGAGCAGAGATGAAGGGGCAGAGCGTGCGCTGCTTGTCTGCCCCTTTAAATTAGTAATTGGCAGGGGTCTCAGCACCCAGACCCCACTGATACACACTTCTGACATGTCATTATTGCATGCTAGAAGTTTGTTTAAATGATAGGTACAGTTTCGAGGGGTACTCCGGAGGGGGGGGGGGGGGGAAGTTTTTTTAATAGATTGCTTTAATAAAGTTTTTTTCTACTTTGTAGGCTGCCTTTTCAGCAGAATCTGCACAGTGAGCAGTGATAGCAAGCACCACTCACTGTGCAGCGATCATGTCGGGCTGCTTCCTCCCCCTGTGTACTGTATATAATAATACACAGTACAGGGGAGAAAGGGGACCTGCTCTGTTTAGCAATGTTCCTGATACAAAGGTGGTAGCAGCAGAGAGGCAGTGTCCCTGACTGCGGCACAAGAAGTACATATACTGTAGTGATTATATATATATATATATATATATATATATATATATATACACTGTGTATAAATATATATATATATTTATATATACATGTACGTATATATATATATATATATATATATATATATATATATATTTTTTTTTTTTTTAAATACAGTTCAATTACAAAGTATTACAATACATAAATAAGCAATTTTTTTTTAACAGTCTTCAGAGTACCCTAAATATAATGCCTGGGAAGGAAATTGTATTAAACTATATTATAATTAACCAAAAGAGCCAATTGACCCTATAGAGACCCAGACTTTTCTAACAGATCTTCCATACTTACCTAAAATCACAATATATGTGGGTAATAAAAGAGTGGTTTAAAAACAACAGGACAGTAGCATTTGTGAATGAATATGTCATAATACTATAATCAGTGCAGCAATGCCTCCGATAAATTAAAAGGTTTTAACATACAATATAGTGTTGTGTCCCGTCCAACAGCCTCCCCCCCCCCCCCCGACATGTTTCACCATAGAAACAGCTTCATCAGGGTACTGAGACACAAAATTAATGATTATGTTGACTTAAATTATTATATTTAATTATCAATTATTTCAATTCCCTGCAGGAAACAAGCAAGGAGTGAATCATCAGCAAAAGAGCCCAGCTTCTGGTTATCTCCGAACAGGCGGAACAGCCCAAACCTGGAAATTTACAATGTTATTAAGAAACAGACTGAGGCAGACCTAGCAGGTACAAGACCTGATATCCGTAACACATCTTTCCGAGGTCACTCCGGAGAAACGTCGCCCCCTGACAACCTTTCGGGCGATTATGACAATATTGCAGGACATCATTCAGAGAGTGGGTTTGTTACTCTAGCCAGCACAGAAAGTGGCTTTGTCACCAATGAACTCTACGAGCTGTCCAATGACAGGTATGGCAGAAGCACAGAGTCAGGCTGGGTAGAGAATGAAATCTATGGTTATTAAATAAAACAAGACAAAGGAATAAGTGTAATTTGTAAGGATGCTTTCCATACAAACAGAATAAGGAGGACTGCCTGTGGTTCTGCAGTTGTTTTGTAGAATATATACATGGCACGAATTATACATTGGAGGAGGGATGCAGACTCCTATTGAGAAACCCTGGAAGAAACAGCTAAATAAGAACAAACAATTATCCAATTTTGATTTATTATCATAACTAATTTCTACACTGTATATTCAGCTTGCAGTTACTCATTTCACCACAAGGTGGCACTATAGACAAAGATTTTTTTTTCTATTGCAGGCTGCTGGTTCTCATTGTCATTCGTTTTGCACGTTTTTTTTTCTTTTCATATAAGGAAGACAAATCTGGCTTACAAACTACCTCAAATGAAATTCCCAGACACGGCTTCATATACATATACAATTATATGTATCATTCTGTATGACAAATATGCACTTTTCTAATGTACAGATCTGATCCTCTGCAGATGACGCTCTTTATAGTGTTTTGTCTATGCTGGTTTACCAAAAAGGAATGAATATGCCATGTAGCAGATGTACTTGTTCTAGTGCTGCATATCTTCAGCAAATATGATGCATTGTGTAAGCTGCCCTCAATGCAGTAAATCACCTCTGGCTGTTCTTATCACCTGTATGTGCTCATTTTATGTCTGAATGGTTGTATTTCTGCTTTATAAAAAAAAAAAAGCTATGGGGGAAATTTATTATGGCATGCATGCTAGGCGTACAAAATATTTATTCAAGGGGTACTCTGGAAAAAAAATTCAACTGTTTTCATAAAGTTTTGTAAATTACTTCTATTCAAAAACTCAATCCCTCCAGTACTTATCAGCTGCTGTAAATCCTGCAGGAAGTGGTGTATTCATTCCAGTCTGATACTTCCTGCTGCCACTAAGGATTTGTGCAGAGCAGTAGCAAATCCCCATAGAAAACGCCTCCTGCTCTGGACAGTCCCTGTTTTGGACAGAGGTGGCGGCAGAGAGCACTTTGTCAGACTAGAAAGAACAAACCACTTCCTGCAGGACATACAGCAGATGATAAGTACTGGAAGGCTTGAGTTTTTTTAAATAGAATAATTTACAAGTATAATTTTCTAACACCAGTTGATTTTACATCTTACCAACATATATTTGAACCTCAACCACATAGCTTGTTATTTTCTATCCTATGGAGAGAGAATAACCTCTTGAGATAGGAATACCCCTTTAAGATTGGGATATAAAAAATATAATTTTTAATAAAACCACCCCCTTACCCCTATGTTTAAAGCAGTGATCCCTAAACTGTGACTCTCCAGCTGTTGCAAAACTACAGCTCTTTTCATACTATGATATTTCATCAATTACTCACCATCGTGATGGGCCTAACTCTCAAGTCTCCAGAGTCCCTACTATTTGCTGACTGAGAAAATGGGCCCCTTATTGTGGTTCCAGGTTCTGCAACCCAGCATAAAAGGACAACCTGGTGTTTGTTTCACTGTCATAGAGCCATAGAGCACAAGGGGGCTATATACTACTGGAGGAGAGCACAGGGGTCTATATACTACTGGGGGAGCAACAGTGGGGCTATATACTACTGGAGGAGCGCACAGGGGGGCTATAAACTACTGGGGGAGCACACATGGTCTATATACTACTGGGGGAGCAACAGGGGGGCAATATACTACTGGGGGCAGTGAGGAAAAATGCCAGTTTTCCCACTAAGCATCAATTCTGTATGTAAATAGTTCAACAACAGTTGTGAAAAGTAACAAAACACGTTTCCTACTGATGTTCAGCTCTGACCTTCACCTGACAAAAGACCCCGGTAAGTGGACCCTCACTAAATGTTGTACTGTACATCCCCATGTATAGGATCTTATAATGAAGCCCTCTATAGTGAGCCAGGGTCATCTTGTATGGTCACTGTGTCATTGTGATGGCCATTGTGCCAATACAGTTGCTGCTCATGTGTCAGACAAACCAATAGAGACCAGACAGACAGAGCTTTGGTTACAATTTCCATGTAGGTAGCTCTAAGGCAACATGCACATTGTAATATGTAGGTAATGGACTTGTTTTGCATGAAAACATGGACATTGACCTCTTTGTGCTCACTCATATAATGCTGCATTCATTTTCATGTATTTACAGAAGCTTTTATCATGCTGAACAATCTAGCCAAACAAATTCCTTATTTACTTGTTGTTAACCAGTAATGCTGCTATAACTACCCATTGTATGTGGCTTCGTACCCATCAATATGGGTACCCAGGATTGAAATAATGCAGATTTGTTGTAGATGTGACTTTCCTATTGAAGTAAGGGGCCTATTACATGGGCCGATTATTGGCCAGAAGCATTACTAGAGACACTCCTCTGGCCCATAATTGGCCCTTTTAAAAGGTTATGCGTGGCTGATAATGATAAGAGGAAACTGACAGCACAGAAATGCAGATATCCATGCTGACAGTTTCTAGATCACAAACAGCAGTCTATACTTACCATGAGCCTGCCATCTGCCTCCTCCAGAATGGCTGACAGCAGGAGGAGGCAGAGCTTGAACATACAGCCAGTGGCTGGAAAACTTTAGACCTGAAAGCCGGATCAAAAACAGTGAGGATGGTAAGTGTACACTGCTGCTTGTGATGTGGAAACTGAGACTGACAAATCGCATAGTGTAAAAGGACCCTTAACTGGGAAAATCCTTAAAGCTTAAAGGGGAACTCCAGGTAGAGGTTAAAAAAATGGAACTTCTGCAGAAGCATAAAGCATTACTTACCTATCTATGCCAGTTTTGAAACTGTTTTGTTCTGTATTGTATTTCTGTCCTTCCTGGTTGAGCAGTTCCCAGAATGCAATGCTTTTCCACAGCTGATCATCACAGACCCCCACCCATCACAATCAGTAAAATCAGTGCAACAGCTGCTTCTGGCCGTTCAGAGATGGTGAATCACTCAGGGGATTGGGGGATCCAGCCAAGCCTCCTGTGAGATCATGCCCTGCCCCCTGTCTGCATCATCAGCCTGTGCTCAGCAGACACACACAATGTGAAACAGAGGCATGGAAAATTTGTCTCCTAAGGTGGGAGAGCAGAAGGAGCAGGAGACAATGTGGATTGGCACAGATGCCATTTTTTCACTTCTTGGATTTCTATCAGCTACCAGTGTGGCAGAACCGTATAGATATGGTAATACATTGTATAGAGACATCTATATAACTTTTAATGTACTTTTAATAGAAAACAAGTTTTTCTTAACCGGAGTTCCCCTTTAACTGTCATTTAAATGTAATTTCTCAGAAAACAATAACTATCAATATATAGTACAAGCGATTTAAAAAAAAACCTCTATAATAGGTTTTATCAAGCAAAAGAGTTTCCTTCTGTACTCAAAAAGCTGTTTTCCTACCTCCCCCTCACTTCAAAAGAAGCAGGATTTCTATGTCTATTATGGTGTATGGAGAGGGGGGGGCCGAGGAGGATAAGTGAGCACAGAGAGGAGAAAAGGCAACCCTGCAAAACTCTACATCCTGCAATTTTATCTCACCTCCTAGTTAAGCACTGACCTTTCTGACCTCCGAATCCAGCGTTGCCCAGACAGTCTCCAAACTGCTGGGCTGCTTCTCTGCTCTCACTTATTCCCCTGTACCCTTCCCCCCTCCATAGGTTATAATGGACTCAGCAAACCCATCCTCACTTTGCTCCTCTGTAATGAAGTGAGTAGGGGAGGCCTGGGAAACAACTTTTTGAGTACAGAAAGAGGCTTTTATGACTAATAATTCCTATTAAAAAGTTTCTTAAAATCGCTTGTACATCTGCAATATTTCAGTCCAGTGTGAACATACCCTTAGCAGGATTCTTGTTACAGTTGCATTACTTTATCCCCCTACAGAGAAACCTGTGGGTCCCTTAACAGTCGCAATAATCTGATACTGTATTGAGAAATACACAGACCGATCAGTCAACACAAGCCAATATTGTCCCTTTTAATAGGGCCAACAATCAGCAAACAAATGTGTAAATTCTGACCTGCTTAACAATCAATAACCGCACATCTTCCTATGTAATAGGCAATGTGCAGCTGGCGATTGATTAATGTAAGAGGATCTAGCGATTGTTCATGCAACCCTGTTTTAGGCTTAGTAAATGAGTGTCAACCAATGAGATTGGCACCTGGTTAGTAAGCGGGTCCGGGTATCTAATACAGCCTTAAAAGTTGCTGTCCAGCCCTATGCAGCAGGCTATGTTCACACAACGTATGTGTTGTAGAAATTACGGCCACAACGTCCATGATTTTTACAGCACACACATTGTATGTGAAAGCAGAGAATCCCGGCCGGAGTGTATACACATAGTTCCCCAGACAGACACGCAGCAGGGTTCCCCAGCAGCACCGCAAGAAACTGACATGTCAGTTTTCTGCAGCCACTATTCAATGAATAGCGGGTGCAGAAAACCCTGTCAGTTCACACAATGGAGCGTCCGGCTCCAGCGGGGAATTCGCATGCGGTCGCACACTGATGCGCCCGCATCCGACTACAGCGGCACTAAAGATCATCTGGCCGGTGTCTTACACCATGTGAACATGGCCTCAGTCTGTATGAGACAGAATGAGAGCCCAGATGTGTTGTGAGCTCTGAACACAGGATCAGCAGAGAACTTGTTTTTCAAGACTAAATTTGGCTGAACATAATCCACTTTGACCCCGCTTCTATAGCTGCCAGGACGTATCTGGAGAATACTCACAAGCTACGCTCAGTGCCAGATCCTATGGTGTTAAGTAAAACACGCCGCACTAATATTTCCTCAACATGAAATGAAATCCTGTAGAATTACATTAAATTATACATTAAAAGGGGTAGTGCGGCGCTAAGAAATTATTGACAGAATAACACACATTACAAAGTTATACAACTTTGTAATGTATGTTATGTCTGTGAATGGCCCCCTTCCCTGTGTCCCCCCACCCCCGCACGTGTTGGTGCATTATACATTACTTGATCCGTGTCGCGCCCGTCCGCCATTTTGTGCCGCAACATCATCTTTGGGCCGGCCGATGTTCTCCGATCTTCCCGAATGCCGGCCGCCCTCTGCCGCGTCATCAGATGCTCAGCCGCGATTGGCTGAGCACAGTTATGCTCAGCCAATCGCGGCTGAGCATCGGATGACGCTGCAGGGGGCGGCCGGCATTCGGGAGAGTCGGAGCTGTTCGCCGGCCGCCCGAAGAAGACGTCACTGACTAAATATCGGAGACGGATGTCGGCATGTGACAGGTATGTATAGCGCACCACACTTCCGGGTACACAGGTGGGGGTGGTGGGACACGGGGAAGGGGGCCATTCACAGACATAACATACATTACAAAGTTGTATAACTTTGTAATGTGTGTTATTCTGTGAATAATTCTTTACCGCCGCACTTCCCCTTTAAGGAGCCTTATCAGGCATGAAGAATAAATCAGGTAAAATGATATTAAAAAATAGCAAAATCATCAAATGGGGACCACTATGTCTTATATTGGGATCCCAAGCCCTATTAGCACAATAGATTTTTTTTTTAATAGTTTCCCACTCATAGACCCTCCTCCACCCGGTTTCTCGCCCAAAAAATCTTATTGTCTCTTCCTGCCTCTTTCCTTCCCATAGTGCATCCTGGTGCCATCTTTTGCCAGGTGAGTGACACACAGTCACCTGGCCAGCCACATAAAGAAAACATGATTAATCACATTAAGCCATCCAATGTTTTCATGTAAATTTATAAATTTTACAGGCATAAAGAAAACAATGGTTACAAGCCAATTTAATGTGACAGAAAATATGTACAATATGTGGTCCACATCCAATGCCCATGTGCCCATCATAGGTGCTTTAAAAGGTGGACAGGGGTCAGCATGGCTACAACTGCACAACCTCCCCATACACAGCAGTCTGTGTGTTCTGATGTCTTTCTATCATGGCCAGCATTAATTTTTTTAGCAATCTGTACTACATTACCACTTCTAGGGCTAGTGCTTGAGTGGCTTACCTTCACTCCTTAGTGAACCTTGGCCTCCCCTGATCCTGTCAGCAGTTCACCAGTGGTCCTCATAGAACCACTTTTGGCAGGTACTGACTGCATACCATGAACATCCCATGGACTGCCACTTTGAAGATGCTCTGAACCACTTGTCCAGCACAAAGGTGCTCAGGTCCTTAAGGTTCCTATACACTTCCAATAACTAGCCAAATGTTATCTCTCCTGGCAATACACAGTATAACAGGAAAAACAGTGCTCACAGGTGTTAGTGCAAAAATACAATACACTTTAGATACTTGAGGTAGGCTTTGAGATAGGAGAAGTGAAGACTAGAGATGAGCAAACCTCGAGCATGCTCGAGTCGATCCGAACCCGAACTTTCGGCATTTGATTAGCAGTGGCTGCTGAAGTTGGATAAAGCCCTAAGGCTATGTGGAAAACATGGATATAATCATTGGCTGTTTCCATGTTTTCCAGACAACCTTAGAGCTTTATCCAAGTTCAGCAGCCCCAGCTAATCAAATGCCGAACGTTCGGGTTCAGATCGTCTTGAACCCGAACCCGGTTCGCTCATCTCTAGTGAAGACTTGTGTTTGAGGGCAGCGTAGGGGACAGGTAAGATCTCTTGTCTAAGTAGTAACAGTACTCTGCTGGGATGTGTGTTATAATATATTTGAAGAACTTCTTGTACTCACATTTACTTATTCTTTGTATCTGACCGCCTTCTGCCTCCACAACTTCGGAGACCGTCATGGGAGGTAGTATGAGTCCTAGGTCTCTGTCTCTAGGTTCAGCTCCCACTGAAGTTATGCCCGGGTGGAGGAGCGTCTGTCAGTAAGGTGCCTCAGCTTGTAGCAGCTTTGCCTTACTGGGGATCAGTCCCTCTGCCTTTCCTTTTAACACATAAACAGAGCTAAACCTTCTGCACACACTGCAGCTGTGCTTAAGGGGAGTGAGACACCTAGTGGCCGTAGTGGGAAGCAGCAGCTAACAGCATTTGGTGTGATACCTGAGAGAGTTACTTTACCTGGGTGGTATAAAACCTAGGGAACCACCTGTGGTGGGACACTACATAGACATCTTCCGTGATGCCACAATTTCCACTGCTGCATCCTGTAATATCAAACATATATTTTATTACACAGAGGGTTCTCCATGTCACATGTGCATTGCGATCAGGCAGCGAGAGCCATTGAGGTGTGTGCTCTGCAGGATCCCAGATATGTAGGATTTTTGGGCTTAGAGATAAATCCTTATAAATCCGAATAAAATACTATGATATGAACAATTGGACAAATCCTCATTCTCAGCTGATGTGTTCCATGCAGAAGGTGGCAGATCCATCAGGTATTCTACAAGCTGACAAGAATCAAGGAAACATGTCCTCCGGCATAGTTCTAGATGCCAGGAGGCTATTACTGTGATCCTATAGGAGAGATACAATATCTGCTTTACATAGTTCTAACACTTATTTCTACAGAACTTCTCAAATGCCTAAAGCAACATAAACTGATCCTGAGGGCACTGAAAGTGTTAAAACACAAAGCAGGGCAATGTCGGCAAGTATAAGACAGATGTCTCCTGTCTGGATGTGAAGGTAAATATCAGACAGGAACACGGCTCTGCTTACTCTAGTGCTTATGTACATTACTTGTGGAACAGCTCAGTCAAGTCTGACCGTGTCAGCATAAGTGATGTAATGTTACACTTGGCTGAATGCATACACACTTATGGCTACAGTGTAGCAAAAATACACCAATAAGTCATACCTGGAACAATGGGCTTCATGACAGGCCTCTGATAGCATCTGTCTTCTACTGTGAGGACCATTGTTAGATAAGCTCTATCCATAGGCCCTATTAGAGTATTGCTGCGATCTCCCAAACGGTGACTTGAATGTGGCTCATGACACCCTCCTGTGTGTCTTACCATAGCAATCTTGAGTTACAGTGGGAAACATATTGTTGGTGCAGCTGGTTTGGCTGCACAGGGGCAAGGGATGGGAAGGGACCCACTCAGCTTGTATCAGACTGGCTCATTGGAGGACAGGGGGGTCCTCGGGGGGATCCTGATGTCTGTACAGCTGTGTGCTTGTGGACATCCAGGGCACATGTCCTAGATTCTTGTGTGAGCATAGATTTCAACTATGTGTGTGTCTTTAAAGATGCACACACAATTGAAAACGCACAGCCAAACAGAGGCTGTTGGAAACTAATACTAAATGTGGGCACCCAACACTTTATGGGGATACAGAAGAGCCTTATTAGTGTATGGAAGCAAAGAGGAGCCTAACACTATATGGGGCACTGGGTAGGATAATAATATTTAGGAGAAAAGCTAAATCGTACCACAATGTACAGGAGCACAGAGGAAACCTAATACTACATTGTGTCACAGAGGGGAGCTAATACAGTATAGGAGAACAGAAGAGCATAATAGTATATGAGGGAGTACAGGGGACATAACTACTGTATGGGAACAAAGAGGGGCCTAACTACCATATGGGAACATAGAAGGGGTCTATTATATGAGGGCACTAAGGGAGCATTATTACTGTTTAGGGCAATACAGATGGGGAGTTTGTATAGAAGTGAGGAGGGTGCTGGAGCGAAGGGTCTAAAATGTTTGTTCAGCACATTCTCCAGAGAAGATTAAAGAAGAAGTCCGGTGAAAATTTTTATTAAAGTATTGTATTGCCCCCCAAAAGTTATACAAATCACCAACATACACTTATTAAGGGAAATGCACATTAAGTGCTTTTTTCCCTGCATCAAGGCTTCACTTCCTGGATAAAATGGTGATGTCACGACCCAACTCCCAGAGCTTTGACCTCCCAGAGCTGTGTGGGCTGTGGCTGCTGGAGAGGATGATGGCAGAGGGACACTGAGGGACACAGGGCACTGGACGGACACTGAGCATCCCTCTGCCATCATCCTCTCCAGCAGCCATAACCCGCACAGCTCTGGGAGTCGGGTCGTGACATCACCATTTTATCCAGGAAGTGACATCACTATTTTATCCAGGAAGTGAAGCCTTGATGCAGTAGTAAGTGCAGGGAAAAAAGTCTTTTTTATGTTATTGGTGATTGGGGGGGGGGGCAATATAATACGTTAATAAAAAATTTCGCTGGACTTCTCCTTTAATGACCAGGAGAAGTCTTAATGATGGCCATGGTGAAGAAAAAGAAAAGTAAACTCTGATTAGAGTGTCACCTGTGAGACACCCAAAGAAGCATCCCCCCCCCCCATGAGTCACTGGATATAACTGCACTGTAATCCCTTATATCCCTGCTAACTAAGAAAAGTGAATTTTTGAATTTGGACTATTAAAATATAATGTTACTGATTCCACACAGTGATCGCATTCAAGAAAAAAATTGCAGGAAAAGGAGGAGGCTTAAAGCCTGGGTCTGCACGTCACACATTTTCTTGACCGGTTAAAGAGGTTATCTAATGACGTACATTCCTATCATGTCTCCAGGATGTGCCACATATGTCCATAGAGTGTTTGATGATAACATTTTGGTTATGAGCTCACCCTACTGCTAAAAGGCAATCAGAACCTAAACAACAATTATACTGTATGTCAATATGATTGGCTCTCTTACAGAATGGTTTGCAACACATCGCTCATGTCTATCATGTTTCCCATGACCCTGTTTGATCCCGAAACTCTGGTGTGAACAGAGCCTTAACATATTAGATGTAATGTGGCATACAACTAACAAAGCAGTGAGTAGGTATGCATTCTGTGCACATCCTCAATGACGTATTATCGCAGTGTTCTTCTCTTTAATGTCATGTGAATCAAAGGAAACCTCTCATACAAAGATAATCTAATAACAAAGGAATGTGCAGCGCTATCACCAAGTGCACAAACATCACATTCCTGATGGATTATTCCTGACATGTCTGCGCAAACACATGAACTTACCCCACTTCTGATACAGCCAAGCAATAAATCCATATTATTCCATAACATAAATATTTAGCTCTCCAAAGAAAACATTCCATGTATACTTGTTTTATTATGTGAACTAAATTACCAATGCATCATAATCCTTTAAGAGTTGCGGCTATTTGTATAAATATAAGTGTAAAATGGGCCAACTTAGAGCCGCAGTCATCCATCAAGATGGTTTGGCTTTTTTGCAGTCCATTTTTTTTTATCCGTTTCAAACAAAAAAAATTATCAAAAACGGATGAAAAAACTGATACATTTGTGAGCATCTGTTTTGAACCCTTTTTTTCCGTTGACTTCCATTTAAAAAAAAAAAAAAGAAGCAATCAAAAGGGTAGGGTACAAAAAAACGTGGTTGACCACATTTTTATGTACACTTAAAAAAATGGGAAGCATTTTGATCTGTTTTTCATCTGTTTTTTTTTGTTTTTTTTATAATGGAAGTCAATGGAAAAGGGACCTGAATGGATGCACACAAATGCATCCTCTTTTTCATCTGTTTTTCATACGTTTTTTGCTTAAAAAAATAAGATGGAAAATCAACTGATTACAAAAACGCAGTGTGAAGCCAGCCTTACAGATGTGGAGTGTGCTAGTATGCTATCTAAATGAGTCTTACAGACACACAGCGCTATTTTTCACTTGCACACCAGTACATAGAGTATATCTGACAACAGATGGCGCATTAGAGTTCTGTAATACCAGGATCTGAGTGGAAGTGCCTATGTATCTTCACAGCACACCAAGTGGCAAAGTCACATTCTAATGACTTATTCCCTTTAAGAAATTAAGATTTCAATCCTATCTTATTGTTATACATCCTACCTAAAGTAAATTTAGTAAAAAAAATCCAAGAAAATATTAAACACCAATGCTAGATCATCTTGTTTGTCATAAGGGTCTTCCTATGAGAGACATGTGATGGATGGGTGAAGTGATGGATTAATCATTAAATATGGAATAAAAGTTTAATAGTCGGTCCCATTGGACCCCCCCACAATTGCCTCCAGGAGAGGACATGGATTCAATATCCCCCTTAGATCCTAGCTACAAATGGAAAGACAACAAAACATAAATGTATATGACTGAAAAACCTTAATCTCTTTAGTGAACAGCCTGTTTGGGCCTTTAAGGGGTTATCCTAAGTTTAAAGCTTGTTGCTTTTAGGTTAGACTTTTTTTTTCTCAGCCTCTCGATATTGCTTGTGCGTTGTACTTGCAGTAGTGTCTATATTCCATGCATGTCAATCAGGCCAAACATCCTTTTTTAGCCATTTATATTACCCAATTTATGCGCACATTTTATAGATACCAATTTTTTGGTAACTTATCCTTCTGGAAGAGTTTCTGGCTTGGCCTATAATCCCCATACAATCCTTATAGGTGAAAAGATTTGAAGGGAAGCTACCTCCAGTAGGTGACAATTTTGGGGGAAGTCTTGTCCTCCTGGAGAGGAGCTACTCTGCCTATTTTTTTCCATGGTGCATTGTATCTCTTCAAGTAGACACATAACTCCCTTGGTGCCCTGCTTGGTCACTGTAATTTCTATAAATGATCGTATTTTCCGGCGTATAAGACGACCCCCAACTTTTCCAGTTAAAGTATACAGTTTGGGATATACTCACTGTATAAGACTACCCCTCTTCCAACACACACCAAATAAAAATTAATAAAAAAACATCAGAAAGCAGTGAGATCTGAGAGGCAGAGAAGGAGGTACAGTAATAACGGTAGGATACGTGTCAGGAACCAGACAGCAGGACAATACAAGACAGTGACCCCTGACGCTGAACCCCGCCCACTGTCCCTACCTGCTTGCCGCAATCCGCCCTGAGATGGTGGCGGGCAACTTGGCGGCGGTCCCTGTACTGGCTTGGTGGGACACAAAGACAAGACAGACAGACAAAACACAATAAAGAATGATCGACATTCCGGGTCACAACAATCGGGCAGCGCAGTACAAAAACACAATCCAAAAAGCAAGGTCAATAAACAGGCAATATGGTCAGGGGCAGGCAGCTAGCAGGAATTGTCACAAATACAGGCAAAAGGGTCAGAATAAATATAGCAAGAGTAACAGCACCAGGCAGAGACAAGCTCAATATCCGGCACTAGACTGAGCCTCAGCCAAATACTTATAGGGAACAAGGAGACAGTTCCAGACCCCTGTTGGACAAGGCTCCTGGTTCCAAACAGAATCACCTGTGGATCAGAACTGGTAGCAGTGTAACTCCTTAATAGCCAGAGCACACAGCAAACGGGTGGGGCTGAACACAATACTAGAAATAGGCCAGTGTTCAGACAGGGTTCAGGTTACTGCACAAGACATACAAAACACAGCGCCATCTCAGCCGCGCAGCACGAGCTGAGGGGCGCACGGAGTTCATCCCAGGCACATTCATGACAATACGGGTGGATAAGACAAGATAGATAGGGTAGCCAGATGGTAGAAAGTGCTGTGTTTTTATGGGCACAGTGCTGCTTTACCATATCTCTTTTTTCCATACCCAGGACGCCTGCAGCTCGCTCTACCTTTCATGCGGTTGCTGCATACAGTGGAGATGTGGCCATTTTTGAACTCCCCACACCGTATGCGGCAACCACAAATTCTCCAGTCCAGTTCAGAAGTTTTTCAGCACCCGCCCTATAAGATGACACCTGGCATATAAGATGACCCCTGATTTTTGAGAAGATTTTCCTGGGTTAAAAAGTAGCCTTATATGTAGGAAAATAAAGTAGATGTTTGTGGACATATTGTGCACTGTAATCCTGCGCACCTCCAATGCCCATCAGCGTTGTTGTTTTCTTTTTCCATACTGTATGGACTCATTTTTACATATCTGTACAAGCATACACAATTTTAACTATACTTGTATGGGGATTTTCACTACTTGTATGGAGATTTTTTCATTATTGGTGACCTGATTGCCCCTTGTGTTTTGAGCAGTACTACTATATATTAGAACACTTTATAGCAGCTATTATTATGTTAGAATTGGATTGAAGTCGAAAGAATAGAATGCTGGGATCGCATTGAACCATAGCCTGAGAAAAGGGTAGAGAATCTATAACTCCAGCAGAGGATACACCTGTATGTATTTTCTAATAACACTTCAAAGAGCAGCTTCCTAATCCTCTCTACCTAGAACACAGAGACTTTGCCCATTACTGTCTGGCCAAGACTTCAGAGAACATAATAGCAGAGCAGGTCTGGTCCCATCCTGGTAATTAATGTCTCTGCACATCATCTGTCCAGTGTCAACATTGGATTTTACCGCACTTCAGAGAGACGGAAGGATGAGAACTGCTAATGTAAAATGCAGGCGGAAAATCTAGACGTGTGCCTACTGAGCAGGCTGAGCGCAGCGACCAAGGGATTCATGAAGGAACAAAATATTTCCACAAGGTTGTTATGTGCACATTACTGACAAGTGATTAACAGATCACAAGTCGCTCCTATGTGAGTATTGGAATGCTGTTTTCTCAGTACATATCCAAAGAGTATGACCTCACCAACCATCTTCTATCTATCTATCTATCTATCATAAGGTTAATGTTTCACTCACTCAGAGGAGAGGCCACGGCTTTCCTCAATGCTGCCGTTATTATCCATCCTGCCTTTCACTGCTCTTCTCCGAGTGGGACCTCTGGTACTGAATAAAGCATGCATAGATGCATTTGCCTTCTCCCTAGACAAACCTTGTTAGCAGTCTTCTCCCATTGTTTCCTGTCCAACCAATAAGGATACAAGGTTTCTGTAAATAGAAGGGTGTTGTACTGAGTACCAAGTTTCTTTCCTTCCTATTTCCTGACCTTGTCTGTCTATTTGCAGCCTGTCCTGACCTCCTGACCATTTACTGTTCAGAGAGAATTCTGCCTGCCCCGACCTCGGGTTGCCTGACTTTGCTATTTGTCCTCAGCTTCTGCTAACAAAAACTTCAATAAACATGGGACCCAAAACATAGACTCTCACACTCGATGCTCATAACTAGTGTTGAGCGGACTTGCCCAACTGTTTGGGTTTGGCAACGTTCTCCAAACCCAAATGCTCAACATTTGACTCCCGATGACTGGAGAAGTTGGATGTTTATAGCTGTATCCATATTTTCAAGGACTTCCTAGGGCGACATCTAACTTCTTTAGCCATTAGGAGTCAAATGCCAAGCGTTCAGTTCCGGAGAACGTTGCCAAACCTGAAGAGTTCGACAAGTCCACTTAACACTACTCACAATGCATGAGACCTGTTCTACTGATGCCGGTGAAGGACCCCGCTGTACCAGAGTCCAACGACCTTTCCCCATACTTAATCTAGACTTCTAGAATTTAGCTAAAATTCTTAACAATCAACTTAGCAAAGTAGTTTTATTAGAGATGAGTGAACTTTTGAAAAGTTTGGTTCATCCGGTTTGCAAAATTTCAAGTTGCCGGTTTGGTTGAACAGGTTCCGGCCTGTTTAATTCTGTCCCTTGCTGTGTGCTTTTTCTTCATCTGATGCACTGGTGATGAGACAATGAGATGAGACCAGCTAGTGTAAAATAGTCAGTTGTACTGCACTCTTTGATGCTGTGAACACTAATCTTCCGAGCTAAAAATGGCCACTGCCAAGATTGCCATCAACCTATAGTCATCACGTCTATCCCCTTTGTGCCTCCTGAATGGTTATGGTGAGTTCCTGCTGGTACCTTGTAGTAATGCAAGATCCACCGCTCCAATGTAATAAAAGAATGAACTTTACATGCGCATGTTTTTATTATTTTGTATCATGTTTTAGACGTGGAAATAAAGTTCATTCTTTTATTACATTGAAGAGGTGGATCTTCCATTACTACAAGGTTCCTGTTACCACCTGTCGGCACCAGGTGTGTCACGCTACCTGCTCCTTTCCAGGATACCACTTCTTAAAAATGGGCCAAGTACAAGCTACAATGGTGAGCTGATTACACTTTGTTCCTGCTTCGTGTTCCTGCTGGTGCCAGACGTCCTGGTCATGTGACCTCCCCTTCTTCTCCCTGTTTTACGGCAAAAGTTTCAGTTCCATCCGAATCAGAACTTGACCCTTCTGACGGTTCAGTTTGCTCATCTGTCATCTCAAAATTTTATATTTGATCCATCCTGATCAGACAGGCTTCATGCCTAAAAAAACTTCCAATATTAACTTTGGGAGACACTTCCTCAATATAGGTGCCTCAAAATGTGATTCACAAACTGACCTTGTTGTCTCTAGAGATGATCGAACAGCGATGATGTTCAGGTTCGTTCGAACTCAAACCATTGGCATTTGACTCCCGCTGCCTTCCCGTTCCGTGGGGAAGGTGGAGACAGCCCCAGTACTGCCTGGAAAACCAAGCGGTACTCGGGCTGTCTCCACCTTCCCCGCGGAACGGGAAGGCAGCGGGAGTCAAATGCCAATGGTTTGACTTCGAACGAACCTGAACATCATCACTGTTTGATCATCTCTAGTTCTCTCCTTAGACACTTGTAAAGCATATTAACAATGGTAATAATCATTATTCCACCACCTCCGCTTACTTCACTATTTCTTTACATATGCCTACATTTGCTGCTGATCTTAAGTTCATCATAATTATGCAGAAAACATAAGCTCTATAAAACCATGTCATCTTGGCAGTGAAGTGCATCTGCCCTCATAGCATTGACTCTAATAAGCAAAGTTCATGTCTGTGTGTGGTCTCCACAGAGGAATCTCCTGGGCCTTAGTCCTCCTCTGCTAACGTCAGCCGTGTTTCACAAGGGCTGATCTGGAATTCCAATCATATTTCATTTGCTTCAAGGTAAATACTGATTGATTCCCTGCTTGTGGTGGCTGCTTTCCACCAATGACCTCGGATAAGGTTTCTGTTTCTTCATGGCATCTTTTATCTGTCTGCGCAATGTGAGAGGTATGATCTTTGATGGGATACAGATATCACCTAGTCAATATATCCTTGTTTTATCACATATGATTACATAAGTGGCTCCATTAAGTCCATGGCCATTGATGGAGATGGTTTTTTAGATACTCTGCAGAAACATGGTATTGGGTCACTTCCTCATTATAATGGTATGCTGGGCTGTATATACAGTATATAATGGTATGCTGGGCTGTATATATGTAATGGTATGCTGGGCTGTATATATGTAATGGTATGCTGGGCTGTATATATATAATGGTATGCTGGGCTGTATATATGTAATGGTATGCTGGGCTGTATATATGTAATGGTATGCTGGGCTGTATATATATATATATATATATATATAATGGCATGCTGGGCTGTATATATATAATGGTATGCTGGGCTGTATATGTATAATGGTATACTGGGTTGTATATATGTAATGGTATGCTGGGCTGTATATACAGTATATAATGGTATGCTGGGCTTTATATATATAATGGTATGCTGGGCTGTATATATATAATGGTATGCTGGGCTGTATATATGTAATGGTATGCTGGGCTGTATATATATAATGGTATGCTGGGCTGTATATATATAATGGTATGCTGGTCTGTATATATGTAATGGTATGCTGGGCTGTATATACAGTATATAATGGTATGCTAGGCTGTATAAATATATATATATATATATATATATATATAATGGTATGCTGGGCTGTATATATGTAATGGTATGCTGGGCTGTATATATATAATGGTATGCTGGGCTGTATATATGTAATGGTATGCTGGGCTGTATATATAATGGTATGCTGGGCTGTATATATATAATGGTATGCTGGGCTGTGTATATATATATATATATATATATATATATATATAATGGTATGCTGGGCTGTATATATGTAATGGTATGCTGGGCTGTATATATATAATGGTGTGCTGGGCTGTAATGATCATGATCATTATTTGCGACTGTCATTACGAAATAGACAGACATCTTTTACTGCTATATAGTGTCAACATAACACTACTATATACAGCCACATATGACCACCATATACTGCCAAGATAATACTGCCACATATTACCCACTACCATATAGTGCCACCTAATATGCAGTGTATGATAGCATGGTGCTACAGTATTGCTTAAAGTTACAAGAGCAGAAACTTACCAGCTATTGTAAGTAGGGTTGCTTCTGCCATGAGGCCAAATTTTTTTTTTTTTTTGCTCAGGTGGCAGATTTGAGACGCCACATGTTCTATAGAGTGGACATAAATTATACTCTTTACTACACACCACTGACTTCATTGACCCCATCACCTGCAAATAATAGACTAGACACAGACTAGAATGCTAGGAAGTCAGGACTGGTAACACTCTGCAGGTATTGTTATATGCTTCAACCATCACTGCACTACAAGTGATCACTACCCCTTTATATGGAGCACAAAGTGTAATGGTAGTATGACCATGAATAAGATCACCATGAGGAGTCACAATGCATTGACTCTTGTATATGTCAGGTACTTTTATTCTTGGAAAAGCAATAAAGATTAAAGAATTGGTTACACACTGGTGGAATTGGAAAGTTTGAAAGTCTTTGTCTTGTCCTTACTAAGGATGGAAGGTAATGATTTAACAGGTTGATTGTGTTTGCACTTATTATTATAAGCCACAGTTTATCTGCACACACACGCATTACTTATGATTTTCAATAGGCTTGGGGGGGGGGGCACCATTTCATGTTTCGTCTCAGACAGCAGAAAACCTGGAATCAGCCCTGCTTGTAAGACTAAGTGTTATCAGGTATTGTGTACATGTCCATCCCTTAATAAAAGTAATACCAACATATACTGTAGTGCACATCACTGGCACCCCCTCCCTTATCCTTGCAATACCTCTCATAAATTTTCACCTTCCTACTCCTAATGAATTATTTGTACATTTGCGGTATAAATGAGTAAAGACAAGTCAATGTTAAAATATGCTAAGAATAATCAACTCCGAAACACAGTCACTGAGATGATCTATGTCATTAGCTATGCAGTGCATGATTCAGTCATGAATTTATATCTGCAAGGTGACAATTTCATAGGTTTCAACATAGATTTTTTTATCACTTCAAAAATGCAACCAGCAGAGGGCGCACTTGTATTATAATAGATCTCAGATTACAGTGCAGATTACAATGCATGTATATTCATCACAGTGTATTTCTGTAGCCAGTACATCATTGTAATGGCCATCTCTGTGCCATACCAGAAACCTTTTTTTCCCGTTTTTCTTTTTTTTTTTTTCTTTTCTTAATTTGCTGTGAAAATGAGTAAACATGTGGTTTATGTGGCCTATTTCCGGTTGCTATGGAAACTATTAGAAATTTAAGTGGAGAAATGTGAAAGTTGTTACTGAACTGTATAGATTCATATCCTAAAATTCCACAGTTCAATGCATCGTTATATTATTGTTATCGCGTTTTAGAATAAAGTAAAAAAAAAATCTTATGTACATTAGAATTTTACTAAACATGAAGAATTTGCTTCTAAATGTTCCAGAATATATTCATTAGCCTATCCTCTAATTCTATTCTTCATACTGAAAAAAATCACTTTATAGCTGGTATACAATATATGAAGACCATGTACAATCGAATGGTCATGACCCTATAGACCTCCTCACTCTTCTCCTGCTCTGCATCTTGTATCCCATTATGTACATTGGATGGAGAGAGAGATAGAGAGGAGGTAATATAATCTATATACATAATATATACTAGGTCCTTTTCAGCAGAACCTTGATGGACTCTTTTCTTACACTCTTGGGCCACTGACGGCAGTATGACCAGTTCTACCCCAATGATAGCACAGCCTAAGGGAAATAGTAAAAGGTGCACAGACTCCTGACTTTAAGGTAAATGGTTCACTATTTGATTTTTTGGAAATTTGATATATTAGTCATGGATCTAGATATTGTACTATGATATCACAATATTAATAAGCCCAGCACTATGACATCACAATAATAATAAGCCCAGTACTATGCTATCACAATATTAATGAGCCCTGTACTATGACATCACAATATTAATGAGCCCTGTACTATGACATCACAATATTAATAAGCCCAGTACTATGCTATCACAATATTAATGAGCCCTGTACTATGACATCACAATATTAATGAGCCCTGTACTATGACATCACAATATTAATGAGCTCTGTACTATATAACAATATTAATAAGCCCAGCACTATGACATCACAATATTAATAAGCCCAGTACTATGCTATCACAATATTAATGAGCCCTGTACTATGACATCACAATATTAATGAGCCCTGTACTATGACATCACAATATTAATGAGCTCTGTACTATATAACAATATTAATAAGCCCAGTACTATGACATCACAATATTAAAGCGACTCTGTACCCACAATCTGACCCCCCAAACCACTTGTACCTTCGGATAGCTGCTTTAAATCCAAGATCTGTCCTGCGGTCCGTTCGGCAGGTGATGCAGTTATCGTCCTGTAAAAACAACTTTTAAACTTAGCCCCATGCTAAACGGGAGTATCTGTGCCCTAATTTTGCACCATCCCTCCTCCCCGCCCTCCTCATCATTAGGAATGCTCCAGGCAGATTGCCTCTTATTCCCCACTTGTGGCAGCCCGGCACATGGGCTGGATCGTGCAATGTTCAGCATGGAGAAAATGTTCCAGTCCCAGTACTATGATATCACAATATTAATGAACCCTGTACTATAACAAAACTCTATACAATATTCATGTATAGACTATTACCCAATGACATCACTATGGTCTTTAGTAAACAGTGACAACATTTCTTTTTTCATTGACATTATCATTGTCCTTTTCACTTTGCTCCCATGCTATCACAGCAGAAAATCTTTCGCCTATGACTAGAGATGAGCGAGTAGTGAAATATTCAAAGGGTTGAAATTCGATTCGAACAGACTGCTAAGTGTTTGACTATTCGATCAAATATCGAATCCCATTAAAGTCTATGGGAGAAAAATGCTTGTTTCTTGGAAACCAAAATTTGACCACTTGGAGGTCTCCAAGTCCACCATGACACCTCAGAAAATGATGTAAACACCTCTGGAGTGCAACTAGGACAGCAGGGGAAGTATGCCTGGGTGAATCTAACACGTCAAAGTCGCAGCATTACGCCACTATTACAGCCTCTCAACTATACACTGCAAAGACAACATATTTTTTCTATCTAAAGTGGAAAAAATACATGGAAACCTTCTTTCCTCTAAATTAGCGTGGACAGAAAGCCACATTTGTATATGCTATGCTGTGATGTATAGTAGCCCTAACAAGGGCTTTGGGGGTCTTTCCTGCCTACAATATATTAAGATGCTCACTGTCCCTAATGCAATGTCTCTATCCCTCACTACTTGTAACACATACTGTAGGCTGCATTCACACGTTACGTGAAGTTGTTCCTGATCACGAATCCGTGATCATGGGCAATTTTATAGCCCATTGCTTTCTATTGGGCCATTCACATGTTTTGTTTTGTTTTTTTACAGATCCGCAATCCGTTATGTGAAAAAATAGTCATAACTCAGATGAGATCACGGCACAGATTCCCCTATAAAAGTCTATGGGGGAGATTTATCAAAGAGTGTAAAATTTAGACTGGTGTAAACTGCCCAGAGCAACTAATCACAGCTCGGCTTCCAGCTCTGGTGAAAGGAAAGAGGAGCTGTGATTGGTCGCTGTGGACATTTTACACCCTTTGATAAATCTCCCCCTATGAGATGTGTTTTTCTCACAGATAGCACCGATCTGACTTCCGTGCAATCCATTAAAAAACACGGATGTGATGTAATCGGCGTAATTTAAAAAGGTTTAAACAGATCCTTGAAAAAGATGGAAACAGATGCAAAGCGGATACAAAACGGATGGTTTTTCACGGATGACGGAGGTAGCTAGCGGACTTCATCCATAGACCTTGAAAATCACTCAACGTGTGAATTCAGCCCTAGACTGTAGGAGCAATTAGATTAACTACAGCCAATTCTTCACAGTGAGGAGATGCCTGCTGGTCTGTGAGAATGAGCTGCAGATGCGGTGGTAGCCGGCCTATTCACAGGGAATCACTAGATATGTGCTGTGTACAATTGTAACCCTAACATGAGCTATTGTGGTCTTTCCTGCCCAGAATCGGCTAAATCCTCACTGTCCCTACTCCAGCCTCTCTCCCTCTCTAGGTCCAAGATGGCATCTGATGACAAGCAGGAAAAGCCAAGTTCTTATACCCTGGAGGTCACATGAGTAAGACAGCCAATAAATGTAGATGCTGTTCTCACAATACCAGTGTGCTCCTAGGGCCTGTCACACACCCCCTGCATAGTTATTGGCTAGAAAAAGGCGCCAGGCAAGGTGGGAGGGGAAATGAATTTTTACTGCGTGATACAATGTTAAACAGCCGGCCATCGGGCTGCAGGCACGTTCTTTTTTTCACAATTAATTTGCTTTCACCAGCAGCTGTGCCCGCAAATCAGTTAGCCATTCACTCCAAAGCAATGTGCGGCCGCGCTGCACATTGCGTTTTGTGAACAGCTGATGTTTCCAGATGTTCTAAGGATCGGGCGTTAGAATAATGATGTGAGAACACAGCAGGCGGCATTGCATTGACTTCAATGTAATGCCGCCCCTGCAGTAAAGAACTGACGCTGAGGCAATTGCAATCAGTGTCTGTTCTTTACTTAAACGCTGTGTGAACCTAGACATAGGCTAGGTTAACACAACGTCAAAAACGTCCGTTTTTATATTTGAAAAAAAAACGTCCGTTTTTCAATGCATTGTGTGCATTGGACGTCCGTCCTCCCATTCACTTCAATGCATTGCCATTGCAGTCAGTTAAATCGTGGCCATTTTTTTGACGTTGTGTGAACCTAGCCATACACAGTTAAATCAGTTTAACTATTGGGCGTCAATTACACATTAAATAATTTTTTTTTCAGAACTGTATGTCCACATTCGTCACCTTAAATCCACAGGAAATGTGTCTGTAGTGCGTCTGCAATCCGTATTTTTTTGCTGATCCACAAAAAAATGGGAAAATGATAGGTAAATTAAGGTGATCCCTAATTTTTGAGGACATTATGGATGTACGTATCTGTAACGCCCATAAAAAATGCAAGTCCCTTAGAAGTCTATTGGCTTATTGTTCCACAATTACGGTCCACACTAGGACATGTCCTATATTTTTGAGGAACAGTTTGCAGAGACATGGATAGCGGGAACAGGCCAATAAAGGAGAAGGAGAAGAAGGAGGCAAGTTTGCTAAACGAATGTGTTTGCAATGCCCTATTACACAGGCCGATATTAGGAGCAAGTGAGTGCCGACCTGTCAGGCTCCTCTTTCTCTGCTCGCTGTCGGTGCCTGGACGATCTTTTACATGGAACGACGGCCAGCAGACATCAATCATTGTCATTTCTATTCAACATGCTGAAAGACAACGATCAGCAAACACTGTGCATGTCAGCTGATCATTGCCTTTCAGCATGAACTATTACACTAAGCGATTATCGTCTGAAACGGTCAGTAATTGGCCAAATACGGCCAATAATTGTTTTGTGTGATAGGGCCTTAAGATGCATCTTCAGTGTAGAGAAGAACAAGGAGGTCCTGGAGGTAATGACATGGCCTCCACAGAGCCCCGATCTTATCATTGAGTCTCTCTGGAGTTCCTTCCAATAGTGATACTGTACTCAACACCAAATATTGATTTATTACATTTTTTTCTGTTCGTTCATCTTGGCTAATTACTAACGTATTAACACTTTGAGCATTTGTTACACCTGCCTAACACTTTTGCACAGCACTGTATATGTGTGAGATATTGGAGAAATTAGACAGGAATGAATATCAGTGAATGCCTCCTCCGTAGAGTCCTGGGGAGATGTCATCACTATATTAATAATGGATGATGAATAATCCAATTTTCAGAGAACACTCTTGTAGGGAAGTCTCTGGATGAGTTTCCTGATCATAACATCATATGGACTGATAGCCAGATGATTGCTAGAGAAGAACTCAAGATTAACTCTTTAATATCCAAACATACTTTGCCCTTATTTTTCAACAACAACATTTGTATCCTGATGGCATTATTTGGGGGTACTCTAGGGGTTTGAATGAGGAAGAAAAGGCTGAAAGAAATTGTATCTGCAAATTTGCAGCATAGTAAGGTTAGTTTGTTAAAGGGGTACTCAGGAGATTTTTTTTTTTTTTTAAATCAACTGGTTTCAGACAGTTACATTGACTTGTAAATTCTTTGTATTTAAAAATTCTTAGTACTTATCAGTTGCTGTATGTCCTGCAGAAATTGGTGGAGTCTGTCACAGTGCTCTCTGCTGACATCTCTGTTCGAGACGGGAACTGTCCAGAGAAGAAAAGGTTTTCTATGGGGATTTGCTGCAGCTCTGGACAGTTCCTCTCTCCGACAGAGGTGTCAGCAGAGAGCACTGTGTCATACTGAAAAGATAACGCCATTTCCTGCAGGACATACAGTAGCTGATAAGTACTAAAAACTGGATTTTTAAATAGAAGTAATTTACAAATCAGTATAACTGTCTAAAACCAGTTAATTTGAAAGAAAAAAAAATTGCTGCAGTACCCATTTAAAGGAATTTAATTCTCAGGTCTGGGCTATTAGCTATGACAATGATCTATTCCCTTAGAACGTCTGTGCAGGAACCGTGCATCCTGGGCAGAAGTCATCTACGTGGAAACCTAAAGGTAAATACTGGTAAATATTTATTTGGTTTATCACATGTGCAAAAAGTAAATACTGCGCATAGAAATATTTGGTGATTTAGACAAAGAACGCTGGAAGGAAGGTTTGTTTCAGGACACAACATCACAGCGACAACATGACGACTAAGGACGGCTTCACACCTGCTTTTGTCTCCTCTGCCTGCCATCTATTTGGCAACAGAAAGGAACTGATTCCATTAAATTCAATGTTTTTTTTTTTTTTCAGTAAAAAACTAAAGTACAGTTAAGTCTATGGGGATGAACAGGTTCATTTTAAACGGATGACACAAAACAGATATGAACATAGCCTAAGGCTGGAATCACTCGTACAGTTTTTTGAGTGGATGGAACAGGGTGGAGACGTAGAAGTCCATCCTTGGTATTTCTCATTGCTTTTGTACTTATTTTTACCTTTATTCTCCGAGTACTACAACAAGAACTACAAATTGTCCACATTGCTAGCTATTCTATGGCACCCTATGCCCCAGGCGAAGGTGCACACAGTGGAATCATAAGCATCTGAAAATACACAAGATCACAACATAATATCTATTCACTGTTTTAGAGTTTTATATAGCACATCTTACTTAATAGCATGTAATATAATTGCTAGTTCTGTTGAATGTTTCTTGTGTATAATGTCCTATATTGTATAGTGTTGTACTGTAGTGATTATATTGGGCACTTTCAATGTAATAAATGAGTATTGTAGGTAATTATTGGTGGCTGCTGCAACCAATTAAACACATTTACATTATTTCCTATGGGAAGACACTGCTCGGTTCTCAGACTGCCTTCCGGAACAAATTAAGTTTGGTACCACTGTAATTAGGCTGGGTTCACACTACGTATATTTCAGTCAGTATTGTGGTCCTCATATTGCAACCAAAACCAGGAGTGGATTGAAAACACAGAAAGGCTCTGTTCACACAATGTTGAAATTGAGTGGATGGCCGCCATATAATGGCAAATATTTGCTGGTATTTTAAAACAATGGCTGTTGTATTGAAATAATGGCCGTTATTTACTGTTATATGGCGGCCATCCACTCAATTTCAACATTGTGTGAACAGATCCTTTCTGTGTTTTCAATCCACTTCTGGTTTTGGTTGCAATATGAGGACCACAATACTGACTGAAATATACGTAGTGTGAACCCAGTTATGCTGTAAATAGCCTAATACTGTGTGTTACTCAGTACATAAGATGTGAAGCAAAATGGTAAAAGATTGTTCATATATGATCATGTAAAAACATCTGCAAAAGGGGAAACAACTCCATATTAATGCCTAATATGGATTAAAGGGAATTGATCACTTCAAAAATGCCCAGGAAGTTATACGTATGGTGTAATGAAGCCCCCTGTTTCCAGACATGTAACTGACACCTACAGTATGAGATACCCCCCAAAAATGAAGTTTGTAAATGTACAGCGCTGTATGCAAATTATCCTCAACTAGTCATGTGGGTGTTTCTGGTCACGGATGGCGCGCCCGAGTTTTCTGTAAATCTGCCTCTCTGGGAGTGCCAGTGCTCAGGGACGGCCTGTCTGTGACATGAAGCAGGCTCTTGCATTGAGAATCACACCCAAAAAGGGGCGGCAGTAAATTGAGCATGCCATCCTTGACTAGTTCAGTGCCGTGGAACACCCACATGACTGATTGAGGGTAATTTGTATAAGGCACCAGTCATTTACAAACTCCGTACTGATTGGTTCCCTTTAAAATGGGATGTTCTAAAAGTTTCTGTAGGTGTAATGTGTAGGTGTTCCAGTACCTTTGTCCATATAGAGTATAAGCATATAGGCATTTTTGTCTGTGGGAAAGCTTCAAACAATCATAACACCCCCTGCAGCTGCCATCTATGAACTTACTGATTCAGGAGAGGACCGAGAGACATAGCGTAATGTGTAACTAGGTATCTGCGAGTATCTGTGACTTTATTGATAGATCATGCTGATAATATTAACCAGGCTTCAGGTTATGGAGGAATTAACCATAATTGTCCTTCATCTCCTTTCCTGTTCCTTTCATGGTGCCCATCTGTTGTCTAAACAATGGCATGTTCTATCTGAGCTCCATCTCTATCTGAATCGAGATAACAGGATAGATATGAGGCTGGCTTATATTGTAATGGAAGGGTTGATTCATCCAAATGCAATATGAAGATGCAATCTACAGGTAATTTACTAGACAGTATATCATTATAGTGCTGCTTCATTTGCAAAAATATAAAAAACAGGAAGGGGTAAAAAAAAAAAAAGGGATTAGATTAAACCAGATCAGATTTCACTTTCCTGAATGTAATAATGTGGATGAATGAAATTTCAATGTGGTTCCCATCCGTAAAGCCCTGAATGGTTTATTCATTGATTCTCATTGCAGCCAATGATAAATACAGGTGTTACTATTGGTTACACCCTTCGCAAAAGTCTGTACTTATAAGTGTAAGTGGTAATGTAGCAGTACCAAGGTTTTACCACTAGATGTCGTTGTTCTAATTATTTGTATCCAGATATTGCACAGCTGTAAGAACTAAAGGGTTATTGTTTTGCTTATGTACCACATGGATCTGTACACCAATGAGAGTTCTTTCTTGTTCTAACCTATCACCTTTTTCTTTACTTCTTACACATGCACTCCTCACCCACTCACAGCACAGTTTACACATGCTGTAGGAAGGAAGTCACATGGGTAGAGGAAGTGTGAGGTCTTTTGCCTTGGATTCTATAGAGGAAGGACACAAGCTAGGACGCTCCCTACAGCAGTCAAGTTGGGCCCTGGCTGCTACCAGGTCCCCAGTGCAAAAGTTGTTGTGGTCTGGATATGTGAGACCTAGACACAGTTTTCCCTCAAGCAACCTTAGTACACACTATGCAGTGTTAAGTCACTACTAGAGAGGACAAGTCAGGGATTATCCAAACCCACGCCAGGGACAAGAGGAACACAGTGCAGGACAGTATCCACAAGCAGTAAAGGAAATGATCCAAATAGAGCAAAGTTGCTAGAAGCCTATGCACTCTATCTCAGCACGGGTGTAATCAGGGAACTCTGACCACTCTGCTGATCCCAGGTAACAAGGTCTGGGGCTTGTGTCACCCTCTAGGATGGGTCACCCGACACTGGTGGGCAAAAGTTGTTGTAAAGACCAAGGAGTCAAAACATGGGCACAAGTATTCTCTCTACTGTAAAGTATTCTACTTATTCCACCTCTAACGTTCTGGCAGAGCACTACTTGGGTTGGGACTCTCTTGACATCCTCCTCTCTACTCTTCTGATTTTTTTTACCTCTCAGCACGCAACCCAGCCAGCATGGCTGTATCACTCTTTTAACTCTCAGCACAGATCTGGACTCTCAAGTACTTATCAAGACGAAAGTATACTGTACTTTCCTGGATCAAGTATCTTCACAGTAAACAAAAATTATATTTATTTTAACGGGACTCTGTGGTTCTTCACCAAGCACCTACACAGTAATCACAGCTTCCTTGAGTTATCTCCCCTTTCTGTGGGTGGCAGTACCAATAGTCTGGGTGGGTCACTACTCTACTCCGGACCACCGTGATAACTGCCCAAGAGACCTCCGAACAGCCCGGCAGGTTACTGTCCACAGGGGAAAAAGGTATAGCCAGCCCACTCAAAATAAAAGAAGGTTTGCCAGCATACCTCTGTGCCCAACCGGCACTGGTGTCACGACAAATTACCAATGGGCAGGGCTATACCTCGGACAACCACTGCACCAATGGAGTCACGATATTCCATTTAACTTGTGATCGGCCATCTGACCCTGCTCACCGGCAGAGCGGTCACCACACTATTCCATTGGAGTGACTGTGTAGTGGGGTTATGTAGCCATTTGCATACCTGCTTTGCTTTTATTGCAGTTAATTAAAGGAAAACTATCAGCAGGTTAGAAGCATCTAACCTGCTGATATGTCCCTATAGTGCACAGGGCACTGGGGATAAAGGTAAGTTTTCTACCTTCATCCTCCACTCAGGTTTCATGATATTCGGAGTACATTCCCTATGCTAATGAGGCATTTTGGTGCACTGGGGGTGTACACTGACTGGCTTTGCTGATATTCATTAGATGAGGTGAGTCAATTAGAGGTGGATCAGTGCACTAGGGGAGACTTATTAGCATACGCCTAATATTGCAGAAACTACGTCAAGGATGAAGGTAAGAAACACCACATGCGCTATAGGGAGATATTAGCAGGTTAGATACTTCTAACCTGCTGTTTTCCTTTAACAAGACAACATACCTACTGCCCTTGTCCAATGCAGACACAGACTCTGCCTATCATTCAGGCCGATAGAGAACAACAGACAGGAAATAAAATGGGGTCAGAGTAAGGCTAGGTTCACACAATGTTTAACAGTGTCCGTTGCAGCCGTTAAACAGCCGGCCGTCGGGCTGCACTCAGCCTGTTCCTGCAGCCGATACCTCTGTATCGGCTGCAGGCACGTTCTTTTTTCACAATTGATTTGCGGGCACCGGCGGCTGTGCCGGCAAATCAATTAGCCATTCACTCCAGTGCAATGTGCGGCCGCACTGCACCTTGCGTTGTGTGAACAGCTGATGTTCACAGCTGATCAAATAATTGATAGGCACATTATTTTAACGCCCGTTCTAAAGATCGGGCGTTAGAATAACGATGTGAGAACACACTTCAATGCAATGCCGCTCCTGCAGTAAAGAACAGACGCTGAGGCAATTGCAATCAGCTTCCGTTCTTTACTTAAAAAGAACTTTGTGCGAACATAGCCTAATGGAATAGAATATAGAGCAGGGGTAGGGAACCTTGGCCCTCCAGCTGTTGCAAAACTACAATTCCCATCATGCCTGGACAGCCAAAGCTTTAGTTTTGCTACAGCTGAAGAGCCAAGGTTCCCTACCCCTGATATAGAGGAACAGAACACCTCTGCAGGAACTAGCATGCTAGGCATCTGACTGCTCACACAGCTTAGGAAAGTGGAGCTGCCCAATAATGATTAATAAATGATTGGTAAAAGAAGGATTTGGATGTATGTGCTGGCCCTTTAGGGTGCGTTCACACGTACAGGATCTGCAGCAGATTTGATGGCGCAGATTCAAAGCAAATCAATTCTGGGCCATCAAATCTTCTGCAGATCCTGTACGTGTGAACGCACCCGGGGGCTCGATTCACACGTTGTAACAGTGCGGCTGTATTTGCGGCTGTAATTGTGCGGCGGTATTTTTGGTGGTTCGTGTGTATGCTTGGAAGTATAGGATATACGGCTGCACAGTGCACACTATGTATGAATCTACGGCCCTATCGTAAACGGACCCGTAAAAAATGAACAAGACCATTGTTTGCGGCTGAATATGCGGCCGTGGATTGACAGGCGGTCCGTACGGAGTACTTCAAAAATAGCCGGCAATGATGCCGAATGCCGATGCCTCTAATAGTTAATATATTAAATTAATCAAACACATTTTCTTTGTAATCAAGACACTTTCGTTGATCAATAATTTATTTCTAACGAATCCATCATTTTGCAATTAAATATACTGTTAAAAAAAATATATATATAAATAAATGTATATTTATATATATATTTATTTTTTGACAGTATATTGAATTGCACAATGATGGATTCGTTAGAAATAAATTATTGACCAACGAAACTGTATTTATTTCCACGAAATTGTGTTTTATTCATTAAATATTAATTAGTACAGGAAGCTCTATAAGCCGTTAATTCATATGCCGGCAAAAGAGCATTCTGTACTAATCATCACTTTACTTTAATGAAAACATCAAATGTTTCTTCTAATTATGTTGTGACAATAACATTGTTAGAAGAAACATTTAGAATTATATGTGCGCTCAGCTGATTGGCTGTTCGGCTGAGCGCACATATAATAAGCCGGTCCGCAGTACAGTGACTTCATTGTGCTGCGGACCAGCGAAGAGGACACATCGGGGTGAGTATAGAGCTCTCCCCACCCCCTCCCCGGCACTGCACCCCTCCCAGCAAGGAAGGGGGGGTCACTTAACCCCTTCCTTGCTGGGATGGGTGCAGTCTGACATCAGTCTGGCCCCAAGGGGGTTAAGGGGGATGCAATACATCCTCCCTTAACCCCTTGGGGGTCAGACTGTAAGCAGCGATCTGTAAAAATGCTGCATACTGTAAGGAGCACAACACCGCTCACAATGATGGGTGTTGTGCTCCTGTTTGTGTGTTTTTGTGTGTTTCTCCCTTTTTGTTTTTCAGATATCGGTATCCTGGGGATTACGTCGGATTCCATGGACTACGTCGATGACCAGCGTTTTTTTAATGTTTTTTTTAATAAAATGGTCAATGAGGGGTGTGGGGGTGTTTTTATTTGAATAAAAAAATTTGTAAACTTGTGTCTTGTCTTTATTTCTTTACTTTATAGACTTAGTAGTGGAAGCCGTCTAATAGACGGAATCCATTACTAAGTCGGGGCCTAGTGTTAGCCGGTATAAAATGGCTAACACTAACCCCCTATTATTACCCCAGTACCCAATGCCACCAGGGGTACTGGGAAGAGCCGGGTGCCAGTGGTCCCGGAGCGTCAAAATTGGCACTCCTGGACCGGGCGGCAGCAGGCTGGTAAGATTTAGGCTGGGGAGGGCCTAAACCAATGGCTCTTCCCACCCTGGTGTTACCAGGCTGCTGTCGTTTGGTTTTTAACCCGGCTGGTTATAAAAATAGGGGGGACCCTATGCGTTTTTTTTTTTAAATAAATAAATAATTAAAAAAAAACGCATAGGGTCCCCCCTATTTTTATAACCAGCCGGGTTAAAAACCAAACGACAGCAGCCTGGTAACACCAGGGTGGGAAGAGCCATTGGTTTAGGCCCTCCCCAGCCTAAATCTTACCAGCCTGCTGCCGCCCGGTCCAGGAGCGCCAATTTTGACGCTCCGGGACCACTGGCACCCGGCTCTTCCCAGTACCCCTGGTGGCATTGGGTACTGGGGTAATAATAGGGGGTTAGTGTTAGCCATTTTATACCGGCTAACACTAGGCCCCGACTTAGTAATGGATTCCGTCTATTAGACGGCTTCCACTACTAAGTCTATAAAGTAAAGAAATAAAGACAAGACACAAGTTTACAAATTTTTTTATTCAAATAAAAACACCCCCACACCCCTCATTGACCATTTTATTAAAAAAAACATTAAAAAAACGCTGGTCATCGACGTAGTCCATGGAATCCGACGTAATCCCCAGGATACCGATATCTGAAAAACAAAAAGGGAGAAACACACAAAAACACACAAACAGGAGCACAACACCCATCATTGTGAGCGGTGTTGTGCACCTTACAGTATGCAGCATCTTTACAGATCGCTGCTTACAGTCTGACCCCCAAGGGGTTAAGGGAGGATGTATTGCATCCCCCTTAACCCCCTGGGGGCCAGACTGATGTCAGACTGCACCCATCCCAGCAAGGAAGGGGTTAAGTGACCCCCCCTTCCTTGCTGGGAGGGGTGCAGTGCTGGGGAGGGGGTGGGGAGAGCTCTATACTCACCCCGATGTTGTCTCTTCGCTGGTCCGCAGCACAATGAAGTCACTGTACTGCGGACCGGCTCATTATATGTGCGCTGAGCCGATCAGCCAATCAGCTGAGCGCACATATAATTCTAAATGTTTCTTCTAATAATGCTATTGTGATAACATAATTAGAAGAAACATTTGATGTTTTCATTAAAGTTAAGTGATGATTAGTACAGAAAGCTCTATTGCCGGCATATGAATTAACGGCTTATAGGGCTTCCTGTACTAATTAATATTTAATTAAGAAAACAAATTTTCGTTTAAATAAATTCAGTTTCGTTGGTCAATAATTTAATTCTAACGAATCCATCATTGTGCAATTAAATATACTGTCAAAAAATAAATATATATATAAATATACATTTATTTATATATATATTTATTTTAACAGTATATTTAATTGCAAAATGATGGAATCGTTTACATTTAATTATTGAACAATAAAAGGGACTTTATTAGACAGAAAATGTGTTTTATTAATTCAATATATTAACCATGAGAGACATCGGCTATAGTGCAGAGGATCGCAAACCCCGGTAATAGCAATTCATGTAAACTGTTTCCCTGCTTTCCCAGATGCATCCAGAGGTGTTTCCATCACTTTCTTAACATTTTATTTGTTATTTTTAGTTGAACCAGATTTCCAAGTAAATGACCGTATGTTTTGAGCCGCATGTCTATTTTTTCCCACGGCCGGAGTTTCACCCGCACATTTACAGCCGCATAAAAAATAGAGCCGCACAGTTACAGCGTGTGAATCCAGCCTTAAGAGGCAGGAAGGCAGCGCACGCACACTATAGGCAGAGCAGAAAACAGCAGCACAGAGGAGGCATGACAGCCGGGGGGTATATGGCCTGGAGTGTGAACAGTTAAAGGATCGTAGCATTACAGCGCACACATCATTGGCAGGACTAGTGTGCTGGCCTCATCCTTATAATAACACGTTTATTTTACTACTGCAAGAAAAAAAGTAAGGAATATAGTGCTACAAATGGAGTCTCTGCTGCTAATGTATGCTGTCCGGCACAGCCAGGCATCACATTTGGCTGTAATATATAGCAGAATATTGTTGCACAGTCCCAGCCAGCTCCCTCAGCAGCCTTCCTCCCCATGCCCCTCCTTGGGCGCTCTCTCCTCATTCCCTGTGTACCCAATTAACATATTAATACACATAAATTACATATTAATTCACACTGTTCAGTTTATTCCTCATTTTCCCTCAAGCAGACGTTCTTCCCCCGGGGTCTCCTGTAGGCACAGGCGTACTTTGCTTTTAGGTAATTTCAGATATTTTTAGTAGAAGAAGTAGAAAGACAAGTAGTTGAAATCCACAGCCAAGACAGAAAAATCTCCAGCGTGTTTGAGGCCTATATAGCCCATGCTCCCAGCATCAGTAAGATTCCTTATACAGTGGTGCCTTGGATTACGAGTATAATTCATTTCAGGGCCGTGCTTGTAATCCAAATCCACTCTTAAACCAAAACTAATTTTTCCACTAGAAATCATTAAAATGCAGACAATTGGTTCCACACCCCAAAAATATGATTTTTGTATTCTGAATAACATGTAAAACAAATTAGACATTTAGAAACAGCTGAATATTTCATATTATAAGTTACTGTACAGTATAGCAATCAGCATTTGGTGTATAATGTATACTGTGTGGATAAACCTCTAAAAACAGCATCAGTTTGTCAGAGGTCTGTGTGGTCACATGACAGCAATGGGTAAGGGGTGTGTTCAGCATGGACCAATCAGGAAGTGAGAATCAAAGAGCTGTGCAGGAGGACAGTGACGGAAACTTTTCTATACAGCAGTGTGAATGGCTGAGTGTAAGTGCAGGCACATTATAGCAGCAGTGTGTATAGCCGAGTGTGAGTGCAGGCACATTATAGCAGGAATGGAGATGATGGGAAACACAAGGGCTGACAGAGACTGCAGGGAGCTTGAAGGAATGAGCAGGGCAGATGTGGGCACATACATGCAGAACTCTGTCCAGGGAGAGAGGGGTTACAGCAATGGAGAGATTATCTCCACAGTCCTGTCCCCTGATGCAAGCCCCTGCCTGAAGTGGATCGGCTATGATTTGGAAGGTGAGGGAAACTTCCTGGGTCAGAGTACAGTGCTGTAGACCCCGCTATGCAGACCATTCCCCTTCCCCACTCCCCCTCCCACCCAGTACAGGGAGCTCTTACACCAAAGCAATGCTCTTAAACCAAGTTACAATTTTGAAAAACTGTGGGCTCTTCTTGCAAAACGCTCTCAATCCAAGTTACTCTCAAACCAAGGTACCACTGTGTATGTTAAGTTGCTGATCATTCTGCCTTTTGCCTATGGTAGAGGCTCTACAATATATAATAATGGATTAGGCCTCTACAATATAAGCTGATACTGTTCATAGCACACCCATGTTCTCAGAAGGAGAAACATTGGCAATGGGCTGAAACGCGCTGGCTTATTAGACAAGCGTCTCTGGAAATGATTTTAATATGCTGGCATGTATGATATCCAGCTTGTCTTGCAGTTATCATTGTGAAGTAATAAACCGCTGGCCTCTCCTCACCATTAGCTTGTTAACCTTCTTCCCGCCGCTGATTACGCCTCTTTGAGTTCGGTAATTGGTGATGACTAGTTTGTCCTCAGAGTTTGATTTTTCATGATGGCATTTGTTTGTGGGAAAGCAGATGTTCAGCATATTCTTCTCCTCTATGATATTGATGGCAATTGTCTTCATTTTCAGCTTTGTTCATTGTTTGTGTTATTGTTACTATGATGAGCTTGTGCCATTACTATATCATTTCCTGCATTAAGCCGCCGTCACTTTGTGTTCTTGTACTGGTGATTTGTCACTTTTGCTTCACTTCGTGTACAACCCAAAATAATGCTCTTGTGATTTCCTGTGATATCTATCATGTAACACTGGATTGTTTCCTGCAATTCTGTTACTACACACACATAATATTGGTTTCTAATTCTTACTTATGATAGTTTCAATACGGATAACCCCCACCCATTTTTTGTCCTTATTTGCCATTCCATTTACACACCTTTCACACACGCACACAATAAATTACTTTGGCTAATAAATATACACATTAAAGGGGTACTCTGGACAGCAGCTGCTGGTGTCTTGCAGGAAGTGCAGTATTCTTTCCAGCTAGTACTCTCTGCTGCCACCGCTGTCTGTGTCAGGAACTGTCCAGAGCAGTAGCAAATCCCCATAGAAAACCTCTCCTGCTCTGGACAGTTTCTGTCATGGACAGAGGTGGCAGCAGAGAGCACTGTGTCAAAATGGAAAGAATACGCCACTCCTTTATTCCCTTACTATGGGCAGCCATCAGGGCAGTACTGGCTGTCAAGGGACTGGGCCCAGACTAGAATCAGGGGAGCCTGGCCAACCCAGTCCTCCCTGCATAGAAGCCCCTGACAGCTGTACCCACATACACCGCACCTTCCTGCCTGCCATCCAGCTCACTGTCTCTATGCAGTAAGCGAGTAGACAGCAGCTGACTATATAGAGACAGGGATCAGGGCAAAAGGCAGGGAGGTGTAGACACAAACAGGGCCCCCCTTCTCACTGCCCCCGGCCCCTCACCCCTTCACTTCCTTCTCTGTCTGCAAAGGGGGGAAGGGGCACAGAGCCGACTGTAAAGAAAAGAGCTGAAGCTGAGCTCTGCAGGACATGGACCCCACTGGAGCTTTCCTGCAAACAAAGTTAGTGTCCTGGTGTGTGCATGTGTGTCCATGCAATGTGCATCTGTGTGTATGTTAACAGTATGGATGTATATATGTAATGTGTTTACTGTGTGTGTGTGTATGATGCATGTAATGTGCACAGCATGTATGTTGTGTGGGTATGTATGATGCATGCAGTGTGCACAGTATGTGTGTTGTGTGTATGTATAATGCATATTACATCAGATTTTCCCCTCGATGGCAGAAGCAGGTGTGATGTCCCACTGCGGGTGTTTTTGTCTCTCCTGTGCACCTCTCAACAAGCTTCTCACTTTAGGTTAAGTGGTGATGAAGGGTACTTTGAAGTTTCACCACTGGGTGCCAGTATTTCTTATATGTCTATGTAGTCCTATGTATTGCACAGGTAAGAAGGTTCATGGGTTAATGTTTACTGTGTACCATGTGCTTTTATTGACCTATGGGAGGTACTTTCTACTTCTAATCAATCTCTTTTCTTTTCTCTTATGCACACACTCATCCCCACCACTCACAGGATAGATTACTTAGCCTCTGTAGGAAGTTAGTTACTTGTTGGAGGAAGTTTAGTCAGTCTTATCCAGATTCTCGTGGAAGAAAGACACACAGAGAAAGCGTACCTGCTGTAACCAAGACAGGACCTGGCTTGCGCCAGGAACCTTGTCCAGGACCAATAGTGCAGTCAAGTCTAAGATACAAGTGTGTACAGAGGTGGCTAGATAAAACCAGTTCTTGTACTATTTCTACAAAAGCTAATATGCAGTGCTAAGCACCTTAAGGGAGAAGTGTCTAGGAACATCCTAGCCCATGCCGAGAACCAGTCTAAAAAGTGCAGGGCAGAGGAACTAGCCTGGATAGGACAAAGCTACCAAGGAAGGTCTACGTATCCTGTCTCACAGTGCAGGTAACTGGGACACCCCCAGGAACTTAGCTTCACCCAGATAACCACGACTGGGGCTTGTATCACCCTAATAGGACGGGTAACTCGACACTGTAGGGCAGAAGGTGGTCAGACTGAAGTCTATACATGGGTAAAAGTAACTTTTCACTGCAAAGTATTCTCTACAAGTTCTGGCAGAGTACATGGCTACATTGGGTTAGGACTACCCCTGCAAACTTTTCTCCTCTACTCTCTACTACTCTCAACTTTCCAAGCACTGCTACAACTACGTCTCTGCTACTCAACTTCTCCAGCACCTCCTCAAGCACAAACAATTTTTAAGCACTAAAGTCTACGTGAAGATTTATCCATCTTGCTAAAGTATTGTACTACTGAGAGACTTTACAATTAAGTTGTTCTATTTATGATAGCACTGGGACTCTGTCATCTTTCCTATGCACCAGCACCCACACACACCAACCGCACACCTTGGGTTATTTTTCCCTGGACTGTGGGTGGCGGTACCGATAGTCTGGGTGGGTCAATTGCCACTCAGGATTACCATGACAAGAACCCAAGGAACCCGAACAAGCCTGGCAACACAAAGCAGGTACCAACATCACACCTGTGTGTTGGACAAGCACTGGCGTCACAACAATACAATTTTTGGCTGAGCTGTAACAGCAACACCTGTACCTCATCACACAGGCCCGTGGCTATTTGGGGCTAAACTTTTACATATTGCACAAGCATGTCAAAAAGTTAATTATAATTTCTGCAATGCGTAAAGGTAGAGGTGAGCAAATTTAGCTTGTTATTACTGTAAATTCGCTCATCTCTTCTTAAAGGGTACCTGTCATAAAGTTGATGTCTCCGGAGCGGCATGCAAATGCAGCTGCTGCTGGGAGATGGGTTAAAAAAAATTATTTTAATTAATGAAACTGGTGCATGGAACTCAGCTGGCGTGGGACGTATCCAAAGCACCCCAATCGTCTAGCGGCATCTGCTTCTCCATGCCTCTCCATAGACATCAGTCAAACATTTGTCCCACATTTTTGGGATTATTGCTGTTAATGGGGGGCCCAGACACTTTGGCTGTATAGGCCCCCAATATTCCAAATGGCTGCCCTGCCTTTACCATACATTGTACTGTATTTTGTCACAGAGTTCCAGCACAGATTGTACACGTAAAATTTTACAAAAAAAAAAAAAAAAGTATTGGTTGTTTAACCGCAGCTTGAAAACTTAAAACTACTTTAGTTATTATTAAAGGAGAAGTCGGGCCTTTTTTTAAATCTGGCAGCTGGCAGGGGCAGGGGGGAATCCGATCAGGAGTATAAACTTACCTTTCCCCGTGCCTGTGGTGAGCTGCGTGTCCAGCCTTGGAACCTCCACTGGGCTCCGGGATCTGATGGACTGGCTGCTCAGCCAGTCAGTGACTGTGGTGGGATGCTGCTCCAGTCACCGATTGGCTGAGTGCCCAGTTCATCAGCTGGGACAGGCAAGGCCAGTCCCGCCGCTCACTGCGGGCACGGGGAGGTAAGTTCATACTCCTGATCAAATTCCCCCTGGCCACTACCGACTGCCAGATTTTAAAAACGGCCAGCCTTTTCCTTTAACCTCTTAACGACCCATGACGGGTATACCCGTCATGCGGTCGTTAAGAGTAAACAGAGAGGGCTCCCAGCGTGAGCCCTCTCTGCAGCGCGCGGTCCCCGGTTGCTAAGTGCAGCCAGTGACCGCGTGTAGTAGCCGGCGCGGCCGATCGCCACGGCCGGCTAATTAACTATTCAAATGCCGCAGTCAAAGCTGACAGCTGCATTTGAATAGCAGCTGTGCCCCCTCTCCCTGGTGTCCAGTGGGGGATCTCCCCCCCGCGATGCGATTGCGGAGGGGAGATCCGTTCTAATGAGCCGGCCGGGGCTCAGCGTCAGAATGACGCTGATCCCAGCTCGGCAATCTATTCAGATGGTCTGCAGCAGACCATTATAATAGAGCACCGATCTGATGGATCATTGCTCTATTATATACACAGGATTGATCTCAATGGGAGATCAGTTCTGTGTATATAGAAGTCCCCCAGGGGGCTTCATATTACTGTGAGTGAAAGTGAAAAAAAGTGTTTTTATTAATAAAAAATCCCCTCCCCTAATAAAAGTCTGAATCACCCCCCTTTTCCCATTTTACAAATAAAAATAAATAAATAAATAAACATGTTTTTTATCACCGCGTGCGTAATTGCCGAACTAATAATTAATCACATTTCTGATCTCGTACAGTAAACGGTGTAAGCGCAAAAAAAAATCCCAAAGTGCAAAATTGCGCATTTTTGGTCGCATCAAATCCAAAAAATTTTTAATATAAAGCGATCAAAAAGTCGCATATGCGCAATCAAGGTACCGATAGAAAGATCACATCATGGCGCAAAAAATTACACCTGACACAGCCCCATAGACCAAAGGATAAAAGCGCTATAAGCCTGGGAATGGAGCGGTTTTAAGGAACGTATATTTGTTAACAATGGTTTTAATTTTTTACAGGCCATCAGATACAATAAAAATTATACATGTTACATATCGTTTTAATCGTAATGACTTGAGGAACATATATAACAACTACGTTTTTCCATAGGACACACGGCGTAAAAATGAAGCCCCCCCAAAGAAAAATAATTGCGGGGTTTTTTTCAATTTCACTGCGCATATAATTTTTTTCTGGTTTCGCAGCATATTTTATGGAAAAATTCAGCCTGTCATTGCGAAGTACAATTAGTGACGCAAAAAATAAGGGCTCATGTGGGTCTGTAGGTGTAAAATGCAAGTGCTATGGCCTTTTAAGCACATGGAGGAAAAAACGAAAACACAAAAACGAAAGTTAGCACGGTCCTTAAAGGGTTAAGGCATTTCACTGAAACAACAAAAACAGGCTGGTAATCAATATTTAAAGGGCCAAAAGCAGGTAACCGACAAATAGAAAACAGACAAAAGTGAGACAATAAATTTGCAGATGTAAAATAATAATTGTTACATAAGAAAGGCCGACATTTATCCCATTCTGGTTATTGTAAGTTCTCGTTCATTCTACCATCTCATGGTCCTGTATTGTACAACTTGTACAGAGCCATAAAACAACAACCTTAGAAGTCTGTGTTTCACCATTGTACTTCCATATAAATCTGGCAGGAAAAATAAACAGTGACATGTTTCAGTGGATGCCATATTTCAGAGATATTCCTCCCTAGAGGCGACGCTTTGTGTGCCGCCATACAAGCTTTGTGCACACGGCTCTGGAACGAAAGAACAACATTAGACTGTGCAAGCGTCATACATAAAATATAAAGAGGAATCATATTTAATAAATGTAAAGTTTAGCTTTCTATTGTACACTTTATACTATGAAGGGACTTTATCATTCCATGTAGTATATTGTTATTCTTAGATAAAAACATGGATATGTCCGGCTGATTTATCAAAGTAATGCACCATCTATAATAAATCCTTATCTAAAATGATTGTCTGTCTAATGTGCGCAGCAATTTAAAAAAAAAAAAAAGTCACGTGGAAAATTTTGCTTGAATGCAAAGATATACAGTATATAAAAGTGAAGAACAGTCATGGGAACGTATTCATTCTATAAGTCACTAATGTGGCCAGACAGTGGAAATCCCACATGCCTGACTTTTCTCTCCCCCAACATAATCTATTGGGGAGAGTAGGGAGACCCCCATATACTTTAGAAAGTTTGCTGAACCTGCTGAAGTAAATGGGTTCAGCTGAATTTTGTCGAAAGTCTATTGGTACTTCAGAGAAAACTACGTTTTCAGATCAACTGGTGTCAAAAAGTTATACAGATTTGTAAATAAATTCTATTTAAAAAAAAAAAGTCTTCCAGTACTTATCAGCTGCTGTATGTCCTGCATGAAGTGGTGTTTATTCCAGTCTGACACAGTGCTCTCTGCAGCTTCCTCTGCCCATGACAGGAACTGTCCAGAGCAATAACAAATCCCCATAAAAAAATCTCTCTTGCTCTAGACAGTTCTTGACATAGACAGAGGTGGCAGCTGATAGCACTGTGTCAGAATGGAAAGAATACACCACTTCATGCAGGACATATAGCAGCTGCTAAGTACTGGAAGGTTTGATTTTTTTAAGTAATTTACTAAACTGTATTACTTTCTGAGAACAGTTCATTTAAAACTATATTTTTTTCTCCAGAGTACCCCTTTAAAGGGAACCAATCACCTCCAAAATGCATATATAGCTTTTAAATTTTCTGTGCTGTTAGAGCCCACAGCACACTTTCCATACATGTTTCTATATACTCCCTGCCTCCCCCATGTAATCCATAAAGTAACTTTATAAAACTGGCGCCCGGTATGCAAATTACATCAGGTAGTCACCTGGGCGGTGTTCGGCTAGATGGTAGTCACAGTCAGTCCGGGTCCCCTGGGCGTTCTTCGGTGGTAATCACACCCCTCTGGGCATGATTCAAATCACCCAGTAGCTCCGACGTCACTCGGGAGCGCGCCGGGCGCGACGTCGGCGCGCCTACGTTCTTACGCTGCCGCACATGCACAGTACAGCCGCTTCCATTCAGGCTGTACTGTGCCTGTGCAGAATAGCCTCAAACTCAGTGTGAGCCGGAGTTCAAGGCTATTCTGCACAGGCGCAGTACAGCCAGAATGGGAGCGGCTGTACTGCGCATGCGCGTCGGCGTAAGAACGTAGTGATGTCAGAGCTACTGGGTGATTTGAATAACGCCTAGAGGGGCGTGATTACCACCGAGGAACGCCCAGGGGACCCGGACTGACTGTGACTACCATCTAGCCGAACACCGCCCAGGTGACTACCTGATGTAATTTGCATACCGGGCGCCAGTTTTATAAAGTTACTTTATGGATTACACGGGAGAGGCAGGGAGTATATAGAAACATGTATGGAAAGTGTGCTGTGTGCTCTAACAGCACATTTAAAAAGCTATATATGCGTTTTGGAGGTGATTGGTTCCCTTTAAGACTTCTATTGTCCATAGAGAACATTATTGTGACCCTCAAGCTATACAGAACACTTACATAGACATTATTATTAGAAAAACAAACCTTGGTGGTAGTGCATTTTACTCCCTAGCTCACAGTGATCTCTGTCCAGGCAGCTCCTTTTATAAGTCAATGGGGCTGCTGGGCCATGTGATTGACAGCACTGAGGGTCTCAGCAGTGAAACCCTGACTGATCACAAGTTTTGACATGTTCCTATAAGATGTCAGAACTAATGACAGGTAAGTATGCTTTAAACATCCACTTTCCATCATATCATCAGCAAGTTATTTGTAAATCATTTCTAAATGGGATTTTCTTCTTCTAGTCATCTGGGGCCATCTTTTGTGTCAGAACAGATGAAGTGCTCAGCAGATGAAACACTGAGCAGTCTCTCTGATGCTAAGTGTCTATTTAAAGTGACAGGCAACTATTTACAAAGGCTCCTGCACTGGAGAATATAAAGTTACCAGTGCTGCCATCAGATGGAAGTATATATAACATAGCTGTCTCTACTGACAGATAGCTCATTTCACTCCGCCATGAAAATGTCTGTTTTTCTTGGCTGAGCGGGCATGTTGTGATACTTAGTACTGCTGCTTGTTTCTCGGGATACGAGATATGAGCTGTGATTTCCATTGAAAATGAGACCCACAGAAAAATATCTAATGTATAGGGTCAGCATATACATGCCTGTCCAGAGAAGTGGCAAATCCCCATAGAAAACCTCTCCTGCTATGGACAGTTCCTGTCTCAAACTGAGGTGGCAGCAGAGAGCAGACTGGAAAGAATACATCACTTCCTGCAGAACATACAGCAGCTGATAAGTACTGGAAGGACTGAGATTTTTTTTAAACAGAAGTTATTTACTCATAGCTTTCTGATACCAGTTAATTTTAATACTGTTTGCTATTTCTCTCTTCAAGGGCTCACAAAATATCCAAGGGAAGAATGAATAAGATGTATTAAAGACTTAGATAAATACACATTGCATATGCTACTTCTTGATACTAGAATGTCTTCAGTTTATTAAATGGATGGGAGCATCTACCAGAGTTTTTGCTTTCCCATGATTTTCCAGCCATATGTGATAGCTGTGGCCTCACTTCTGGTAAAGGCTTTGGAATCACTAAATAACTGCTTTAGTGAGTGGAGCAGAAGGACAAGAGCTGTGATAGTATTATCTGTGGCATGTTGTGACGTGAGAGTGTGCTGGAGATAAGGATGGCTAAGGAATAATTCTTCTTTTTATCACAGATAAAATAGTACATTACTCTAGCTTACCGCTTGGATGACAGAGAAGACATTTTAGCATGCATTAATACCTGCTACAATAAGCCTATGATTTCCTAATGAATTCTTTTGACTTCAGAGCTGAAATCTCACACCAATTTAACAGCTATAAACTCTATTTTTTCCTTCAACGTGTAATACCTATAAGGCATACCTCCCAACTTTTGCAAACAGCAAAGAGGGACATGTGCGCCACGGTCCCCATAGCCACGCCCCCATAGTGACCCTCCATAGCCACGCCCCCATAGCGACTCTCCATAGCCACGCCCCCATAGCGACCCTCCATAGCCACGCCCCTACAGTCACCACATGCTGCTGACTGAATAGTGCCCTATACAGTATCCAATCCCCCCAAAAATGCCCTATATAGTATCCAATCCCCCATATAGCGCCCCACATAGTATCCAATCCCCCATTATAGTGCCCCACATAGTATCCAATCCCCCATAATAGTGCCCCACATAGTATCCAATCCCCCACATAGTGCCCCACATAGTATCCAATGCCCCCATATAATGCCCCTCATAGTATCCAATGCCCCATATAGTGCCCCACATAGTATCCAATGCCCCATATAGTGCCCCACATAGTAGCCTATGCCCCCATATAGTGCCCCACATAGTATCCAATCCTCCACATAGTATCCAATGCCCCCATATAGTGCCCCACATAGTAGCCAATCCCCATATAGTGCCCCACATAGTAGCCAATCCCCCCATATATGCTCCACATAGTATCCAATGCCCCCATATAGTGCCCCACATAGTAGCCAATGCCCCCATATATGCCCCACTTAGTAGCCAATGCCCCCCATATAGTGCCCCACATAGTAGCCAATCCCCCATATAGTGCCCACATAGTAGCCAATGCCCCCATATAGTGCCCCACATAGTAGCCAATGCCCCCATATAGTGCCCACATAGTAGCCAATCCCCCATATAGTGCCCCACATAGTAGCCAATCCCCCATATAGCGCCCCTACATAGTAGCCAATCCCCCATATAGTGCCCCACATAGTTGCCACTCCCCATATAGTGCCCCACATAGTAGCCACTCCCCATATAGTGCCCCACATAGTAGCCAATCCCCATATAGTGCCCCACATAGTAGCCAATCCCACCATATATGCCCCACATAGTATCCAGTGCCCCATATAGTGCCCACATAGTAGCCAATGCCCCCATATATGCCCCACTTAGTAGCCAATGCCCCCCATATAGTGCCCCACATAGTAGCCAATCCCCCATATAGTGCCCTACATAGTAGCCAATCCCCCATATAGTGCCCCACATAGTAGCCCATCCCCCATATAGTGCCCCACATAGTAGCCCATCCCCCATATAGTGCCCCACATAGTAGCCAATCCCCCATATAGTGCCCCACATAGTAGCCCATCCCCCATATAGTGCCCACTTAGTAGCCAATGCCCCCCATATAGTGCCCCACATAGTAGCCAATCCCCCATATAGTGCCCACTTAGTAGCCAATGCCCCCCATATAGTGCCCCACATAGTAGCCAATCCCCCATATAGCGCCCCACATAGTAGCCAATGCCTCCATTTGTGTGGCCCGACCAGAAAAACAATAAACCAGTAACTCACCTGTCCTCCGGTCCCAGCAGCTCCTCTCCCGGCAGAGCGCGCACTCCCGTCATCCTCCGGGGCGGGCAGCGGGGTACAGAGGCATTGACTGTACCGGAAGTGATTCATGATGAAGGCTGCAGGTCACTTCCGGCCCAGTCAGTGTCTCTGTACCCCGCTGCCCGCCCCGGAGGATGACGGGAGTGCGCGCTCTGCCGGGAGAGGAGCTGCTGGGACCGGCGGACAGGTGAGTTACTGGTTTATTGTTTTTTTGGTCGGGCCACATATAATGCGGGACACTGGATGCCGTTCCGGGACTGCGGGACAGAACCCCGAAAACGGGACTGTCCCGCGGAATCCGGGACGGTTGGGAGGTATGATCTAAGGAGTTAAATAATCTCTGATCCCAGCTGGATACCGCTCTGATCCCAGCTGGATGCCGCTGCATACCATCCTCACATTGAAACTGTACTTTAAAGGGTGGAAGGTTCCTTTGAAAAGGGTTAAAAAACTTGTCTGAGGTATGTCTATAGATAAGGACTTTATTGCACAGCCTGAGCCCAGTCTAATGGAAGTGCTGATCTCCTAGATCAGGGATGGGGAACCTTTGGCCCTCCAGCTGTTTTAAAACTAGTTGTGCAGAAGCTGGAGGTTCCCCATCCCTGATCTAGGAGGGCCGAAGGTTCCCCAGCTGGAGGGCCGAAGATTCCCGATCCATGTCCTAAATTCATGCTCTAATATTGAGCTACATGGCTCATTATCGGACATTCATAGCTGAAAGAACAATAGCTGGATTGTTTGTGCGGCCCTTTACTTCTATCACTTGTCATCCGCACCTTCCTTCTTACAATAGAGGGATGTGCAACAGATGAACAAGGTTTTTTTTAACAGGTAAAACCTACGCAATCAGCAATGCAAGTCTATGGGATTACCAGTAAATCTATACAGCACTAACTTTAGCCAAGTGAAGAGAATAAAGGAAAAACAGCGTTCACCCACCAGGCCGGCCGAAAAGTGCACACACAAGCATTCCCCGCTTATCACGCTATAGCTTGTAGGATGAATAGAGACTGAATTTGTTCACAGGTGAGTGCCGCTTTTCTTTTATTCTCTTCACTTGTATGTTACTGAAGCAGAGCACCACCCAGTAATGCCTGAGCCTGCCGTATCCAGAGGATTATCTCTGTTAGCTGGGCAGAATGCACGTAAGCTAGGGCAGTGCTGGGAGTGCTACTTGGACCACCTTGATCAAGAGATCAGAGACTGAACACCCAGACCCTGACTAATCAAAACTTTTTACATGTCTCTGCCCATTGTGTTTCCAATTGTTCCAATTCACCCTGCAGTGTAACTAACATGTTACCTTTCTTTTATGTGTCAGTAGGCTAAAGGCAATACCTAATATGTACAGTATATACATTTTTTATGTTTTTCTATTGATGTAGCTATAGGTAGGCCTATTTTCTGCTAGACAAAACAGGGGATAAGTGATAACTATATATATGTTTTGGTTTTTAACCCTTACAAAATAAATCAGTTTCTACAGGGAAAAAAAAATTGTGAGCACATTTTTACATGTTATTAAACCTTATTTAATTATTTTTTGATCTCACTATGTGGTTTTACATTCAGTATGAGTATAGTAAAACATAATTGCCTGTATTCTTTAAGGAAATGTATATGGTATATGTGTCTATTGTGACCAGCTTATGATGTGATTTGATGTCAAGATATTGTATTGAATTGGTAATATGGGATATTGAAGTTCTTAAAGCATTACTGTCACTTATACTTTACATACTTTTATTTGGTATATACTGTAGGTACTCCTGAGGAAGAGGACAGATGGGCCTGAAAATGTGTTGTGCTTTTTAAGTTTATAGAATAAATGTATTGTTTTATATGATACTTATGTACCTGTCCGTATTGTGACCTGTGCCTCTGCTTACCTGCAAAGTGGAAGGAAGCTTTGCTTGGTCTATATCCTAATTTGCACATAGACTGTACAAACGGGCCAAAACCACTCCATTCTCAAGAAGAGCACTCAGGCTCATGATAGTCTATGGACATTGTTGAAGTCTATGGACTTTGTGAAAGAAGTGGTTACACCTGCTCTCAATGGTGTGAAAAATTGAAAACTAATCAGTTTTGACCTCCTAGTTTACAGTCTGCCCCTGGATGATGTAGAAATATGTAGAAGACGGCACTTCCGTGGCGGTGGTGCTCGAGGTGAGAAAAATGTTCAGATGTTAGGAAGAGCCCGGCACTCACCAAGTAAATTATGCTTCTTTATTGTAGTGTAGCAAACATATGGTACAAGGACGCGTTTCGGCCAAGCATGGCCTTCATCAGTTTAGGGGTGTATAATTTGTTCCGGGACCATGCTTTTAATCCAAATCACTCTTAACCAAAGCAAATTTTCCTATAAGAAATCATTGAAATGCAGACAATTGGTTCCACACCCCAAAATAATGTTTTTTAATAATGTTTTTTTAATAATGTTTTTTGGCAAAGCAAATAGAAAAAACATTCAGAAATAGCTGAATGTCATACTATAAGTTACTGTACAGCATAGCAATCAGCATGAGGAGTATAATGTATAGTAAGTGCATAAACCTGAAACAACAGCAGCAGTTTGTAGATACAGGATGGAACTGCAGATCTCTATAATGCAGGAGCATAGTACAATGCAGGCTGCAGGGACTGCAGACTACAGGGAGCATGAAGGAATCAGCAGGGCAGATGTGGGCACATACATGCAGCACTCTCTGTCCAGGGAGAGAGGGATTAAAGCTTTAAAGAGATTATCTACACAGTCCTGTCCTCTGATGTAAGCCCCAGCCTGAAGTGGATCTATGATTTGGAAGGTGATGGAGACTTCCTGGGTCAGAGTACAGGGCTGTAGACCCCGCTATGCAGACCATGCCCCTCCTCCACTCGCGCTCCCACCCAGTACAGGGAGCTCTTAAACCAAAGCAATGCTCTTAAACCAAGTTACAATTTTGCAAAACCCTCTTAATCCAAGTTACCTCTAAACCAGGGTACCACTGTATTCTGTTAGGGCTGCAAAGGACAAATTTATGCTTTAGAAACCTTTAAAAACTTGATACTGGATATCAGATGCCTTTCATATTTGATGTGGTGTAATAAAAAGAAAATCTGCCATTAAACTAACAGGATTCACAGAAAATTGTAAATTAATATCATTACATTTATAACCAACAACAAATTAGCATTTTAGCCAAGGACCTGTTGATGTATAGTATAATGTGTGGATTAAAATACTGGGTCACTAACACCCATCAGGAGCCACTCCTTTGGGTGTTGGCAATTGAACTTCTACTGATGCTTCATATTCTGTAAACTTTTTAGAAAGGTCACAGTTATAAATATCCTCCTGTGTATATTCACCGACAGCTATGCTGGGAGGTCTGATAAACTACCTGTCCTATGTGATAAATCATTACATGCTAACAAATATAAATATATCTATATCTATCTATCTATCTATCTATCTATCTATCTATCTATCTATCTATCTATCTATCTATCTATCTATCTATATTACAATAATAGGATTATTGTATCTCCATTTTTAATCATCTATCTATCATTCTTTATGTCTGTCTTTTTACATTCTATCTGTACTAAATGGGGCTGACAGGTCACAGGGTTTGGAGGGCAATGCTATTGTTTCCCTCACCATTTCTCCTTGCCACATACAGTTGACTTTAGGAACTGGGCCTTCCATTACACACATATACATTTGTATAGGGCATGCTCGGTTGCTCTGCCCTTGGCCGGAGGTGTTATATCAGTGTACCTCAGATGGTAATGTCCAGGAAACAGGAAGTTTTAGGTTAACAGCTCGATGACTTTACTTGTGCAGAATGCTTGGTGGTTACATCTTCTGTATCCACAGAGGCCCAGTCTTCTAACACAACAGGGCTGTACTGGTGGGGACGTTAGCCAGGTTAATCCTCAATACTTGCTAGCATGCTCGCTAGATAAGTCACTAGTAGTTGGTAATAATTAAAAGGGGCTGGTCCTTGGGGGGGCTGGCCCTTGAGACACCTGAACTGAATTGATAGGCAGACTACCGCTCCATTCATTATCTATAAGAGTGCCAAAAAAAAACTATGTTGCAGCGCCCCTCTCTATACTGTTTCTCAGATGGGGATAATATCACTTACTATATTGCTTTATTCAATAAATAGGGTTTGAACGCTAGGCTCAGGGGGTTCTGAGAAGGTCACATAGCAAACACAATAAAAGTTTTATATCTCAGGAATAGGGTGCTTAATAGCCCAGATGTATCAAGGTGTGTGAAATAGAAACTGTTATATCTGGTAAAATGATTGTTTGCTGTGGGCAGTTCCCACCAGTTTCCACACTTTGATGTGACTTGGCCTATAGTGTTTGAAGCATTGGGACAGACTTATGAAATTGTGTAAAATAGAAACGGGTGTGAACTTTCCTTAATAACAAGCCTAATCCTAGGCCAAATAAGCCCCCTAGATTGCCCACAAGTCGTCCTGTGTAATAGGAATTGCTGATGAATAAAGGAAGCAACTGAGCCAGTTTCACTTTACACCATGTTTAATAAATCTCCCCCATAGACTCTGAATTACCTGTTTTAATCTATCTATCTATCTATCTTTATTTATTATCTATCAATTTTATATGTATGAATGTTTGTCTCTTTATCAGTCTGTCCGCCTGCCCTTTTTCATTATAGGGTTACGTGTTTGGGTTATCTTCAGTCTTTTACGATGTCTTTTTGTCTTGCCCTCAGATGTCGCCTTTGAGTACCCAACTGTACTCTGTCCCCATGCCTACTGAGAAGCGTGAGGGATTACAGAGTAATATAGAGACTTCATTACACCACACTTCCTATGTTCATAACATTAAAGGTAACCATGCAAACCATACAATAAACATTGCCTGAAATCTTGCTCATTTTCTATTTGAAATGTTTGTATTTGGGAATTTGCTATAGTATATTTAAAGATCAGTATTTTCTGCATCTGATAACAAACACACAATAACATATGATTTATATGATACAGATGATAATATGTTTATACATTGTAAAGACAAGAAAGCCTTCATTTCTTATGATCAGGCTATGTCCCGGTTTAGTGCATGTACACCGTTCCAACATAATATCAATTTAAAGCAAATGTACCATCAGGTATATCGCTTTGGGTTTTATGGTGGTGGTGTGGTCCTGTTTTTGGACCACCGCCCGGTTTCCACGCATGGCGCTGTTTTTTTCGGAAGTACTGGCTCACCGGCCCCCAGTGTGACTAAACCCCCTCTCTGACACAGCCCCATTGATTCTATTGCAGAGATCGTCACATTGGGGGCTGATGGGCAGGAACTGTATAATCATCATCAGTAACTGTAATGGTAGTTTCTGTCTCTGCCCTTTTGCAGATATCATTCCACAGGGAGGGGAAGACTGAGCTGTGAGCTTATTCTTATAATCACAGACAAAACAGGAAGTTTCAGATTAGTTTTAGGCTTAGTGGTCAGATGAAAAACTTCCAGATATCAGGAAAATAAAAAAATATTTATTAAAAATGACTTAAAAATAGGTTTAACATATAGGGCTTACTCTGGACTGGAGCACCCTAAAAACACTGTGCTCTAGCCTAAGGCCTCAATGACTTGTCCAGTGATTTTTAAGGACTGTGACTTAAGTAATTGCATCAGTTTTTTAATCCGTGTTCATTTTTTTTCACTGATGTACATCCTATGACCCTAGTATGTATTCCACTATGTGTAGGCTTCCCACTTCACCCCCCCCCAAACACCAATCAATAGAGTTGTATTAGGGAATGTGACAAAGTATAAATATTCAATTTCTAAGACAATGTACCAACAATATTCCAAATCCCCCTTGAGCCTGAGGGACTGTACATGTCTCTGGTAATGGGCCATGTGGTCTTATGCTCTTGCTATACAGACACAGATACGATCAGATAGCTGCCTGCCTAGACAGCCATGTGATGAAAGATCAGATGGGTCAGGAGGAAAGATGTCTGTGTATCTCATAATCTCAGAAATAAATATTTATCTGATGTTTCATTCTTCTCTATAAAATGATCTCAGTGCTACTATTCGCCCATAGTGAAGGGTATTAAAATGTTATGGGGGCATGATCTCCCAGTACTTGATCAATAAAATCAGTAAAAGACATGACAAATAACGCAGATTACCGAGAGATCCCATTGACCCGTGTACAACCACAGCAACATGCTACTACAATGGTGCTCGGCTTAATCCAGCTAATTGGCCAAAAGGTATCAATATCCTGATTTCCACCGAAAGCTAGAGACCTGGGTTATGTCAGTCACTAGAATCCGGATTCCTTAAAATATTCTAACACTGGTGTTAATGGTGACTAAATAAATGATGAATGCTCGCAAACCTGTGATATTTATTTATGAGCTTCCTTAGTGTAGCATTTGCCTTGTAGACATTCGTCACCAAGCTACCTCCGTGCCACCAAATAATCTCCTGCAGAGATCAGGGAAAGTACAAATATTAAGCATTCCCTTCAACCAGAATACGGCTCAAGGACGTTTTACAGATTGTAAAATATCTTTTCTGTAATTCCTTTTGTGTTGTTATTGGATCCAATGAAGCCCAAGCAGACAACACACAGTGGGGATCAACTATTTATCATATGTATCAATTAAATTAAAATATACATTTTGGCAGATGATACTAAATGCTGTAAAGTAGGTAACAAAAAAAAAAAGGACGGTATACTGTTACACATGGATCTGGAGACAAATGAGGTTAAATGTAAGGTTATGCACATGGGACAGGGGACATCTTACTAAAGATTACTTACTAAATGAGGAAACACAAAGAAAAAATGTCAATGGAAAAAGACTTTGGAGTTTTAGTTGTCAGGAAAATTAACCGTAGTAACCAGCGTCAGGCAGCTGCCACCAAGGCCCATAAGATAACAGTGTGCGTCAAATGGGGCATAGATGCACATGAAGAGGATTGCTCTACCACTGTACACTACTCAGAGCACACATGGAAAATTTTTCACTGTAAAAATCCCAATACATCTTATACCTTTGGTGGCCACACCCTTGCTTATTGGTATAAGGTGTATGGGGTTCTCTTTACTGTCTATCAACAGATGATGTTGATAGGGGTTGGCCGTGATGGAAAATCACTGCTTGGCCCCTTTGCTCTAAGAGAAATAACCTGCAGTCAGAGCACTTTGCCTGCGGCTTAAAGGGGTACTCTGGTGAAATATAATTAAAGAGGACCTGTCACCCCCCCGTGCCGGGGTGAAAGGCTCCCCACCCCCCGTTACAGCCCCCTATACTCACCTCATCCCGCCGGGTCCTGCTTCCTGATCCGGTCGGGTCACGGAGATATGAGCGCCCGAAGCCCGGCGCGCTCACAGGAGAGTCCGATGCCCATAGAGAATAACGGAGCATCGGACTCCCCATTCGGGGGGTCGGGAGCCTCTCACCCCAGGGTGACAGGTCTCCTTTAACCTTAAATGAAAGGGTTAAGTCAAGTTATATAACTTTATAATATTCTTACATAATGGGTTCCTGCAGTTTGTTCTTATTTTTGGTCCCTACTCTACCCCACCAGAAGTTGCATATTGGAAGCCACCATTGCATATTTTGTCCACCATTTTGTGATGTGATGTCACTAACTGAGTTCCTCTGTCACTGGTTTGCAGATTCATTTGTCCCGGCTGCCCTCTGATTGGCGGCGGACAAATCACGCCATGGCTGTGCACACACTCACAGTCTCCCACATGCAGAGATGATAGCTGGAAGGGAGAAGGATGTTTATCGGCGCATGCGCGGGTAAGCAACGGCCCGGAGCTATCAGCTCTAGGCTGATTCCTTACCTGTGAATGTGGGAAAGTCAAAGCTGCTACTGAGTCACACTGTGAGAGGCAGTGAGGACAAGATCAGCTGTGTGCTCCGGGCCGACTTCCTACCAACACATGCAACAATCAACATCTATGACCCTTGCAGCTGTCATCTTTCATGGGAATGACAGCTGCAAGGGACAAAGATGTTGCTCAACACATGGACGGCTAAGAAATTGACCTGGAGCTGATAGCTTATAGCTCTGAGCCGATTCCTTACCTGTACTGGTATCCATCTCCCTTCCAGCTATCATCTGTGCATGTCGGAGACTGTGACTGTGTGAGAGATGAGCAAATTTGCCAAAGTTCGGGTTCGTATGAACCTGAACTATCGGCTTCTCATTCCCGATGTCTGCAGCCTCCGTGAACAGGGTGGATACAGCCTAAGGACCGCCTGGAAAACTGGGATACAGCCTATGCCAATGTGTGTATCCCAGTTTTCCAGGCGGTCCGTAAGGCTGTATCCACACTGTTCACGGAGCGAGCAGACAGCGGGAATCAGAAGCCTATAGTTCAGGTTCATACGAACCCGAACTTCGGCAAATTAGCTCATCTCTAGTGTGTGCACAGGGACAGCACTGATTGGTCCACAGTAATAGCCAATCAAAGGGCAGCTGCGACAAAAAACTCAGCACAAACAAAAATCACTAAAGCCAGTAACGGAGGAACTCGGTTAGTGACATCACATCACAAAATGTTGGACAAACAGGGGAGTTTCTACTGGTTTGTCTTTTATGTTAGCTTGTGAGTTTCCCCTTGAACATAACCTTCTCCACTGACGCCATCCTTAACATGGGTTTGTGCAACGGTGCTTTCATGTCACATTTGTGGCATTCTTCCATTATACAAGTAGATCACCGAGACAGCTTAGCACTGGGATCTCTGTTCTTTATTTTATATCATGACCCATGGTAAACTCTTTAACTTTACGTTGTGGATGGCGAGTTTCAGATCATTCACCCAGTATGAGTACCTGTTTTACTATGAGTACTTAACTGTTTCTTATCGGTTATTGTCTTCCGACTTTATATGTTTATAAACCAAAAAAACGTTAAATAAATAATGTAAAAAAGAAACGGGGGTTGACAGTTGAGTGGAGGGCTTCAAATATGCAACCTCTGGTGAGGTGGAGTAGAGGCCAAAAATAAGGACAAGCTACAGGAACCCATTATATGAGTATATTGTAAAGTCATATAACTTGACTTAACCCTTAGAGGACCGGGCCAATTTCAATTTTTGCGGTTTCTTTTTTGTGCTTAAAAAAACCATAGCAGTTGCATTTTTTCACCTAGAAACCCACATGAGCCCTTATTTTTTGTGCCACTAATTGTACTTTGCAATGGCAGGCTGAATTTTTTTATAAGTACACTGCGTAACCAGAAAAAAATTCAATGTGAGGTGAAATTGAAAAAAAAAACACATTTCTTTTATTTATTTATTTATTTATTTTTTTTTGGGGGGGGGTCGTTTTTACGCCGTTCGCCCTGGGGTAGAACTGACTTGTTATATATGTTCCTAAAGTTACGATTACAACAATATATAACATGTATAACTTTTATTGTATCTGATGGCCTGTAAAAAATTCAAACCATTGTTAACAAATATATGTTCCTTAAAATCGCTCTATTCCCAGGCTTATAGCGCTTTTATCCTTTAGTCTAAGGGGCTGTGTGAGGTGTCATTTTTTGCGCCATGATGTGTTCTTTCTATCGGTACCTTAATTGCACATATGCAACTTTTTGATAGCTTTTTATTACAATTTTTCTGGATTTGATGCGACCAAAAATGTGCAATTTTGAACTTTTTTTACGCTTACGCCATTTACCGTGCGAGATCAGGAATATAATAAATTAATAGTTTGGGCAATTACACACGCGGCGATACCAAACATGTTTATTTATTTATTTTTATTTATAACATGGGAAAAGGGGAGTGATTCTGACTTTTATTAGGGGAGGGGGCTTTTTAGTGATAATAACCCTTTTTTTTTTTTTTTTTTACACTTATACTAGAAGCCCCCCTGGGGGACTTCTAGTATAAGCACACTGATCTCTCATTGAGATCTATGCTGCATAGATATGCAGCATAGATCAATGAGATCTGCTGCTGCAGCCGGAAGCAATCGAGTGCCAAGCCAGGATCAGAGCCATTACGGCGCAGACCCGGACGGAGTAAGATGTGTGGATGTGTGGATGTTGGACGTTGTCCCGGAGGAGCAATCCACCCCACTAGACACCAGGGATGGCTGCATTCAAGTAATCGGATGCAGCTGTCAACTTTGACAGCTGCATCCGATTACTTTATTAGCAGGCACGGCGATTAAACCGCGCCCACTAATAGCCACGGTCCCAGGCTACGAGCGGCGACGGGGACCGTGGTGGTTTAGAGCGTGGCCCCGCTCTGAACACATGGAGGCGGCCCTGGACGTACGGGTACGTCCAGGGTCGCCTAAGGTTTAAAGTATCACTGTTGCATTTTGTTGCAAGAAACTTTGTAATTGGGTTTATTAGGCAAATATGCCATTATCTGCATTCAAAAAGACTTTCCCCAGGTCCTCCCCCCCCTCCTCTCTCTCATTTACTGCTTATTATCAGGAAATCTCGACTCTTTTACATCAGTCGGGCCCTGTGTAACCTATGGAGAGGGGATGTTGGAGGTGGAAGATTAGTCGCCAGCAGAGAGCAGAGAACAAAGGATTACATAGTGGGAGCTGTGTGAAAGCCGGTATTCAGAGGTCAGAGAGGTCAGTGCTGATTTCAGAGGAGATAGCCCGGTGATGTAGCTGTAAATTAACTCTTTGTTGCCCTGTTTTGGTGCCTCATCGTCCTCCAACTTGTCCCCTCTCCTCTCCATAGAAAACCTTAAAGACAGGGGGAAAGCTTCAAACTGCTTTTTCATTATAAAAATGCAATTTTCGGCTAATAAACCTTATTACAAAGTTTCTTAAAATCGCCTTTACTATTGATTTCTGCAAAAAAAATGTAAATGACAGTAACACTTTAATCAATTCATTGAAGGTTAATTTTATTTTGCCTTGCCTTGCCTCTCCCCTCAGCCATGCTGAATATTCCTGTGTATAGGGCGGACAGGAAAGATAACGAATGGCTGAACGATTGTTCAACTGTCCGTTATTGAAAGTGTATGGTCACCTTAAAGTGTACCTGTCACCATGGGGGCTTCCGGATTAGAGGTGAAACCCTCTGCCAAACTGGAAGTTCAGGTCTCCATGGATATGGAGATGCAGTCAGAGAATAATGCGCACAACCCCCATTAGATCTAATGGGGGTTGTGCACATTATAGTCTGATTGCGACTATTAGACATCGAGCTGTAAACAATAAGAAGGCTAGGGCAGCATATCAGGAGTAGGAGACAAGTTTGTTAAATGAATGTATTTCTTTATGCATTAAAGGAAGCCTGTCATACTGCCAAAATTGTGGGTCCATAACAGGTGTAATATGCAGACATGCTCCCTTACAGAACTAATTTTCATTATATGGAAAGGCACTATCCAAATGATGACCATAAAGCAATAAAATAAAATATGTATTACCACTACTATGATGGAAGTTTAAAAAGAAGACAGAAGCTTCCTGGTATCAACACAATGCATTATCATAAGGGATTTGCAAGGCTTGCTATAGACTATACAGTGAATAGGTGTTTGGCCCCCCTCAGGGACGTCTAGACGACCCTCGATATTGCATCTTTGTCACAATGACTAGTTGTGTACCTTGCTCGAACCGCTAGGAGACTTACCGTTGTTTCCATGTTTTCCAGGCATCGCTAGGGCTGTCTCTATCTTCCTCAGCCAGTGGGATTTGACAGCTAAGTGATCAGGTTACGTGCAATCCTGAACTTACTTTTAGTTCGCTCATCTCTAGAGATAACCAGTAACACAATGTATAGAGCATACACCTAGAGGTAAATGATAAGTGGTTTTGTCCCTGTATATTGTATACATAGTTGGATTATAATGAGGGCAATCTGGGCTACCGCCTGGGTCCCTGAGCTCAAGGGAGGCCCAATGAGAAAGCCCCCATTAAAGCGCAGCTGCTAGTTAACAGCCACTTGTCCCGCCGCATAGTTACATTATGCAGTGGGAGAAGTAACAACACCGCCACTGCCCTGTGTTCTGGCCCTTTAACTGTGAGCGTTCTTAATGGCCGCTCACAACTAAATGATGCGTCTGCGGCACCCTGACTGGCAGATAGAAGAGCCATTGGCTCCCCATTCTGGAAGTCACTCTTGTGGCCAGAGGCAGCATTACCACCTTAACATTGGCCACAAGAGGCGGCTCCCTCCCCCAGCTCCCCGGTGCATGAGTTACATGCAGGCAGAGCGGAGAGAGGAAGATGATGCGACGACCTGCTGGCTCAGAAGACTGGTAAGTATATGTCTGAAAATCATAGCTTCTGTACAAGAGTAAGCGCTCTTCTAGGATATGGTAGCGTGATTGGATAACAATTTGATTTTGTGCATGAATTAAAGGAAAAGCCTAAAAATAATGAATACTCTCGGTGGGGAAGGTAAGAACATAAGAACAATGTTATTCTTACCTTCCTTTGCTCCCAGATTTAGCCGTGGCACGGGGGAATCCCACCTAAGACTTTTTTATTTTTGGCTCTGTGCTAAAATGTCATTGGGGGTCACCATGCACGACAGCCAATCACTGACAGGGTGCTGGTGCCGGACAGCGCCCCCATCAGTGATTGGCTGCCTTGCGTGATGGCGCGTTTGACTAATGACATCCTGGCATGGCGCCACATATAAAAAAAAAATGCCTCGGCCAGGATTCTCCCGTGCTGCAGCTAAATACGTGAGCCAGGGAAGGTAAGAATAACATCGTTCTCATGTTCTTACCTCCCCTGACTCCCTCCGAGAGGATCAATTATTTTTGGGCTTGTCCTTTAATCTGGAAAAATGTTTTCTTTGAGGTCTGAATTTCCAGTATTTTTTAGATTCTTCTATATCTAAGACAAATGAGAGAAATAAATTAAAATGAGCCGGGTTTTCAGGCATAACAAATTATGTCACAAGAAAGAGCAACTAATCATGTAAATAAAGAGCTCTCCCATCGCCATACTGACCAGAACATGAAAGAGTTAGGAAGTAAAAAGGCAATAAAAAAACAAAACAAAGATGAAAAAAAAAGTCCCTGTCCTAAAGGGGTTAAAAGTGTATGAAGGAAGCTAAAAACATTTATTTTGTTATAGGTGAAAATTAAAATTTTATGATTGTTCTACATATAGTTAGAAAAACAATAAAATGGTCCCGGATCTGAGGGGGTTAACAGCGGATGAACTAAAGTGTTGTGGATCTGAAGGGGTTAACAGTGGGTGAATTAAATAGTTGTGGATCTGAAGGGGTTAACAGTGGAGGAATGAAAGTGTCCAGGATCGGAAGGGGTTAAGAGTTGACATTTTTAGTTAGTTTAAGGGTCCATTTACACAGAAAGATTATCTGACAGATTATCTGCCAAAGATTTGAAGCCAAAGCCAGAAACAGACTATTCACAGAGATCAGGTCATAAAGGAAAACCTGAGATTTCTCCTCTTTTCAAATCCATTCCTGGCTTTGGCTTCAAATCTTTGGCAGATAATCTTTCTGTGTAAATGGACCCTACATGTAGATGTCCCCCTATGGTCTTCCTGGTACATTCTGAAGCCTGGAACTAACTAGTCCTGGCTATTACCGTAAAACATGGTATATAAGATCACTGCAATTCCTAGTGCTGATGGTGTGACTCCATTTTAGTGAAGCTCCCTGTACAGCGCTTCTCTCCTCAGCAGGCAGATAGCGGTGGGCGTTCCTGTAGTAGAGACACGCCCTGTTTGTCTGCCACTTTATTACTGTGCACATGGTAAGGTTTGGTACTATATATACATACAGGTGATTTCCATGACTGGTGTATGTGTAATGACTGTAGCGTTGTGCCTCCAGTAGATGGCGCTGTGGCGTTGGACTTGCTGATATTTCTACCTCGTCGTCTGTGTATTTTGCCCACATTGTACTTTTTCTATACTATAGTGTGCCTGTGCCGGTGTGAGGAGCAGCAGCCGCAGCCGTCCCCCCTGCCCCTGAGTGTGACCTCTGCGCTGCTGCCGGCTGCGGCTCCCTGCTCGCGCGCGCACTCCCTCTCCCGCTCCGCTCTTGATTGACAGCCTGTGCAGAAGGGCTCTTGACGTCAGAGCTGGCTCCGGTTGCTAGGGGCAACCCATTTGGCAAGCGAACTGTGAAGAAGGTAAAAAAAAAAAACCCGAAGCCCCGCCCAGGAGACCTCCTGCAGCTCTGACGTCAATGGACATCAACCCTGAGAACATGATGCCTTGTGCAAGCAGCAGAGCCTGGTAGAGGCGCACACTGGCTTCCTGCACAGCTGCTGCCTCCTCCTCCTCCTCTCCCCGAGTGTGGTGACCCTGTGCCCGGCAGCACACAACTCCTCATGCACAATGCCTGCTGCTGCTGTACACTCCTGTCCTCCTCCTCCATGCCACTGCCTGCAGCAAGTTCAGTGAGTGACTACTTGTGCTCCAGCCTGAGCTCTGCCCCCCATACCCCCTTGCTGCCCCTCATACCCCCCTGCTGCTGCTGCCCCCCATACCACCCTGCTGCTGCTGGATGGGTAATGGACCTGGTCTATTCTGGATAATCCTGCAAACTACAGGACAATGACACCTCCAAGGTCTCTGTGCATGCTCCCTGGGATTTTCCTGCTGGACTCCTGAGCTTCCCCCCATCAGACAATTGGCAGGGGCTTCTCTGTATATTTTTGGACAATGCATTGTAATCACTAACTGGAAATTGTTTCTTTGTATCAGCAGCAGCAGCCCCCCTCTACCTGCAGAGCCCCCCTATATACTGATGGGCACCCTGTGTGGCTGGCATCTGCTGCAGAGTCTTCTGGTGCCCGGCCTCATCCAGGGGGTGTGATCGCTGCCAGTTGATGTCTTTTGCCCCTTTGTCATTTGCCTCTCTGGCCCGGGTCCCAGCATGGTCATGGCGGATTGTCAGAGGCATGTACAGAGGGGTCCTGTCCGGGTTGGATTCTATGACATAGAACGCACTTTAGGGAAAGGGAATTTCGCTGTGGTGAAGCTGGCCAGACACCGCATTACCAAAACCGAGGCAAGTACCCCAGAATCTCAGGGGGGCACTATATGGTCACCCACCTCTGTCGTGCCTTATTGCCCTGAGAGCCACAGGTGGCAGTCATGTCTTCTCTTTGTCTTCGGATACGTCACTGTTTTTCTTAAATGTTCGGTGTATTTCACCTTTTATTTATTTTTTTCTTCTCGAATTGACAACCATATGGTGATCAGCCATGTATTTATATGCTTGGTGTAGGAAAAGAGAATCCGGCTGCTGTTTCCTTACTCTTCTTGCTACCTACAAATGGGCGGCGAACCTCAACAGTGGTTATTTTTTATCACTTCTATAGAGCCAACATATTCTGCATCGCTGTACGCACAATGCCCTTCTATTGGTTTCATATTCACACATGCACTTATATCACTTTTATACGCACTTGCAATTACATCTGTTACATATGCACATGTGGACCTAGAATGGTTACTTATATGCACACTTATTATGGTTACTTATATGTACATTGCACTCATCAGTTACATATACACACATGCATCTATAATGGTTACTTATACGCACATGCACTTATAATAGTTACCTATATGCACACTTATAATGGTTACTTATATGCACACTTATAATTGTTACTTATATGCACATTGCACTCATCAGTTACATATACACACATGCATCTATAATGGTTACTTATACGCACATGCACTTATAATAGTTACCTATATGCACACTTATATCGTTTACTTATACACACACTTATGATGGTTACCTATATGCACATGCACTTATAATAGTTACCCATATGCACACTTATAATTGTTACTTATATGCACATTGCACTCATTAGTTACATATATGCACATGCACCTATAATGGTTACTTATACGCACATGCACTTATAATAGTTACAGTACCTATATGCACACTTATAATGGTTACTTATATGCACATGCACTTATAATAGTTACCTATATGCACAGTTATAATTGTTACTTATATGCACATGCACTTATATTGGTTACTTATATGCACATGCACTTATATCGGTTGCTCATATGCACATGCACTTATAATGGTTACTTATATGCACATTGCACTTATTAGTTACATATATGCACATGCACCTATAATGGTTACTTATATGCACATGCACTTATATTGGTTACTTATATGCACATGCACTTATATCAGTTGCTCATATGCACATGCACTTATAATGGTTACTTATATGCACACTTATATGGTTACTTATATGCGTATGCATTTATGTTGGTTACATATACCCACATGCACTTGTATCACCTATGCACGTAAATTGGTTATCTGCATGCACATGCGGTTATATAGGGTACTTATATGCACTTATATTGGATATGCACACACACTTAATTGGTTAGGTATACACAGTTACACACATGTATGTCACATATAGACTTATAGACTCATGCTAGACTGTCTTGAACTTAGCATTAAACTAGCCAACTTTATGGCAGGAGCCCTCTGTGCGATAAGTGTAGTGAGTGCATTTTACTAGATATGTTCTACACTATTCCTTATGCCAGCTCTTGGCTTACTTTACTCCAATATTTAGCGCCGAAGGAATGGTGCCCGCCAGTAATAAATGTGGCACATGGTTCGTCTCCACAAGACATTTAGAAAGTGTCTAAAACACATAATAAATTTGGCGCATGGCATGCACTCCAGTATATCTACTCTTGGCATGTCATCAGCATGTTGTGAGTGTGGGAGAAATTGATAGTAAGCTCAGAAGAACATATGAGCCAGACATGCACCCATGGTAGTGCCCAAAAACATTGATAATATTCTTGCCACCCTTAACCAGCAGAGTATACCCATGTGTGGATATAAATATTTTCCATCTTCACCCCTATAGAACCATGTAATACTCACTTCTTTAGTCCAACTCTAATGTGATACTGGTGCCATCGGTGCCCAGGTGGTGGTAGCGTTTCTTGATCCCACGGCCTGGCTGGCACAACATGGTATCATACTAATGTCTGTCTCTCCGGCCCAGTTGCACAGTCAGGGATGTACTAACACATTTAATTCTGCTTTATTTCCCAATTTCTAGGTCACGGTGTGTCTGTGACACGCTGAGGCTGAGCATTCCATTCATAATTGTATCTACACCAGAAAAAGTCCCTCTAAATGGGCATCTCTGTATACCACCAGCCCAGGAGGGTATGCTAACAAACAGTGTATAACATACACCTCTATATATCATAGGCACATTGTCTTCTGGAATAGTGGTTATGTGCTATTTCCTCATTTTATGGTTTCTTTTTCATTTTTATTTTCACACTTGTAAGTCACTTTAACCCCTTTAATACCTGAGGTATATTTAGCTATTTTAGATTGACAGAGCACACAAGAAAAAAAGTAAAAATTATATAAATATGTTATTTGTTATAAAACAGATATTGGAGCACAATAGGCCCTCCCATATGTGCTGCATTTTATCCATTGAATTGTTATATATATTTTAGTAAAGTCTCTTCTTTTTATAATTCAGTATCCAGTTTCTCCAGAGTCAATAATTTATCACCAGTTCACATGTCTAATGCTGATCATGACACCTATCTATCTATCTATCTATCTATCTATCTATCTATCTATCTATCTATCTATCTATCTATCTATCTATCTATGTAATCATCTAGTCCAGAGGCTAACCTTGGCTCTTCAGTTGTTGCAAAATTACAACTCTCATCATGCCTGGGCAGCCTATTAGCTTTGGCTGTCTATGCATGATGTGAGTTGTAGTTTTGCAACAGCTGAAGAGCCAGGGTTCCCTACCCCTGATCTAGTCTCTATTAATGTAAGGCAGTGATCTCCAACCTGTGGCTTTCTAGTTTTGGCAGAACTACAACACCCAGTATGTCTTACCCAACTTGCAGCTCTCTAACATGCTGGGAGTTGTAATCCTGCCACAGACATAATATAGTTTCTATGTCTTATATCATCTGTGTATGAATTGTTGTCTTATCTAACCACCCATAGACCCCAATAACATAAGTCTGCCTGGTGGTTGTATAGGGGAGTGTTTTATAGATGGATGGCGTTACATGAGTGCAGCATTGCCCCTGTACCCCCAGAGTGTTCAGTACAGATAGCAGAGCAGGTTGTTCTTCTAGCTTCCAGTAAGAACCATAGCGAGAGGCCAGTCTGTACATTAATTTCCTGTTGGGAGACAAGAAGTGTTGCTTTTTTCACATTGCGCAAGTTTACATGACCCTGAATTCAGGTCACGTTGGGTTTCTCTTTTTTTAGTTGCGCATATATCTTAAAGGTTTTTTTGGAAAGACTTTCTGTATCCGCTGCTGTGCTTCACTTAATCCTTATTCATGGTTTATATCCATGTCTACATTGGAATGTGTACAGAAAATATATTGCACATGTGCGTAGTCTCAGAGAGTTTTATGCACTTTTTTTTTTTTTTTTATTATTATTATTATTGCATGCTGCATACTTTCTAGTTCTAGTTTTGCGCCATTTACTCTGTATTATCAGATAGGGCTCCTATGATGAAGATGCTGTTACAAACTCATTTTGCATTAAGAGTAATTCAATGGGTCTTTCTGCGCTTCTATGTGAAACGACAAAGAATACATTGTGAGCTCTGCTACATTTAGAAACGTAGGCAGAAAGTGCAAGGATCTTCTTAATGTTCAAATCAATATTATCTGTTATTTATATTGCGGTAACCTATTCCCCCTCAATTTACATAGGATGTAATTTCTATAGTACAGGTGTAGGGAACCTTGGCTCTCCAGCTGTTTCAAAACTACAACTCCCATCATGCCTGGACAGCCATAGCTAAAGCTTTGTTGCAAAACTACAACTCCCATCATGCCTGGACAGCCAAAGCTAAAGCTTTGGCTGTCCAGGCATGATGGGAGTTGTAGTTTTGCTACAGCTGGAGGGCCAAGGTCCCCAACCCCTGCTATAGTGTTTCCATCCTTTATATGACAATGTTCTGCAGTCTACAAGGAGATTAAATGCCTTGTAATGTCCTCCCACAAAGCTTATAAGTTTGGTTCATTTGACCGACTAGACGTGTAGGACATGAGCCTCTCGCATTGAGATAGTTTCCGAGCCATTTGGTTTAGTATCACTTTTCATTTCCTACATTGCCGGTGAGTTGTGAGCCATTAGGATGATCACTCCTATGTGAACAAAGAGACTCTGTGCTGCTGCTTCTTCTTAACTTCTGTGATAAGGTTGTGCTGCTCTGTTCCGGTATTATATTTCTACATGTTTAATGATTATTCTGTATCGCTAGATCAGAACTAAGTATCCGAGAGGTAATCTTTATTTAGGTGGCACGTGTAGTAATAGTGGGCCAGGCTTAGAACAACATGGCCAGTTTCTTCTACAAATAGTGCCACTCTAGTTCTTAGTTTGAGTGCTGGTTTGCAGCTCAGTGCTATTCACTTGAATAAACTTCAACTGCAATACCACACACAACCTAAGGACAGGGGTGGCGCTGTTTTTGCAAGAAAGTAGCTGTGTTTTTTCTAATTATGGACAACCCCTTTAAAGTCTATCTATCTACATAGAGATTGTATACAATTATCTTATAATAATAAAATTTCCAAGTTTGTTTGATTATGGTACATAGGAATGAATTATATTATGATGGCTAAACAATGCAAAGTTTGGTGTAGTTTATAGTGCGAGTCGCCATAGTATCTAAAACTGATAATGGATGTGGTACAAGTCTGTGTTACAAGTCATGCCAGAATTCTGGTACAGCTAATCTGCCCCAGTGCGTCTCCTCCCCTCTATTGCAGCAGACAAGATGGTACTTTCTTACTTCTCCTGCAGAAGTGCCATGCTACTGCTGAACTTCTTTTCCGTTTGTGACAAGCAAGTAAAAAGCTACAGTATTTAACAGCCAATCACTATGCAGTGACCTGACAGTGACTTGGCATGTGCGTCCACCAACCTAATAGGTGGACATGCACGTCACTGTACACTTTGAACACTAGGTGGTGCTATAGAGTGCAAGATGTTACAACATGGAAATGTAAAACTTTATCAATACTTATGATTGGAAATGAGTGACCCGAACCATCAACTTTTGAATCCCGCTGTCTTCCCTGTCCTTAGGAAAGGTGGAGAAAGCCCCAGTCCCTCCTGGAAAACAAGGATACAGCCTAGATCATAGGCTGTATCTCTGTTTTCTAGGTGGGACTCTGGCTGTCTCCATTTTCTGCAAGAACCAGGAAGACAGAGGGATTCAAAAGCCGATAATTTGGGTTTGTAAGAACAGGAGCTTCGTCGGGCCAAGACTTTTAAATATTGATAAAGCATATATTTGGATACCTAGTTTACAGCTTATTTAAAACGGATACATAATTCACTCAACTACAATATAGATACCTGATAAATATAATTGTCCAACATGAGTAATACAATGACGACAGTGTATTAACACCTTTCTATAGATCACTGTATTGTCATCCTCACTATGTAGGTGTATATTGCACATACGCTATGACTCCACAGATAATAGTGGCTCATAGTTGTAATGTATACATAGTGATAGTGTTTGGATGTTGGATTTGATTTATGAACCAGATCTGATCTGCGGTATCATATAAGTTAAGCCATCCATGATGCAGTATAGTAGAGCCTTATATGAACAGGATGGAGGCCACTTTTCTCATAGGTATACATGCAGAATATAATTTAATAGACTGTACTATGTGTATACAGCAGTATAGCGTATGTATGTGTCATCAATAATCTGTGTGTTCAGCATGTAGTGTATCAGGGATGGGCAGTATGCACATTTCTATGTGCGCTTCATGGAGCTTAGACAAAGAACAATGTACTATTACTTATAGTAGGGGATGGAGTATAATACAGCTGCTCTTATGACATAAGTCAGTGAAGTGGTTAAATGCTATTTCTACATTGGGCAATCGAGTGTCTCCGCTACCTGACTACCTACATCTTCATACCAGTCATAGCTGTCTATTGCTCTGACGTATTCCAGCAATGCCCAAGAGGAAGACAGATTGCATTACACCCAGCTGCTGCTACAATGTAACGTATCTTGATCTTCCTTTGTTTCTGCTTCCTTTGGTAGACGGTGGCGGTTCTCAGTAAGATAACGGATAACCTTTCAGAGAGCGGGCAGTGCCCTTATATAAGGAGGAAAAGCTGAACCTATGGCTTAAATTTGACATAAATGAATAGTACAGGAAACTTTGTAATATATATTGTCATTGAGAAGTGCTTATCAAGCTTTTTTCCGCTCTTCAGATTAAACTTACATTCCCTCTGAAAAAAAATCAGCTCAGTTCCTTCCTGTATTTACCTGATTACCATTTTACTGAGGGATTATGTTACATGCTGCACATACAAGTCTATGGAGGGAGATGGGGGGGGGGGGGTGATTGGGGAGAGACAGAGGCAAACAGACTTAAAAGACTACACCAAAAGCTTACTGTGAGTATTGGACCCCGGGGTATGATTCACAGCTTAGACTTTTTAGTACGGCTCTTTAATGTTTTCTATGCTGCTGCTTCTTAAAGGGATTTTCCAAGCAAAGTTTCTTGATGACCTATCCTCAACATGGTTCATCAATATTAGATGGGTGGAGTGCCAACAACTGGAACCCCTGTGGTCATCTGGTTGCCAGAGTTCTGACATATGTATGCACAGTGAAAACAGCAGGAATGAGACAGCTCTGTACACTGTGTAGTGGTCCGGCTGGGTTACTGCATCACAGCTGCCATTGAAGTGAATGAGGATGGATCTGAAGTAACTCAGCTTGGCCATTACACAATGTACAGAGCTGTTTGCTCCCGACTCTGTTTCACTGTGTATACGTCTGTTTGATTTGCTGCATCTGGATACGTTGGATGTGGCATCCAACTTCTCCAAATGTCAAGCGTTCAGGTTCGGAGAAGTTGCCGGACCTGGACAGTTTCTTCACGTCCGCTTAACACTAATAAGCACCCCACCCATCTGCTATTGATAACCTATCATGAGGATAGGTCATCAATGCATTTTGCCTGGAAACCGCCTTTAGGCTGCATTCACACTACGTATATTTCAGTCAGTATTGCAACCAAAACCTGTGGATTAAAAACACAGAAAGGATCTGTTCACACAATGGTGAAATTGAGTGGATGGCCGCCATATAACAGTAAATAACGGCCATTATTTCAATATAACAGCCGTTGTTCTAAAATAACAGCACATATTTGCCATTAAATGGCGGCCATCCACTCAATTTCACCATTGTGTGAACAGATCCTTTATGTGTTTTTAATCCACTCCTCGTTTTGGTTGCAATACTGACTGAAATATACATATACTGACTGAAATATACATATACTGACTGAAATATACGTAGTGTGAACCCAGCCTTAAGGTGTGTATAGAGACTATCTCCATCCAGTAGCCCAAAGTCAACAGAAAATTAGAGATGAAGCCTGCAGAGGGAAAAAGTAATGAAAACACCATATACTAGTAATATAATAGTCATACATTGTGCTACTACTTGCGCTGTTTCTGGAATAAAATATTCTTTTATTTGTACCCAAGACATATGCTGTCCCCCCCCCCCCCCCCCCCCAACCATGCACTAATGTCACTTGAAATTGGGTTGCTTGTAATTTTCATATGATGGCTGTCCAGACTGAAGATTGCTAGAGGTGCTGCACTTCCTTGTGGTTAGATGGAAAATTCATGCAAAGTACATCAATAGATCAAGTTTAATTTAGTCATTGCTGACAGTGGATTGTGATAGGGTCACCGCCTGCTTTTTTGTTGTGTGTTAAGAACAGTGCGAAACCCAGCAACAGGCAGACACAAGTGATAGTAATTGTATCAGTGGCTAGTAAATAAAAGATATACTCCTATACGTCATACAGGCTTGATTTATTTTACCTGGCTAGTGCATAGACCTTGGGCATTGGACAGCCATTTTTTTTCCCCGCCGTTAAAGAGCCGTAAGGGCTGCTGTTTTGCAGGAGGGGTTGTGTTTTTAATGGCACCATTAAAGGAGAAGTCTTATAAAATAAAAAAAAATACAGGAAGGCTGGGGGTGCAGTAACATAATAAAATATACTTACCTATCTTTGCTAGACTCCTGCAGCTCCTGGTGCTGGAACATCACATATCCCGCAGATGGATTGCCTGCTCGACCAATCAATGACTGGGGCATGACACAGTGGCTGAGCAGGCAATCCATTAGCAGGGCTCAGGGCCATGATGTATGGAGAAGCCGGCCAAAGAAGACCACTGGTGTCTGTTCCAAAGACACGAAAGTCACAGGGATGGCTCAGTATACTTTATAAGGTTCATGTCCCCCCTGCCTTCCTGTATTTTATGGGAGTCCCTCTTTAATTTTACCAAATAACACACAGGGAAATGTTTAAGGCTATGTTAACAAAACTTTTTTTTTTAGTTTTTGTGGTAATTATGACCATGGTTTGTTTTTTTTTTTTTGTTTTTTTATAATTACGTCTGTAAACAATAATTATGATCATTTTTTACGGCCGTTTTGTCGGGCCAAAAAAAGAAGTGTGAACATAGCCTAATCATTTATTTGTGGTTTAGAAAGTAAAAAAAACAATTCCACCAAGTTAAAAACCTCTTCATTACATGCGTAGGTACGATTACAGCAATGCCAAATTTACAATTTTTAAAATTTAATATTTTACTACTTTAATAAAAGTAGTTTTTTACTGTCATATACTGACATTCTTAACTTTTTTTTTTTTTTACAGATGAACTGTAATTTTATTGGTAATGTTTTAGGACATGTACAATTTAAAACAAATATATATAATTGTATTTTTTTTGGGGGGGGGAATAATTTTTTTCGCATGATTGATTAATTTAATTAAATTCTTGATTAATTCTTACATTTTTTACATGATAAATGGAAACAAAGAAGTGTTATGATTTTTAAAAAATATTTGCTTATTTTATATATTTATTTAAAAACTATATATTTGAAAAATTATTTAAAACATTTTCTAAACTTAAATGACTTGCTGACTGAAAGAGCCGTGTAATATTGCCAGCATCTGCTGCATATGGAACCATCTCTGCTCCTAAGCCTGTTCTGTATTCTTTGCACACATCCTCCATAAATGTACAGCTCATGCCGTTGAGTAAATGTAGAATAATAGTAGAGGAGGTCTGTACTTCTGTTGACATGTAGGCTGTGCGAACAGATGTAAAAAAAAAAGAAGAAAAGGCTGTATTTTGCAAAAACTGTTGATAAATAATGAGCATGTTCATTATTTGAATGGTTGTAGTTGGCAACAGCAGTTATTCAATAGTGTGTGCACTGTCAGACAATTTCCCATTGACTTTAATGTAGCGAGTTATTAGGCCATGTTCCCACTGCGTAACACACCAGCTGTTCTGTGACCCAGCCGGTGTTTGTGAAGATCATCCCGGCCGGTACTGCAGTACCGGCCAGATTATCTTCCTTTGTGCTGAATTATGTGCGCTCGCATCCCAATTCACCATAGCCAACAATGGGGCATGCAGGCGGAGCCGCACGCTTCATTTTGTGACTTGTCAGGCTTGTGCAGCCGCTATTTAATGAATAGCGGGCGCACTAAACTGACATGTCAGTTATAAGTGCGGCCGCTAGGGATCCCGGCCTAAGTGTATACTATGTGTATAAACTCCGGCCAGTATTCCCTCTAACTACACTGCACATGAGTTTTGAATTAATCGCGTCCATTGTTGCAAATCGGCAACCGTGGCCATGATTAATTCAAAACTTACGTCGTGTGAACATGGCCTTGCATTGGAAATATGGCCATATTTTACGATGTGTGAACATAGTCTTAGGAAATTTTTTAATTATTAACACAAATAGTCTTGTGTATTAAACAGCAATGCCACAAAAATGTCTGATTATTATTGGTGCCCTTATTTATTGGTAAAACCATAAGTCATTCTGCTCCTTTCTCAATTGATAATTGATAATTGAACTTGAAGTTCTCCGCATTTACCTTTGACCATCATTCTCTTAGCAAAAAAGTCCCTTAGTGAAGTGCAGGCATTATATGTACATATGTCTACAGCAATAGCTGCATTGTTCATGCCATGTGCCATACGTGAGCAAGACCCACGTGTATCCATACAGCAAAGATTGCATTGTGTAAACTGATCCGACAATTGCTATCTTTAAGCTTAGTCCCAACTACGTGCTGTTGCCTAGTCATCTGGAGCTCTAGCATCTTGACAGGTGGTTGTGTCTGCTTTAGGATATCGAAAACCTGTTTGGCTCATTAGTAAGTGGTACTTGATGTACAGAAATCTAAAGGAAAGACACAGAAACAGAGACCTTAGCAAACTGGTTCTCCCAATAGATGACAGAATGTTCGTAGAACACATGATAAGTTAAGATTGTTCACCCCCCAAAAATGTTCTTTCAAATTAACTGATGCCAGAGACTTTTAATTTACTTCTATTAAAAATCTCAAGTCTTCCATTACTTATTAGCTGTTGTATGTCCTGCAAGAAGTGGTGTATTCTTTCAAGTCTAGAGAGCAGGAGAGGTTTTCTATGGGGATTTTATACTGCTCTGGGCAGTTCCTGTCACTGTCAGGCTGGAAAGAATACATAAATTCCTGCAGGACATACAGCCGCTGATAAGTACTTGAAGTATTTTTTAAATAGAAGTAAATTACAAATCGCTGGCACTTACTGGCACCAGTTGATTTAAAAGATTTATTTTTTGTGAACAACCCCTCATTTATGTCATGCATGGTAGCTGTCATTACCTTTTTTCCTCCTCTTTCCTTAATTGAAAAAAGGAAACCTATATTTTTAATCAATAAGGGTTGAGAGCGGCGTGCACAATATCCTGAAATCACCTGTATGGGAGCGGGGTAGAGCTGCATGGAATTAGGAACACTTCATAGGCCCAGAATTTATTTAATAACCTCGCCGTTTTTATAATTAGCGATTTTGATTTGCGATTAAATTACCTTTAATTAGCAGCTGATAGAATTTTCCGATCTGCCTAAAATTCTTCTTTTTTGAGCATCAGGAATGATGTGTGTTGGGTTCTTAGACAGTCGGTAAGTCTCATGTTCACACCGTGATCTGTGGTATTCGTCAAGTTACCATTTAAGCATGATGTATGCCGGGCAGTGCGGTCATTCAGTTTGATAGGCTGAAAATAGACTACTAGTAACTACATTCTGTCCATTTCCCAAATGTATACATTGATTTTGCGAGACTCATAATCACAGTAGACCATGCTTTTAGGTTCTGCAAAATAAAGGTTTATGTACGGGAAAATACCCCTATCGAAAAGACTTGTGAAAGGATAGTTCCAGCTTCCAGTAACCACCATGGGTTATAGTCAGTGGCAGAATGTGAAAGACTCAAGATTACAGTAAATAGAATTCATCTGGAAAGATGTGAATTTGTGTTGATTTGCAGTGTTTTACCATTGAGGAGCAATAGCGGAATCCTCTTATCACCTTTTATACTACTACTTTATCCTAATCATGGTGGAACATCATGTTCCTAGTGAATAAAAAGCACGGACAGGAGAAGCAAGCAGCATTTCTTGGTTACCGGAGTGCTTGGCCATTAAAGTGAATGTATCACCTAGATTATTATTATTATTATTATTATTATTATTATTATTATTATTATTATTTTAATTTTATTTTATATGTATACATTAGTCAGTTATTTAAAATTGTTCCTTTTTTCCTGTTCCTTTGTTTGGTTGTGACCTAACTTAATTTGAAGTACATTGTTATTACGGCATCCATATTAGTTCTTCTTTATAGCCATTAGAAATGGCTGTGGATTAAGACAAAATGGTCTGGCGCTGATACTATTAAAGGGGAACTATCAGCAGGTTAGACAAATCTAACCAGCTGAAAGCTCCCTAGTAGACACAGGGTGCTGAGGACGAAAGTATGTCTGTTACCTTCCTTCCTCCTCAACGCTGTTCCCATGCTGATTATTCTGAAATCCTCTGGGGGCTGGGCTCGGGGGTGGTAGCCCCCAATGCTCCTAATGGCTTACCAGAAGGAAGCAGCGCAGGAATGGTGCAGAGGATAAAGGTAACAGACATACCTTCATCCTCAGAGCCCTGTGCCCACCAGATTGCATTAGATGCGTCTCACCTGCTGATTGTTCCCCTTTAACTGCAATGGGAGAGTTTTCAGGGCATGCTCTGTGACCTGTGCAGAGGTCATCCACACTTATTACAATACCAGAAAACAGAACAAAATTTTATGCCCATTGATGTTACACAACATTAATGGGCATGTCGGACTCAACATCAATATCCTGTTTGATACGTATAATGTAGAGCACAGCAGATGATGCATATATTTCCCTGTTTTCCTTGTCATTGCTGCTCTCTGTTCTCAGTCTCGATAAATTGTTTAGGAGCAATGTATAGTTCTTGCACAAGTGTCATGTCTGTCCACCATCGCTATGCACTGGCACAAATCCAACAAACTTTACAAAACGAGACTAATTCCAAAATGACATTGTATTGATGGCCCTTTGTGTATTGTCTGCTGTGTAGTACTTGAGGTATGCAAGGCCGAAAAGGTAAGCTAAACTATGGTTGCTATGGACAACAAGGACACCATTGTTCTAAGACAGCTTTGTTTTAATGTAGAGAAATGTGCAATGCCAGTTTGTAAAATCATATTAGAAAATACTCATTGTATAAAAGGAGTGGGCAAAACTATGGACAGGAGTCCAATAACTGAGCTCTGCACACAGTGGGCCATTTTATTCTTGGATCTGTAGTTATGGGGGGTTCTGGGACTTAAAGGGGTCTCCCTTTATGCTTGATACACCATTAAGGTGGTAAGTGTCTGATCTCTAGAAACCCCCCCCCCAGCAATCACAAGAATAGGAATCCCACATCCCTCATTTGATTAACACTGGAGTTGTACTTGGGAATGTCCTCAACACAAATACATACAATGCCCATGAAATAACAACTATGCATACCTAGTTATATAGCTTTATGATGTGTTTTCCCTCTCTTATTCTTACTAGAAATGTATGATTCAGTAACCAACTGGGTATTACCAAATGGCGGCATGTCCCTAATCTGGCAGCATCCAATCAGAGCTGATACGCCCCCAATTGGTAACACCAGGTTGTTTATTTAGTCATAAAGTTCCCACCCACCTGACTACAGTGAAATCCCTGTGTCTCGTGAACAATGGGGCATAGCAACAAAACTAAACATTGTTGGAATCTGGCAACAAATCTAAAAAATATATATTTATTTTATTTAACCCTTAGGCGACCCTGGACGTACCCGTACGTCCAGGGCCGCCTCCCCCCATTCAGAGCGGGGCCGCGCTCTTAACCGCCGCGATCCCGGGTGCCGCATGTAGCCCGGGATCGCGGCTATTAGCGGGCATGGTGTGATCGCCGTGCCCGCTAATCAGGTAATCGGAGGCAGCTGTCAAAGATGACATCTGCCTCTGATTACCGGCTGCAGCACTTCCCTGGTGTCTAGTGGGTGAGACAACGTCCCGGAGGAGCGATCCCTGTACCTGATGCCAGCCGGGGACCTCTCCAAGATGGCACCGTCCCCGACTCGGCTGCAGCAGCCAAAAGCAAACGAGTGCCGATCTCATTGATCTTTGCTGTATAACTATACAGCAAAGATCTTAATGAGAGATCAAAGTGTATATACTAGAAGTCCCCCAGGGGGGGCTTCTAGTATATGTGTAAAAGTAAAAATAAAAGTGATGTTATAAGTAAAAAGCCCCCTCCCCTAATAAGTCAGAATCACCCCCCTTTTCCTATGTTATAAATAAAAATAAATAAATAAACATGTTTGCTATCACCGCGTCCGTAATCGCCCGAACTATTAATTAATTACATTCCTGATCTCGCATGGTAAATGGCGTAAGCGCAAAAAAATCCCAACGTGCAAAATTGCGCATTTTTGGTCGCATCCAATCCAGAAAAATTGTAATAAAAAAAGCGATCAAAAAGTCGCATATGCGCAATCAAGGTACCGATAGAAAGAACACATCATGGTGCAAAAATTGACACCTCACACAGCCCCATAGACCAAAGGATAAAAGTGCTATAAGCCTGGGAATGGAGCGATTTTAAGTGACATATATTTGTTAACAATGGTTTGAATTTTTTACAGGCCATCAGACATGTTATATATCATTTTAATCGTAACGACTTGAGGAACATATATGACAAGTCAGTTTTACCCCAGGGCGAATGGCGTAAAAACACAAACCCCCCAAATAAAAGAAATGCGTTTTCTTTTTTTTCAATTTCACCACACTTTGAATTTTTTTCTGGTTTCGCAATGTACTTTATGCAAAAATTCAGCCTGTCATTGCAAAGTACAATTAGTGGCGCAAAAAATAAGGGGTCATGTGGGTTTCTAGGTGAAAAAATGCAACTGCTATGGCCTTTTAAACACAAGGAGGAAAAAACGAAAATGCAAAAATTTAAATTGGCCGGGTCCTCTAAGGGTTAACCAACCACAGGTCCTGCCCCATAATCCTTTTATACTGTATTGGACTCCACCACGTAAACAGTGATTTCCCATGTATAGGCCATCATCACGGAGGGGCTGGAAGTAAATATTTTGTTGTCCCTAATAATCTTCAGGTTGAGTTCCTCTCCTTCGGCCCGCAGACCTGTCAGTAGGCAGCAGTTCCTCTAATGTTATCTGTTCATTTTCATTTTTAATTCCTTTGTCACTTGACAGACGTCACTTGATGAGACGTAATCCTCCCGTGATTGAAAGCGTGTTAAATACACAGATTAAATCATGTCTGTTCTGACAGAACAGAGAGGACTCCTGTGTGCAATGATATAGCAGCGGTTATTAGACAGGATCTTCATCTGTCCATCACAGTAAGAGACCGCCCTGTCAGAAAAATAAATTATGCATTTATATCTTTTATGAGTTTCCTTAATGTCGCTCAGTAAAATTCTTTGAATCTGACATTTAAATAATTTGAAAGGTCTGGTAATTTGGCACAAGACTGCATTTTTCAAGCCCAAAAAAAATTAAAAATAACTTAAAGGACCAAATGTAAAATTTCTTGTAAACTATACAAGTGGTTTCATCTACTTTAGCATGATCATCCAGTAATCCAGCATATTCAATATGTTGACGGATTAATGGAATATTGTTGTTCTCATTCTGAGCTATTCTAGTCCCCCTGGTCCCTAGCCTAGCGGCCTATAAATATAAAACTGGAAGTCCAAACGTGAAGTGGTTAATACTTCCCATTTCTGGAGCTATTTATACCCACAGTAACAAGTACTACTGGAAAAGTCTTTGCTGCGAAAAAAGGAAAAAATTCTGAAAAGAACATTATTCACTTTAAAAATAACCACTGAGTCATGGAATTTCTTTTTGCACCTCTTCACGTTTGTGTTCCATTGTTTTACAGCCGATAATATCAGTTCATCCGATACCTCCTTTACATAGCGGACGGAAGAAACCTGAGGTGTTTAATACCTCTTTTATGTTTTATCTTAACATTGCAGATTCTCATTGTGCTTTCTGATTTTTATTGGCCCCATGGTCTAATGGCAAAGTACATGCTACTGTGCTAGTCAATAATAATAATGTAAAATTCTAAAGTATATGTTGCCCCTACTGGAATATGAATGTATATAATATATACAGGGTGGTCCAAAAGTAGGTGGACAGTATGTGTAATAGAGTTGCCCCTAGCAACTAATCAGATTCCACTTTTTATTCCACACAGACTCTTTGGAAAATGAAAGGTGGAATCTGGTTGGTTGCTAGGGGCAACTGAGACAGTTTCACTGTACACCATGTTTGATAAATCTCCCCCTTCATAATCCTATTAGACATACTGTCCACCTACTTTTGGACCCCCGTGTGTGTGTGTGTGTGTGTGTATATGTATATATATATATATATATATATATATATATATATATATATATATATATATATATATATATATATATTGTTGTGAGAGCTTAAAGGAGCTTTAAATGATGGCATATTTCTATTATATGATTGATGCCTATGTTTATATTTCAGTAGCCACAATATTCTGGGTACATATCACATGTATATGGTCATATATTACACATTAAGTATTATTAGTTTTATGCAACATGTGGACTGTACAATAGGTAAGCTACATGATATTGTAAATATCTTTTCATGTACTAGTCTATGTTATCCATACCTTCTCATGGTGTAGTGACTTACGATTTGATATGGATTGGTTGTATTTTTTTTTTTTTACTAGCAGTTGCAATAAAGGATAGATATAATTATGTGTGGTTTCCTTCTGCTTGTTACAAGAATTGATCTATTTTGAGAACCTGATGCTCACTTCGGAATATGTGAAATCCTTAGGGCTATTGTTTATACCATTCTTTGGCTTATTACACAGTATTGCCTTCCTTTTGGGAATATCTCCGTACTGTAGGATTACATACAGGACACTCCTCAGATGCTGTGCTAGGATTGTCTAATAATCTAGAATTTTACATCGTTCTGGACATACAAAAACTATGTTCAAATGAAAATATTGAATATTAAAATAAATATTTATTAAAAGAGTTCACTATGGCCACAATAAGCAATAACCAACTCACTTCTACAGCATGTTATGCGGATAGCACTTTGATTTAAATTTGAACAGTGTAATTCTTCATTTTTCCTGCAGTGAAATTGAACACTTTTTTTTATTTGTTTACTGAATAAAGCTAAGCATTTCAGGGACCTTACGAACCTGGATTTTCTATAGACATCCACTTTAATAATCTTTTAAATTAATTTTAAAACCTTGAATGTTCATATTCAGCCCTATAATTACCGGGCTTGTCATTCCCTGTGTGTGCTTATCTACTGGTGAAGTGCTGAGTTTTGTACCAGTGTGTTCAGTGTTTTTATGTTCTTAGTACATTCACAATGAAGTAAGAAAACATCATTGCCAGTTTGGCCTGGAGCAAGCAAAGTTTTTTTTTTTGCTTTTTTTTTTCTACATTCCTAGTGGATTATGTGAAGTTATGGAAATTAGGCAGAGGGTGAAGCGAGGCCTTAAAACCCCTGTCCTATATTGCAGCGCATGGTGTGTTTTTTTTTTAGTCTGGGGGGAGAGCATGCTGGAATGTAACACTAAATGTCATGTTGTAGAAAGAGAGATTCCACTTGGCTTTCAAATTGTAGCAAATAATCAAAACCAGCATTCAGTCTATTAGAGGCCGTGTCAGCGCTGTTTAGCATAAATAGATACATTATTTTAGGGCTACAATGGCGCCTTCTCTGTATGTATTATTGAGAAAGTTTCCACGCGTACAGGAAACGCTGAATGATTTTATATACATTAAGCTCTGCTCAAGAGTTTTGGACCATAGAGCTCTTTCATTACAGAATACAGATGGATTGGAATATATCCTGATTAAAATTGGTCTGTTACTGTATTTACTTTTCTTCATTAAGTCCTAATGTTTTTACAGTTTTGCACAATAAAATAAAAACAAATGACCCTTTAGCCAATCACTGATGGAGGCGGGAGACAACTTCAGTCAGTGATTGGCTGAGCAGGCAGTTTCTACCAAATCAAGTAGGTAGTAGCAGGGTAAGTGCGGGGACTTGATGATGTCAATCTGGGAGATGGTCCTGGTAAATTACTTCCATGAGATGTCTACACCTCGAGAAACATCCCAAAAAAATGCTTTTTTCTGTCTGAATTGCATCGAATTCAATAGGTAAATAGTTTGCATGTAGTTTCATTCTACGTTAACAGCTACATAATGCTACGTTTTCATGTATGTTTAAAAAAAAAACTGCTGCGTTTTTTTCATTCGTTTTTCCATCCATGTTTTGCAAAAATGAGAGGTTTTTTTTCATCCATTTTTGAAAAAAAAAACGATGGAAAAACAAATGGAATTGTGTGCATCCGTTTTTTTGCAAAAATGGATGAAAAAAGACTGATTGCAAAAACGTAGTGTGAACCCAGCCTAAGACAGGGGACATAATTTGGGCCATTTGTGTTGTAAAAAATCTGCCATTTCTTTTTTGCTCAGTTCATGGTGCATAAAACATCTGGTTTTGCCATAGCCCATCCCGTCTTGATATTAAATTGGCCCGCTGCACCTAATCTCAAATTGAGGATAAAAATTTTGCTAAGATTGGGACTTCTTTTTCCCATGGTAATAATTGCAACCATTATGTTGCCCGCATAAGAGACTTTTTTTTTCAAAAAAAATAAAAATAATATATAGGATCACACATTAGCCACATTTTTGCAAACAGGTCCTATAAATTTTTGAACCTGTGGAACTGGGATGCAGAAATTATTTTTCCGACCACTAAATTATGGTCCAGTTCCTAACTTGTGGTCATATTTCTCTATAACCACATTTTGGGCAGCGTGAGCTATCTTAGTTGTAGAGAACTAAGTAAACTGGATAGAGTGCATTAAAATATTCAATACACAAAAATTCTAAACCCTGCAGGTATGATTTATGGAGACAGCCATTATACTCATGTTAATGCCCATATTTGTTACCAATCAGTCCAGTTCATTCGAAGTATTATATGTTAACAGTGCTCATTGTGTAGCTGTTAAACAATTACCGATTCTCTGTTTTGTCCCCTATGTGGATCACTGTGTAATAAATTCAGGTGTCTGAGGAGTTACTGTTAAAAGCACAACATGCTGAATTTTTCCCCTGAGGAAGAATGAGCTCAGCAGTGGAATCTGTCCCTAGTAATTTGCTGTATGCGTGTTGAAATGAGACCAAAGATAACAAGAGGGCGGTTGGCTATTCCCAGAGAGGATTCACAATGTAGGGTAATATTACTGTGCTTTTCTTTTTATTTTCCTGACCGGCTCGAAATGCTAGTTATTTTGCAATAATCTTGCAAATGGAGGCTGTTATTTGACGAAAATCTGAGCAGTGTTTAGTAGGTTTGGATAGTTCACCTTCTGTGTAAGTGTTGGGTACGCTTGTTGTTGTCTTCAATTTAAACTATAATTGGTGCAAAGAATTTTAAAGGGGCTTTCCACTTTAAAAAAAATAAATAAATAAATTGATGTTTGAGTATAAAATCAGTCAGGGCTGTAGAATGTCTTACTACCGGCCTAGGGTCCTTATGTGCCTTATGCTCTACCCCTAGGCTTAAAACGAAACTATATTATATATTATATTATAAGCTTTAGCTTATCATCTGTTAATCAAAAACAAAAACAGATTTTTTTTTTTTTTGTCTTGGGCAAATATGAAAAAAAGGTATATACGTGTCTTGTGCATATACTTTGACCCAGCTCTGGCAGATGTGACATAGTGCCCTTTGATGGAATAGGGTGCCATACTTGAGGCCACCGCAGTTGTGTTGTTGAAAACCATTGGTCTACATCAGAGATGGGAAATCTTCAGCACTGCAATGGTTACAAAATTACAATCCTCATCATGGGAATTGTCATTTTGCAAAAGCTCGAGGTCCAAAGGTTTCGATATCTTTGGGTAAAACAAAATTCTTCTGTAATACATCATGGATACACTTTGGGTCTGGCCACACAGGATGGAAACATCTGCTGGTAAGTCCATAGCAGCAAATCCATGTATATAAAAAAATTCAGACAAAAATCCAGGTGCCAATTTTGCTTAGGAGCCGCATTGCTTGTGTAGAAAAATCCACAACACTTCTGATAGAGCCAGCCATGCATTGTCCTTTCCTATACCAAGCCACACACAGTTAATAGTGATGCAGTGCTGCCTCATTCTCCGGGAATCAGGGAATTATTCGCACAGGCTGGGAAAGTTCTAGCAGAGAAAATTCTTTAATAGTTTTGTGACATCATGATTAGGAAATCTGTTCTTCTAATCCTTCACCTCATCTGAACCTTTCACAATGACATAACAAAAAGTGCATTAAGCATTTCCACTTTGAAAACAGATCCTGTATAAACAGGTTGAGTATTTGCAAATAGGAGAGGTGTATCCGGAAACCCAGTGCGGTGTACTGTAAATGTCAGCTGACGTCAAATGTTATGATGCATTCTTTCTCCTGAACACATTTATTCTGAGTGAGCTGTCATCACTGAGCTATGGCACTGAGGTGGTGTCTCTAGCTGTCTATCAAACCAAACTACCAGGCCCTATTCACTCATAGGAATAAAAGGTCCAGTTGTTCACCACCTCCATCTTATTACCCAATGGGGAAAAATACCACAGCAGTGAGAAACTGAGCTTATAGTCTTTAGGACAATGGCCCAGATTTACTAATACCGGATTTACTCATTCTTAGACCATGCAACCTTAGACTAGACAGACTAAAAATGCACCAGACTTTTTACAGTGGCTCAGGCTCTTGGATAAAGCTTTCATGTCTTTTAGGCTGTCTATGCTAAGTTTAGACCAACTATTAACTGGATTAATTTACTCCAAAATATAACACGCTACTAAGTCCTTGTCTGACTCCATGGCATCCCTGTCCAATGAAGGGTTGTTACCTGAAACTACACTCTACTATTTTGATCACCCCAACTGAACTGCTAACTCTTCTTCTACTGTACAGTATTATTGGTGGATTGGGGGTTGGTCACCTAGAAGGGCATTGTACTGTACAGTGCTTCCTAATGCCCTGTTACTGTACATTTCTGGCGAAGTTTTGGGTGTAAAGTCACACACATCCCTTTCTAGAGAAATCATGTCTCTCAATCAAGCCATGTCCCCTTGGCAAGCAACTATACACCATGATGAAGGCGAATTGTGCTTTGTGTCTTGGACCCCTTTTTCAATACTGCAATATAGTTTACTGATAAATCGGTTAATAGCAACAAGCTAAGGAACGTTTCCTATGTTGCTCTTTGGGCCCCTATGCTCTTAGGAGTCCCTGTGAATCTGTAGGGAGCATTGCTTTTTCTGCCATTTCTTCTGTATTTTGTATGCTTCTGCATTCTCAATTGTAATTATCAGATTTTAAGAGCAAGTTCAGAAAACCCTTATAGTCTACAGGGAAATGACGGTTACAAAGCCTGTTACTATAGTCTGCTGGAATCTAAACTGAGGGCCGGTGATGGAGCACTTGTCTGTTACTGCTATGTAAAAGATTTTGTAGCCATTAATATTGTTCCACTGGATTATGTATATGCGGCTATTGGTCTCATCTTTATATACGCCCAGTGCACCTATATAGCTTTACTACCTCCAATTCTTTTAATGTAGCCTCCTACTCATTTAACAAAAATAATGTTAGAAATTTTGAGCTATGTTGTGGACTTAGATTAGTTATTACAAAAAAATAGATGAGGTATTAGGCCCTTTACACTCATCCGCATAATAAAGTTTCCTTTCATAATCTGTATCAGTCTGTCAGCTAATATATCTATATATCTATTTCATCAGTATATATGTGTGTGCATGTGTTATTGCTATTAACTTTTCACAGTATGAGACTATAAAGAGATACCATATGGCAGCACCCTGCGTGCCTATGGTGCCGTACTATGAAGCCACAAGGACTCCACATTTCTCTCTACAAGCTGCTTGTTGAGCTATAACATAAGGATCCAGGAAAATATAATAAAAGCTGTATATACACTAGAAAAAAAAGATAAAAAAAAAACCAATATACACACATAAAATTTTCATCTAAAGCCTTGTCACATTTTTGGAGGACAGGTTGACCTACAATGGGCTCTGCATAGGAATACATTGTAAACTGCAGCATGTATTTTTAGGTGCTTATTTCATGTCGCTTAATTTGGCTGAAAATGCCTCAAAAATTCAGGATGTAGATTGGTCTTATTGGGACTAAACTGCACCCAAAACTACATGATCCAATAAAGATAAAATACATGATAGAAATACAAGGCTGACCTTGAAATTTCTGCTGCATATTTTCCCAAAAGGAAAGATACACTGTGTGAATATAACCTTAGAAATATTGGCGTTTACACAAAACCTATTTTTTGTTAAATACTATTTAATAACTTTTTAGGCCATGTTTTTATTGAACGCCACATCTTCAGCTGCACTCCTGCCTGTAGAGCAGAGCTAACCAACCTGTGACTTTCCAGCTGTTGCAGAACTACAACTCCCATCATGCCGGGACAGCCAACTTGTAGTTTTTCAACAGCTGTAGAGCCACAGGTTGGGCAGCTCTGCTGTAGAATCACATTAGTGTTGCAGTATTGAACAGGTAGGAACGCAAGGAACCAATGAAGAATCGATTGTGACATTGAAAGCCCAGACAGAGCACAGTCGGAGGTTGAGCCTTGTTAATCTTGGCAGGACGGACTGTGGCAGAATAAAAGCTGTTTACTTTGTGCAAATATTTCTCATTTTTTTATAGGCATCTCAAACTCCACGTTTATTTGCTCGCCCTTATTTTATCTACTTTCATCAGCAATTACATAAAGCGCATGTTATGTGGCCAGCGCTAGGCTTTCAACATTAACTCCATGGATACCTGGGGCCCGCTCAGTGTTGTCCGAGCAACATGCCTAAGTACCTTCTTCATGGAGATCTTCGCAAAGTAGGTTGGGGGCTTTTTAGTTGCACAAAATTATTTAGAGAAAAATTTTTGGGAAATTTATGATAACAATAAAAAAGGTCAAGTTATGGCCTTGTGGCTGCAGAACGAGCAGTATTAATGTTACCTATATTATAGAATGGGTATAAGAAAAGATGTGTTCATCACCTTCTCTACGCAATATTAAATTACACTTTTGGTATACAGCCCTGCCCAAAATAGTCAAAGGCAAAGATTGGAATTGGCCTTGTGACGTAACCGAAATATAAAGATTATTTCTGAATTTATTTATGTATAATTATAGTTTGGTTCAGCCATGCAGTACCCTTCCCAAATTGTACAGTGATGCAGTGCACTGTGTGCAGGGAGCCTGTATTTCATCACTGTAGTGTACACTAAAGTGCTGTTAGTTGCATATTACAGAGCCACGTGCTTCTAGAACAGTCATGTCAAACTCTGGCCCGTGGTGCCATTATTTTTGACCCGCCGCGCAATTCAGAGTTTGGATTATATCTGGCCCGCCATGGCTACATCATGGCATATCCTAGTGATTAACTACCACTTTGAGAGATTGTAATATCCCTTTGGTGCTTACTGTATAGTTTACACATGAAAGTTCGGGTCACACTAGGTAAAAATGACGTCTGTCTTTCAGAATAACAGCCGTCGTTCAGCAAATAATTTTCAATATTTCAAAAACATGTTATATACACAATGACGGCCATTGTTATGTAAGAAGGCCGTCATTTTTACGTAGTGTGAACCTAGACATAAAATGCAGTCTTTTTTTAAAATACATGACTAATAACTGGTTGTGCCAAGAATGCATGTCCTCGGCTAAAGGGGTTATCTGGGGTTAAAAAAATTATATGTCTAAGGTTAGTTAAAAAAAAACAAAAAAAACTCTTTCCATTTGCCTGCTTTTAATGTACCTCCATTATTTAACAAATTTTTACAAATTTTATATGCTTTTTTATGGTTTTGTTTTTGTTTTTTTACTCATTTGGTAACATGTTTCACAGTGTGGTCAGTGTTGTAATATTTTTTTTTTTATTTTTTATTTTTTTTTTATACCGCTCCTGTGTATATACACAGTATACTAGGTTGGTTTACGGATAAGAGTGTGAGGCGTCTCTCCAAAACAGTTTTGTGTCACGAAGAAGGTCATTGCCAAAGAACATTAGATGACAGGAAAGGATTTGTCTGGGTCAAGAACTGCTTGTCTGTGTAATATAGAAGCTTCTCAGTGTCTGGAGCATCCTGGATTTAGAGCGACAAGCTCACGTAAACAGGTTCTAGTAATAAGAGGCTGAAAGCGTCTAAGTTCTAGGTCACTGTGTCTTTAGTTTAAGAGCGACCGCGGCTTGGTTGCCTGTGACGTGATACATTAAGGCAATGGCATGACTTAACGCTTACTTTAATCATTTGTCTGAGCTAGGAGAGATCTACAGATAGTGAAGGGCAATAGTGTGAAAAAACTCAACTAAATAAGGTATTTGGGGGATAGCAAAAATGCTTTTATACAACCAAACTAAGGATAACATTTTTTAGGACATATGGGGGAGATTTATCAAACTGGTGTAAAGTGGAACTGGCTTAGTTGCCCCTAGCAACCAATCAGATTCCACTTTACATTCCTCACAAATTCTTTGGAAAATGAAAGGTGGAATCTGATTGGTTGCTAGGGGCAATTGAGGCAATTCTACTTTACACCATGTTTGATAAATCTCCCCCATAATGCTAATATTTTGTGACCTCGGACGTGTCGGAATGGGGACTATGCCTACAGTGTTTGTTTTAAACGTAGTCCACATGTACTGCTAATATATGTTCATATACCCTTCTGTGATCTGTATAGGAGGAATGGGGAACCTTTGGCCCTCCAGATGTTGCAAAACTACAATTCCCATCATGCCTGGACAGCCTTTGGCTGTCCAGGCATGATGGGAATTGAAGTTTTGCGAAAGCTAAAAGGACGAAAGTTTCCCCATCTCTGCTATATAGGCACGAGATGCACCCATAGTGTGAACTTATATCTGTCTGGACAGGTATATGTAAAATAAAACGCTTACTACCTTGAAGCCACAATGTCTAAGATGACCCAGCCTTACAGTCATATGCAGCAAGCTGTATGGTGGCACATGGAGTCCCCTGCAGTTATGTATGCAGAACCACAGACTCTTAAGAGTACAACCGTATGGTATGCCCCAGGGTGTCATGTGTCCAAGATACTCTGTCCTAAAGGCAATGCTTCCAGGGTGTCTGGAACGTTTTCGTTGGATGTAAATATTTCTTTCCTGTTAGGTCATATGAAAAAAAAAAAAAAATGAATTCTAAAGCCATATGGAAACTTTGGAAGTTGTATGGAGCTGTGAAATGGCCTTGTAAGTCAGACCTGAGGGTAAATTTATTATTATTATTATTATTATTATTATTATTATTATTATTATTAGTTATATTTTTTATTAAAAAATATATAATAAGAATATATTTTTTAATAATAATATTTTTTTATTACTTTATGGTAATTTTTGCTGTCAACCGCAGCTGTGTATACTTCGATCCTCTGTGTATACTTCTATCAGTTACAACAAGCTCTTATCTAATAAGCGCATACACAGTCTTTGCTGTTTTCTAGCATTCTAGGCTCACTTATGTCATAGCAACTCTTATAACAATAAAACACCAATAAAGTACCGCCTGTCAGGGTTGTCGTTTTATTGACAGACGTCAAATGTGCATTGAAAGGTTTCCCTTTACTGTTCCAAGTAAATGCAGCTGAAGAAATACTATTGTATCACAGTCTGGGCCAAATGTCAGGTTTGCTTTGAAATGGCGTCTGTATAGTCACATTTCACCATCGAGAACCCTTCAGAGGGTGCGTTCCCCGTGCCTCTGTCTGCTAAACAGATCGTCAAGAAAGTGATACCTACATCTTGCATCACTGAGTCATGTGGTAAATCAAAAGTTATGTAATGTTACCCCAAGTGTCCGCGATAACAGAAGTGCTCTCTATAGGCTGAAGAGTGGTGGTTAGACATTGGCAGCTATGCAGGGTATATAGATGGCATGCTGTCGTTTAAGAATTGTGACCTTTTGTAGCAGTCTATTAGCGTTCCTTTTGTTGTCATTTATAGTTGACGTTATACTGTAGTTATATGGAGTCTTTCTTGTTTATCTATGTTACATGGTAAAGTTTAGTTTTTCGTTTGTTATAGTTCCTATAAACTAGAGCACTTTCCCCAATCCATAGCATACACAATAGATTTTAAGGGGAAGTATAGCTTAGAAAGCTTATTCTTATATACCCTACCAGGGACTTATGAGGTGTTAGAGGGCTGGGGACCCCTTTTTAGGATCCCCATCTCTTGACCATATTAGAGTTTGGTTATAAAGGGCGTCCGTACGTAAAGAGTAAAAAGTAGTATTTATGAACTGCTTACCTTGTCTGGTTGTGTAATACACAATATAAGCATGGACATAGAGATGAGTGTACAGTGCTGCTGTTTGTCCTGTACAAGGGTATCTGGAGGAGATACAAATACAAACATATCCTAGGACCTTTTGTTTTGCACACTACTTAAATCATACTTTAACCAGGTAATAACACATAGATTTTGTTTGGCATCCTTACAACACATTTCTACATCAGCCAGACTTCTTCATCAGATACATACTAATGTCAGTAACAACAACATTAATAATACACATAAAGTGTGTGGTCCGGCAGATATGAGTCATGTGTTTTAATGACACTAATGGGATCTAAGTACCCTTGTGTTTTGTGTATATAGAAAGTTGTTGTTACTTACATACCCGAGGAAGATGCCAGGCATAGAAACACGTTGTACAGATGCCAAATACAATGCCAAATCAAATTCTTTTTTGACCACATATCAACTGGTTGAAGCTAGGTTTATGCTATGAGAGCAGAACAAAAGAATTTGCTCACATTATAAATGGGCATTGTGTGATTTTACATTCCCCTGTAGTGGTGCTGCAGGGAAATGGAACAATGGCAACTAGGTGATACTTAGTCATCAGTTATTAAAGGATCTTTCTTCTCCACAGCGAATAACCCAATGTAAATGTCAGGGAAACAAGGATTTATTTTCAGTCAATGTCCAGTCCTTAGAATAGGCCATAAATATCTGATCGCCAGGGGTCCAACACTTGGCACTCCTGCTTATCACCTGTATGACAGAGCCAGGGCGTCCATTGAAAAGAATAGGAGCTGAGAAGTATGCGAATGCCACAGCACTGACGAGTTTCCAGTTGTCAGTCCCCCACCAATCAGATATTGATGGCCTACCTTGGGCATAGGTCTTAGGCCTTAGGGCATAGGTTTTTGCAAACCTCTTTAACACTTTTACAAACTTATTCGTTCTTGCCTGTCAGTCTGTACTTGTGGGGTCCCTTTTTTGAGTTGTTGTGCCATATTTTATTCTTTACTTTAAGATGTTTGTCTTAGCGTCAGGTTAGACTTATGTACATCACCAGGAATTATTTTTATAATTTTAGATGCCATTTTGTCTATATATGAGGCATGGCCACACCATTTTGGAGACTTCCAAAGAGAAAGGACAACTGGGTGATCTCCCAGCTGGGGACCCCCAGTGAGTAATAGTTGGAGCAAGCTCTACTAAACTTTTTCCCATTGAGGGGTGACTCCCATGTATACATAGAATGACGCTAAAAACTGTGCATTACTTTACCTATCAGTGTACTGAATGGAGATGTGATACAATTGTGTTGTAAGCGGTATGTAGGTCTAAGGAATTAACCTTGATGCTGAGTGATCTACATTGGATGATAATTAGGTTAAGAGGTGAGTAAGCTGTTAAGGATCCTTACCCCTTTTGACCGAGAACAGACAGATATCCAGACAGGGATAATAATGGATCAACAGAGGTTAGTGTCATCTGGAGCCGTCCTGTCTTCATGCAGATTACCATGTTAGAAATCAGGAGCGTATCATCCATTTATATTACATTATTCAGGTTAACCCTCTTTCAGCAGATAAGGAAATGTGTAATTTTTCAAAAAGCCGGTATAATAAAATCCTACAGCTGTAGCAGAAATCTGGCGACATCCCTCCACATGTTCTCAGTAGGTATATTCTCCTATAGCAGATTTGTTGTGGACACTTCTGCGACTGAAAATCTGTTCCATACATCTGAATGTTTTTTTTTTCTGCAGCATGTGCATGGATGTCTTTAATACCCACTGAGATTATATTTCTGCACATTTCTGCAATAATTTGCTGCATGTGAACAATAGAATTTGCAGTTGTGATAGGTAAATAGCGTCTTTGTTAGCATTTTCTTTTTCTTCCCTACTGCTATATCACCGCTTCAGTGGGCATCTAGCACCATGGGGTTCCAGCACCATGTTTGGTTCATGGTATGTACTTTGTCCTCAGTGTATTATTACACGGCCGTTGAAGGCCCGTTCAATAATATAAATGAGCACTGATCTGTTAGATCGGTGATCGTTTACTGGGCCTATTACACGACTCTACAAATGTTTAGCAAGGGCTGCACGGACATCATTAGCGATATCTGTGCAGCCCTTGTCCAAACAGTAAATATATTACCTGTCCACACTCCCGGTCTTCTGCACTCCACATGCTTCCCAGTCCCGTGGCTGCAGCTTCAAAGTGGCCTGTCTGAGCTGACAGGCCGCTCAGCCAATCACTGTCCGGGACTGCTTTGACCAGCATGCAGAGCGCCGGGAGTGTGGAGAGGTAATGTATTAACTGTTCGTTCAATGAGTTTTTCCATGATATTGGCGAATTATCGCTCCAAGTAATAGGGCAATTTTCTTGTCTTGTCTCCACGTTAACTATGCACAGGCCACAAAATGGACATAACGGAGATGCGTGCTCATGTACCTAACCCAACTTCCAAGTTGAATGTTCCAGGTTTGATCTTGTCATATTTTTCTTCTAGATGTGAGCTAGGTTTGTCCTGTGTTTGATGCAAGGCTTTCAGTCACGTATCAACCCCAGAAGGTTGGCAGGTTTCTCTGAAATGCACGAGGAGGAAAGGTTCTTCCTCAAGGGCATTTGTACATGATCCCAACCGTTCCCGTGCCAGTACACAAGCGTCACATTAGATATGTGACAACAGGGTGGGTTTCCATGAGAGAGGTTAAAGATTTGACAGATCTCCTTTACTGCTTTTCCATCTCTTTCAACGAATCTGGCCTCATACCGGTGAATAAGTACAAAAGATCCGAATGGGAAAGAGAAATGAGAAAACACAGCAGAGATTAAACAGGATGGTGTTTGAAATAAATATACAGTACTTTGTAAGTGACAACCCTTACGTGTCCTGTGATACTACCATTACTAGCATTTTTTTTTAGGGGTCATGCTCTTTAAATGCAGTCTTAAAAGATCCATGCTGTTTTCCTTAGAATAAGGTCAGGTGATTTTGCGTTTTATCTTAAAAAACTCTAAGTTAAAGGGAACCTGTTATCACTTTCATATTGTCTGAACCATGAGTCATTAAGATGATGCCTGGCATTTTTGTAATTGGGGAAGGTAAAAGCTACTGGGAACCATCCAGATGACTCACGATTAGATAGATAGATAGATAGACAATAGATCGCTCTCTTTCCAAGAAGCCAAAATGACAAAGCTGAAAATTCGTTGAATAAAAGAGATCATATTATTACATGGATTAAATGTTCTTGAACAAAGGTTTTCAATGTTTTATTAGTAGAGTCCTAAAATTTTCATTAACAATTATGGTAGAACACTGACAAAAAATTCATAGTTGGGGCCACAGGCCAAACACTGATGTTTGTGGTGAGGTTCCTGTCTTTTTGTACTGTTCTTGTCATGTTCTCTACATTTCTCTACAGTCAGCAATATGTTTCACAGCTAAGCATGAGTGACTTTGCTTCCTCAAATTTTACCTTTCTATATTGTAATTAATCAAGCCGACACCTATACAATTGCACTTTACCGTACCATGCAAGAAATGATGTTTAAAGGGGCTTTCTGCTTTTCAAATTGTTTAACATGTCTGGAGAGCAAGGAAACCCCCCTCCCTGCTGATTAAAAAAAACCCAGTATTAAAGGGGTTTTCCGAACATCTATTGCATGCCCTACTTCTGGGACCCTTCTTATTGTGACAAACTGTTAACATTGCTTCTCAATGAATTTTTGGGATATAAAACGTAGTTTTGGGCCTTTAGGGTACTATACGATAATAAATGTAAACGAGCGCTGATCTGCTAGATCGGCGCTCGTTTACTGGGCCTATTACACGGCCCGATAATCGTTTAACAAGGGCTGCAGGGACATGGTTACCGATGTCCTTGCAGCCCTTGTTTAAACATTATACATTACCTGTCCATGTTGCAGGGCTCCTCAACCTCTGTGCTTCTCCCCAGGTCCTGCACGCTCAAGCTTCAGAGTAGCCTGTCTCAGCTGACAGGCCACTCAGCCAATCACTGGCTGCGGTGGTCCCGGTCAGTGATTGGCTGAGCGGCCTGTCAGCTGACAGGCCACTCTGAAGCTGAAGCGCGCTGGCCCGGGGAGAAGTACAGAGGAAGATGAGCCCTGCAGCCTGGATAATGTAATGTATAACGTCAGCCGCCGGACGTGCACCGCTATTACACGTAGCAATGCGCAGTCGGTAGCCGTCAATTATAGGTCAGAACCTATATCAACGACCAGCCGATCATCGGCTGATCGTTGTCTTTATTACACAGAACGATAACGATTATCCTTCCGTGTAATAGTACCCTTACACAGCCTGTGGTATTACCTTGGAACCTACTAACCACTAGTTTGTATATAGTAATGAGAGCTGATAGTGACTATGCAAGGAAACTAAAGGATGCCCTGTAAAGATATACACAGCATGGAGCTAGGAGATAAGGAGGAGCAGCCGCACCGTCTAAGCATCGGCCACTGAAGATAAATGGGCAGATTACTGCCGCATAGAACATCTGCCCACTTGTGAACTTTATCTAAAACTGGGTACCACCTAGACTTTCACATTGGAATGTGTTATTTTCCATTAATAAACCATAAAATATTCACAATTGAAATCAAATTAGGCAGTACATAAAGTCTCCGACTCAAGTCATATTTCACTTTCTTAATGTTATACCTTGGGATTTCATGGCTCCTTGAAACGTCTTATTATAGACTTTACAGTTCTGCCGTAGCTGGAAATGAATCTTCAGCCATTAACATATCAGTATGTTGCCATTACGACAAATTCCTCTAATCACAATGTTCTGTGTTATGTCCAAGAGGCAGCGGGTAGAGGGAATAAATAGGCGCCTATTACAAAGCATTGCGAATCATTAATGCACGGCCCTAGTATATAAATAACAGACATTGGATTGTTCATCACACCTCCATTCAGATACCCCTGCTGTGCTTGGCATTTCATACAGAATGAGACTGCTCGCCTGTGGAATGACTAATCCTCTATTTATTAAGAAAAAGCCTTTTTATTAACTCCACAATTAATAAAAATAAATCTCCTTTAAGCCAAGAACAACCATGGATATTCATTCAACTTTCCCTCCTGCTTTATTCTTTTATGTTCCCCCTCACTTCTCTAAAAGAAAAAAAAAAAAGAAAAAAAAAAATATATATATATATATATATATATATAAATTTTTGCCGGTTAAGCTGTGAATTACATTGCAATGACATTGGCATTTTTCAACATTATTCTATTAAGTATGGGTTAGAAGGTGAACGTTTCATACTAATACATGCTTGGTAGGTTAATGGTGGTATTGGTAAAGCTCACGCAGAAGACTCGTATTTATCTTTTTAAATGGCCATTTACTGGAATAGGCATAGGCCTAAGATGATGGCTGTATGCAAAGTTCTGTCTTAGAGGCCTGTGCTAAGCTGCTGTATGCATTCCTTCTTCGTCCTCTGCATGATTGAGATACAAGGGTCAGTGTCTTATAAATCAATCATGCAGATGTGGGGGAGGCATGAATGCTGCAGCTCAGCACAGCATCTATTACACTTAAGCTGAGAAATAAAACCTTATTTTACTACTGTACAAACAGCAGACAGTTATTTGTTTTATCTTCCTATTAGTTCTGGGCATAATACAGAGCTGACAGATTTCTTATTAGCTGGCCTGCATGATCATCTGAGGAGGGGCCTCCTGCCTCTTCAGTTGTTAGCGGGAGAAAAGGGCCCCAACATGTCCGATTCTTTCATTCTCCAGGAGATAAGACGCTGCCACCATAGTTGCCTGGCAGTGACTTTTTCCTCTCTCCCAATTCAGAATACATGCACAAAGCCAAGTTACAGACTTCTGTTTGAAGTGTCTTGTAGAAGTGTTCAATATTGATTCAGTATGATCACCTTTTTAGAGAAATAGTTACAACCCCTAGCAAAGAACTTTGCCTTTATGGCTCCAGATTGTGTGTGTGTGTGTGTGTGTGTGTGTGTGTGTGTGCTACCATGTGGTCAATGAGAGTGGGATAAATAGAAGAAAATCAGACGGTAGGATTCATTTTGGATTCTGATGTGCCCTAATTTCCCTTTGATTACCCATGCAAAGTATATACAAGAGCAGGGACTCCTGTCAAAGGGCCCTATTCCACAGTAACGATAATCGGCCGGATCGGCCCCATTTGGCCCGATTCGGCCGATTATCGTTCGGTGAAATAGAGAGAACGATCAGCCGATGATCGTGTCATCGGCTGATTGTTCATTTAGGGCCAGACCTAAAATCATCGTTCCCCCACCGCGCATCATTACGGTTGAATAGCGGTGCGCGGCGGATGACCGACGATTTGAGAAGAAACAGCAGCAGCATCATCATACATTACCTAACTGCAGGGCTTCTTCTCTGCGCTGTCTTCATCCCCGGGTCCCACGCGCTCTATCTTCTGAATGGACGGTCAGCTGACAGAGCGCTCAGCCAATCACAGGCCGGGACCGCCGCGGCCTGTGATTGGCTGAGTGTGGCCTGTCAGCTGACCGGCCATTCAGAAGATAGAGCGCGGGGGAGGAGACGGAGCGGAGGACAAGCCCTGCGGCCAGGTAATGTATGATGCTGCAAGGGCTGCAAGGACATCGGTAACTATGTCCTTGCAGCCCTCGCTCAACGATCATCGGGCCGTGGAATAGGCCCAGTAAACGAGCAGCGATCTAGAAGATTGCCGCTCGTTTACATCGTTGATCGGGCCCTCCTCGGCCCGTGGAGTAGGACCCAAAGACAGAAGTCCCTGCTCCTGTACAGTAAACTGATTGGCTGGATGCAAAGTGCTCAATCAGATGAATAAAGTGAGCGGCAGCTGGTATGCATACAGCATCGCCACTCGGTGAACAGGAGCAGGGACAAAGCAAATCTTAAAGTGGGTTCTGTCCAAATATAAAAAAAAAAAGAAAAAGTTCGGAATCATTAGAATCCACATTTTATTTTATCCTTTTTGTGCAAAATCTTTTTACTCCTCTAGTTTGGACAGAGAATTAGCATGCCCATTTATAAGTACATTTCCATTTTGATATTTGAGGGGAGAAGCCCTTTAAAAAAATTTTATTGAATACATTTGGGACCTGCTTCAGTAATGTTTCCCACCAAATTTTGAAAAAATAAATTTTATATATATAAATACACCGACCTATTCTCTACCTAGGGTGTATAAACAGGCAGATGTCACACTGTAAAGTCGTGTTATGCCACACGCTCCAACTGAATTGGATCAAAAAATAGCTTTTATGTGTATAATTTCAAAACTGTAGAAATTCCATGTAAGCTATAATATAACTGTATGGACCAGGGGTGCGGTGTGCATTACAGCTATAGTGACAGGTTATCTTCTGCTTTTTACTGCATCTTTATGATTCACCCTAGAATCTGCATAAAATGAATTCTCCTGAATTCTCAATAGCTCCTGGGGAGTATTTCTAAAGCCGACTCCTAGACAGCTCGTCACACTACTGCTAGTGAGTAATGTTCTTCCTGCAGCTTGGCTATCGCCGCTGTGGATCTTGAAAACAAATTCTAAAGGAGTCCAGAATTAGGTTTTAAAAAATAAAATTTAATAATAGAGATAAACAAAACTGCTTTATACACACGTCCCATAATCTACGGATCCGTATTTTCGTATTGGAGTTAATGCACATAGACAACAATGTGCACTAATTCGAATACGGAAATACGAATCAGTAGATTACGGGACGTGTGAATAAGGCCTTACAGTAAGTTACACAAACCCGAACTCTCTGCTTTTGAATCCCGCAGCCTGAGGAAGATGGATGCAGCCCTAGGCCGTGTGAATGGTGTTCTGTAAGTTGCAGTATTAGTATTGAGGTCTGGCTCCTATGGTCTATGTGCCTATGTATTTTATTTATTTATTTTTTTTACGTATGACATTCCTGACAAGATGAAAATATATATTTCCCACGTTTCCTGTTCCCTCACAATGAAACAGCTCCGAACAGATGCTTTGCATTAGGAATGGTTAATAATATCTCTTTGTTGGTTATTTTAGTTTTATGGCCTCTTATTTCTGGACGCAACAGAATACGTTGTCCACTCCATTAATGATCTGCCCGGGATGACGAAATGTTTATTCCCATTTTAGGCCTCTATCTCATCTCTGCTGTAACCTACTGAGGTCACAGGAAGTCATCATTTTCCCAACACTGACTTGTTAGCATTTCACAACAGTGGAACTTGGAATTCGGCGCTCATTTGTTTTCCTTTACAATAAACTGCTGGAAGTTGGAATCATTTTATTGCCTATATCTACATTTTGCATAGTTACGTGTTATCAAAGACAACTTCAAAGACAAAAGTAGGGAGGAAATTAAAGGGATTGTCCAGAATTAGAAAAAAACATGAGTGCTTTCTTACAGTGAACACCACATCTGTCCACAGGTTGTCTGTGGTATTGCAGCTCAGCCACATTCAAATTAAAACAGGGATGGCCATTCGGCCCACCAGCCCGGACAGCCAAAGCCATAGATTTGGTGGTCCAGGCATGATTGGAAATTTTAGTTTAGCAACAGCAGGAGGAGTGTATGGATAATTTGATGAAATAACAATACCCCGTATTTTTTTTTTAGTACAGATCCATTTTTTTTTCAATTTATTATTATCATTATTTAATTGTTAAGCCCCAAAAGATTACAGACTAACACACTTCTATTTTTTTCTGACAATGAACTAAAAAATGGAATTCGCAGCTCAAAAAGAGCAAAAAAAAACAAACCATATATATATATATATATATATATATATATATATATTTTTATTTATTTTTTTTTAGCTTCTTTTTGCTGTTAGATCATTTTTGACCCTTTGGGGGAGATTTATCAAACATGGTGTAAAGTGAAACTGGCTCAGTTGCCCCTAGCAACCAATCAGATTCCATGTTTCATTCCTTACAGACTCTTTGGAAAATGAAAGGTGGAATCTGATTGGTTGCTAGGGGCAACTGAGCCAGATTCACTTTACACCATGTTTGATAAATCTCCCCCTTTGTTTTAGCTGTTGTTTCAGCCTTATATCATGCCCTTGTTAGTACACCTTTACGGAGTACAGCAAAAACTACAGCTCCAAAACAGCTGTTTTAATTATGGCAATATTTTTGGCTGTTTGTGGACCAAAATATAGGCCAAGTTATTAAAAAAACACTTGAACAGAAGAGCATTTACTATTAATTTCAGTAGAGCTTAATAGTACAAAATACAGAATCCTTTGCCCATTGTTGTGCCGTAAAGCAGACTATTGTATAGCCCCCAAAAATAAACGGGCAACAAAACTGCATGCAAACATAGCCTTATCATTTTGCCCTTCTGGTTCACATAAACAATACTTTTATGCCTGGTATATTTTGATGTATTATATTCATGACCCATTGGTAATGGGGTAACATATAATACCAGTTCCCTTTAGTTGTATGCTATACTTTGCCAACAGTACATGGTAAGTGAATGTGCAGCTTTAGTTACTAAGGTCATTAGAAGTATAGCAATGTCATCATGTGAGCCCAGCAAAACCAACATAAAGGAGCCAAAGCAAGTCCTAACAAAGCCCTGTTGTTTGTTTTATTATTATTTATTAACCCTCATTATTTAACCACAAGGCCTTTTCTCCTGCTTTTGGCTGGCTGCTCATTTCGTTTTGGAAGCAGCCGTACCGAGAGCGTGAATGAGCTGGAATGTAATGATTGCAAGGCCGGCTTAGCTCCAGACTCGGAATCAAACCATTGGGACACGTCCTTGCTGTAGTCACTGTGCCAGGACTTTAATGTACTGGAGCAAACAGGCTTCATTTCTGCAACAACGTAGGACATGTATTTAGGCAACATGCTGCTGATTACTGGCAAACATTCCCACTGCAGGAAATGAATTCATTTGGTCTTATTGTTCCTCTGTTCTCATTGGTATATTCATAGGTAGTTGCTGCAAACCTTGAATGCAGATCTTCAAAACTATAAAAAAAAAATATATAATTTTTTTTCAGTATTCCTACTACTTTACATATTGGGCAATGACTTATAAGAAGGAGGCCCAACAGTACCGGAAAGCATCTAACATCAGAACCGGTATAAGGTGCATGTAAAATGCCTCGTGGTGCAGTAAAAAAATAAAGGCATACTCACCTGTTCTGATGCCTCTATTGTGTCATGGCCCGATTCCCGCTTCTCTTTTTTTTTTTTTTTTTCTGGTTCCTTTAGACGTTTTGTTGGGGCAGGGAACCACAGCTCAGTCCAGTGATTTGTTAAGCAGAATTTCCCTGCACGAACAGAATGTTAAAGGGACCAGAAAGAAAAGAACAACAGCAGGGACTGGAACCTGACAGAACAGCATTAGGCAGAGGATTGGGGCAGGTGAGTATTCATCTTATTTATTTTCACTGTACCTCAAGACATTTTTCTATAAACAAACAACCTGGAAAACCCCTTTAAATATTAGGGGACAGTTGAATGATTGATTATCCATTTGGCAATTATCATGCTAAAATTTAGGGACAAAGGGTGTAATAGAAACATTTGAAAACCACAGAACATTTTCTGGTTGGATACCAATGACCATGTTTTTACCATTTTTAACCGCTTTAATGTATATGTATTGCCACTCATTTAGTTTACTTCTGCAGTTGAAGTACTGTGTCACCTACAGTATTAATCCCCATGACCACATTGTATTAGAACATAACTGAATGCTTCTTGAGGTTCGTCTGGTTTCTTTTTTTTTTTTTTTTTTTTTTATGTTGTCATAAGAAATGCACTTTGTCACATAAACCTTCCTTATAAAGTTGCATGATGGTACGATACATGGGGGTCATCTGTTTTATAGTATATACAGCAATTTACCTTGACAGTATCCCAGAGTTTGCAGACAACACAGAAAGATGTATTGATTTTTGTGGCAAACGAAGATGGTTTATTTTGTTCTATAAGGAATGACTGGTAAAGACAGACCTTTAATAGCAGAGCCGAAACCAAGATGTCACCTAAGTTGTAGCAGATATGGATGGGCATGCCAGATAGATGGATAGCGGCATTGGATGGTAGATGTCAGGATAATAAAGAATTGAACATAAAATGGCTGTGTATACTAGGTGTGTGTGTGCCAAGAACAAAATCATTCCATCTTCCGTCATTGAGACTGAGACAGTGATACTCTCTAGATAACAAGGACGCGGAGTGTAAGATTAGAATCGGCAGCCAACCTTCAACACAAGTTGGGGAGGGGGAGGGGGCTTAAAAAGGAAGCAGAACTGGGGGTACACCAGATAGCATGCAGATATATGTATGTGAATGTATTTATGTATGCATGCATGTAGATATATGTATGTGAACGTATAAATATGTATGTATGCACGTATGTGGCCTAAAATGTGTAGCAAACAAGGCTTTGTGGTGTTAGAACACTTCTCCCTTTTTGGGTGGCTTGTATAAAATATTTATAAAAACCAAAAAGTTAGTTGTTCCTGGTGCCTCGTGGCCATTTAATGCTTATGATCTGTGGTCGTTCAAACATTGTGTATCCTAAGTGGTTGTCTGGCTCCTTTACTGACAGATGACAATTCTGGAAGCTTAGATAAGGTAGACTATACTGTATAGGAAAGGATGTGTGCCCCTCAAATATGGCTGCCTTCAGAAAAGTGTGTGTGGGGGGGAGGGGAATAATTAAATAAAATATTTAAACAAAACTTGGGCCCAGATATGTTTAAACTTCTTCTTCGTCTTAGAATGCGGCAGATTTTTCAAGTGTATCATGCTGTTTAATAGGTCACTTTTAAGTTAAGCAAACCTCGAGCATGCTTAGGTTTGTCTGAACCCAAACAGTCGGCATTTGATTACCCGTGGCTAAAGAAGTTTAATGCAGTCCTAAGGCTGCCTGGAAAATATGGATACAGCCCCCTGCAGAAATAAAAAACTGAGAAAAAAAACAGAACTTGGTGTTAGGGTTTAATTTATGTTTAGACTATTAGCTAACTTTAACTGCAAACCAGTTTCGGACCGTTTTTGGCATGTGTTGCATATTGAAGGGGTATTCGCCAATGCATTTAAACTTGTCGGGCTTGTGGAGTGAAATATTTTTACAAATACATTCATTTCCCAAACTTGTTGTTGTCTAGGTTACCGACCACTTCTCTGTTCTAAAGGCAGTGGCTATTGTTGGACATACTGTAACTAATGTCATGTGGGGCAGTTCTTTGTGGGGTTCAAATTACACCAGAATTCTTTCAGATAATGTATAATAATGTATAATATTACATTTAATTAACTTCATTAAGGAAATTAAAAAAAATTCCCAAGAGATTCTATTTCAATGGATTATATTATCCGCTGTTTTTCTTTGCATTTAGTTTGCATAATAGTTTTCATTTGTTCTTTTTTCTCTTCCATCTTCCACACCTCTAAGTAAATATCCGATGAAAGTCAGTGTACTTCTATATGCTTTATGAAAGGGTAATTGCAGAAATAAAAACAAAAAGAGCGGGCGCTCCCTAGAGCAGGAACATCTGGAACCACAAATATTGGCACAGCAGGCACTTCACAAGTGGTCTTTAACCTTGTAAAGTTGTGCAATGAAGGCACAACAATGTAGAACACTCCGTAAACAGTAAAGTTCAGCACAACTCCGATGTCACCCAGAGACTTGAACTCTGGATGGTGGGAGTAAATCCTCCGTTCCAGACAAAATTCCAAAAAAAAATAAAAAATTGCTTCCTTGTTGGGTATCGTGTCCTTCAATGTTAGAAGTATAAGCTGGGAATGCTCCTCACTTGTTCTTTATTGCTCATGAAAGAGTAATTGTACTTTCTAACCACATTCTAATGAGAAATTTGCTTAACCAGAGTTTAATTAGACATTTAGAGGACGACGAGAGGGAGTGGCCAAGGAAGCAAATGAACAAGAAAAAAACCCTACCTTCTTCTCTGTCTTGTAACTAGGTGTTTAGCCAACCTGGCCACATTTGGTGATCTGTTTGCCAACTGGGCTATGAACAATATTTGACTCCCTCTGATTTTCACTATGCTGCGCTCATTCTACAGCCAAAAAAAATCACCATCTTTAATTCTATTCTTAACTAGCGTTGAACGGACCTGTCAAACTGTTTGGGTTCAGCAACGTTCTCCAAACCGAAACACTTGGCATTTGATTCCCCCACAGCTTCTTACATTAGGCGCCACCTAGGGCTGGCAGGAAAATACGGATAAAGCCTATGGCTGTATCCATGTTTTCCAGGTCTCCTTAGGGCGGCATCCAACTTCTGCAGCTGCGGGGACTCAAACGCTTAGTGTTTGGGTTTGGAGAACGTTGCCAAACCTAAAGAGGTTTTTTTTGTTTTTAAAAAGAGGAAAGTATAACAGTACAGGTATGCAATACAGATTGTTACAAAAACAACTGAGCACACAGTTATATTATGAAGATATGCATCTCTGATAGCCATGCAAATTCAGTTCTCCTAAATACCTGTTAAGGAGTGGGTTAGGGACGGCATGTTGAAGTAGGAGGGTTACGGAGGATAGGGGTCAATGGAAAGGGAGATGAACCCAAAGAATTTGACATGTCTGCTTAACACTATTCTTAAATTCTAAATTCACATTATCTGCTGCCCAGCATGTGAAACACAATCCCCTCTGACACAGGAAGGGAAAGGGGTAAGCAGTTGAGGTGAATGGTATATGAAGTGTCCCACACTTTATAAGGGGGAAATACCCACCTATTTAGAGTACACAAGCAGGAAATAAATACTAAGAGCTTGGTTGTGTGGCTGCATGTGAGATTTCATTACAGAGTAGTCTAAATGATATGCCTTACGCCAGCTAAACCATGTGCCCAGAAGTTTTAGACCAGAAAGCCCCTTTATTTGGAAACTTTTAGGATTCATAATTGGAAATGTTTAGTCCTGACTTGGCATGACTTAGTAAACTGCTCTACCTCAGTATATGGTTATTAGTCATTAGGTCACACTAAGTAGAAGAAACGTCAAAGAAGAAGGATCTGATCTGTATGCATTAGAAATGAGGGCCTGACGTCAAATGGATTGTTGCTCTCTGATGACTTCAGTCTTGTAGCTTGTTATTTTCACATCATAAAATAATTTATATAATTTTTTTTATTCTGTGAGCTCTATTTGGGGTGTTATGCATCGGTTGGTTTTATAACATGAAGTGTGTTGAACGTCTATGCTTTCTCGATTCTCAAAGAGCTAAAAAATGAATGCTAGCTGGCCTTACTCCCCCTAAGTATTTTGAGCCATCTGCTGTCTTTCTAGCAGCTGCCATTCCTGAGTTACAAGTTTTTCTAAAAGCCTGTCTATATCCAAGATGGTGCCAGCCAGGAAACTACATTTCCCATCATGCATCTCCTTGATTGTTCCATTTGTGTACTTGCCCCCTTTGCTTTCTTTCCTGCCCATTGCTTTCATTACTATTGCACAGTAAACACAGGATTGTTTTTTTCACAGATTTTGCATCACATCACCCCAGTATATCTTTCATACTGGCTGATGATGTAGCAGAGCTGATGCGTGCATGGTCTAGATATGTGCTGCATAATAGGCATCTGTTTACCGGAGGTGTAGTGTAGGTTTAGATCTCTGCCTGCGGACTGTGAATAATAATATTCTAATTCCAGCCAGACTCTTAAGAACATCCATAACACTTACAATATAGAGAGCTGAGACACAAAGACCAGTACATATGCCTTTGTTCACTGACAGCAAGCAGAGATAGGACTATACTTTTTCATATTACAGAAAACTAGGCTCAGGGACACATGTAAGTCTATGGAAGTAGCACAGGTGCATGGGGGTCATGCAGATAATGTCTCCTGGGGATTGGGTTACCAAGTTAATAGACAGCTAACCTGACCTTTAGAGAGGAGATCACACGTCCTGTGTCTGCAAAGGGAGAGCGGAAGAGGAAGCAGCGTGTTGTCAGAGTAGACACAGAGAAGGATCGTTTAAAATATTGTTTTTGTTAGCCGGATAACCCCTTTAAAAAGGTAGAGGTATAGCTACATTTTAAAGCCAAAGTATATGGAAAAGGTAAATGCTATATGAACCTTCAGTCAATCGAAATTATTGCATTAGGATGCACGGAAGCTTGGTCACTCCAAGGACTTCTAAGAACTTTTTATGATACAATGTATTTCAGATGGGTTTTTATTATTCTGTTTCTTTGCATACTGTGACTTCTGAAAACATTGAAGGATATGACTTTATAGGATTTGGGGCAAAATCTTTCTCAACGTACCAGATTGAGACTAGTACCGCAGGGTTAAGAAGAAACTCACTAGGGATAAAGAGTGAGTCCTGGAGGAATAGTGAGGGAGTAATCAGGTGGTCTCTGTGGCAATCCCTCTGCTGTCCCTGCCAGCTGTCACTGCATCCCCGAGGAGATGAATATAATTCTGAGAAAGAGCTTGAATCATGAAATGTCAGCAGCTTTATTCATTGTGAATGTGCGCGGCAGCCCAGGCTCATTGGATGCTCAGCGAGTCAGCTAGGCTTCCATACAGCTAGAGGAGGTTGTTATTCTCGCTTGTAGGGGCTTATATGCAGCTATAGGAATCCGTGCAGGATTGTGGTTGCACAATATAGTTAGAATCTATATAGATGGATGTATAGTTACAGTCAATGGAAATCTATATGACTTTGTAGATATAAGATTATGTATTCTTGGGTAAAAGTGACTATAGAGGTCCATGTCCAGCTAGAGGAGGCTATTCAGCAATGAGAAACGAGATGTATGTGCAAGCAGAGGAGGCAGTGATTCCTTCTGTATATGAGGCTATGGATACTCACCTGGACATAGTGCAGGTTGGTCAACTTTGTATATAGGGCTACAAAATGTCCTTAAAGTGAATCGTTCAGCTTTATTTTATGCTCAGAACTGCAGACATGGGCAGATGGCTGATAAAACAGATTATACCTTTCCATTAGCTGATGGCTGTTTTTAAAATTACGCACTCAAGTTTTCCTTCTTAGTCTTAGAGGCCGGGCTGAGTTGCAACATGGTTCAGTGCCGGAAATCATATCCTGTATATCAGTCATGCAAGGTAGGGAGGGGTGGAGGAGGAAGGAGGTATGCATGCTGCAGCTTTTAACAATTAGCCATTAACGATAAACGTTTGCAAACAAGATTGTTTAACCATATTACACAGAACGATCGTTGTTAGTTACGATCGCTACAACGAACGTTTACTCCATCTGATCCCAGCAAAAGGAGGAACAAGTAGTGAACGAATGCCGAATTACAGAGAACGATCACCGATGATTTTAAAGTCCGATCTAAATGAACGATCAACGACACACAAACGATTTTTCGCTCATTGCCTGCAATTACACAGGACGATTATCGTTTAAATTCTAATTTAACAATAATCGTCCCATGTAATAGGGCCTTTAGTTTATGAAGCCAAAAAACTGTATATATATATATGTTCCTGCACTGATGGGGCTTCTGTATATAGTGAGGGCAATCCCGCACACATAAGTGTGCGGGACTGGAGGTAATGAGAGGCAGCTGTGATCCCGCAGCTGCGTTTCATTAACCCCTTAAACGCCGTGATCTATAGCAATCGCGGCATTTAAGGTACTCAGTGACAGAACAAGCATCTGTCACTGAGTGATGGGGACTGAGTGCAGCGGTCCCGATCACTTGTGCCGACAGGCAGGGGTAAGCCTCTTACCTCCGTCCTGTCAGATGGGCGATCCATGTATAGAGTCTGCTCTCAGGCAGGCTCTATACATAGATTGCCGATAACACTGATCTATGCTATGGCATAGCATAGATCAGTACATGCAATCTAATGATTGCATGTGTTACAGTGATAAAAAGTGTAATAAAAAAGTTTTTAAAAGTATTTAAAAAAACCTTATAAACCCCCTACCCATAAAAGTTTAAAATACCCACTTACCCATTATAAAAATAAAAAGATTATAAAATAAACATATTACATATCGTAGCGTGCAGAATTGTCCGATCTATAAAAATATAACATTATTCTTCCCGCATGGTGGGTAGCGTAAACGGGGAAAAAAAACACACCAGGATTGCTGATTTTAATAAATTATATATCAGAAAAAAAACAATAAAAAGCGATCAAAAATTTTCTGTGACACCAATATGATATTATTAAAAACTAGAGATCATGACACAAAAAAATTACACCCCAACCAGCCCTGTAGGTGGAAAAATAAAAGCGCTCTAGAAGGCGGGGAGGAACATTGCATTAATCTGACCAGGACTTTAGTGCATCAAAGGGCTCTGTCTTGAAGGGGTTAATCACAGTGGAGTACAGTCATTTTTACTTATTGGGAAGTTGTATGGAATTACATTTTACCTGCTGCTTCTCTCTATCGGTGTATATATAATAAAGTATATACTTTCTATACTGTTACTAATATAAGGTATTATAAAGTACATTTTATGTAAATATTTTGACTAGTTCTCCTAATATTGGTACTCCTCTGTTTATATTAATAGTAAGAAAAAAAAAATATATGAATGTCAGAGGACGTCTCATGCATGGCCGGTCAGTGTCTTACGCAAGTGAAGATCCATGTCAGGGTGTGATTTGCAGGCACATTTTGTGATGCTGTTAGAATTAGATTAAGCATGAATCTCGTCAGCCGGATAACACTCGCTATTCTGTCCAATCTGCAGGTGGCAATAAAGATTATTGACAAGTCTCAGCTGGATGCTGTAAACTTGGAAAAAATCTACAGAGAAGTACAAATAATGAAGATGCTGGATCATCCCCATATTATCAAGCTTTACCAGGTAAGAAGAAAACATGGCACATAATGCGGGACAGCGTCTTATTTAAAGGGGACCTGTCGTGTTGGAAATGCAGTGCAATCTGCAGGCTATAGAACAGGAGGAGCTGAGTAGACTGATACATCATTTCTTGGGAAAAGTTTCAGGATAACTTGCCATATATCCATGAAAATCTCTGCTCATTCTGGGCTAATTAGTCAAGTGGGCAGTCCTAATCAATGATTGACAGCTTCCTGTGTATAATTGTGCGTGTAAAGTCGGTCACATCAACCTGCTCAGCTCCTCTTGAATTTTAATGGCGACAGGTTCACATTAAAGTACTATGGGAAAAAGGGGAAAAAACAAGGCAGAGCGCCTCATAGGGTGACACAGTATAGCACCTCAAAGGTAAATGCAACACACATCCAGGTTTCAGCTCACCTGGTCTCAGCTCACTATATAGACGTATGATAAACCAAGGAAATATTGGCCGCTGATGGAGGTCATCCACCATAGCCCAACTGGGTACAGATATCCAAATGCACAATCCAAGTGAAAAAGAACTGAAAGTTTCAGAAAGTTATATAGATTTGTAATTTACTTCTATTAAAAATCTCAAGTCTTACCATACTTAACAGCTGCTGTATGTCCTGCAGGAAGTAGTGTATTCTTTCCAGTCTGACACAGTGCTTTCTGCTGCCACCTCTGTCCGAGACAGGAATTGTCCAGAGCTGTAATAAATCCCCATATAACCTCTCCTGCTCTGGACAGTTCCTGTCTCGGACAGAGGTGGCAGCAGAGAGCACTGTGTCATACTGAAAAAAAATAAATCACTTCCTGCAGGACATACAGCAGCTGATAAATACTGGAAGGTTTGACTTTTTTAAATAGAAGTGAATGACAAATCTGTATAACTTTCTGAAACCAGTTGATTTGAAAGAACAATATTTTTGCCGAAGTGCCCCTTTAATTCCCTTGTAACGCCACAATCTGTAGGTACTCACACATTATAGTATTCACTTAGAACCATGTAATACTGATTATCTCCTCCATAAAAGGAGACGCTTGTCCCCCCTCTAGGGACTGTGGGGGCTCTCTATGACATCTCTTTGCCGTAATACAGTATATTAACTGATGCCCTTATGAGACAACTCCTTATGATTTTTTTTTTTTTTTTTTATGTTTTTAGTATTCCATTTTACTAATTAACTACTTTATTGCATTATATGATTATAAATCTTATTATTATAAATTTATTTGCTTTATTAGGTTATGGAAACCAAAAACATGCTTTATCTTGTAACGGAATATGCCAAAAATGGAGAGATTTTCGGTAAGTGAACTGACTGCTTGGCTGTATATTCCATGCTTATTATTGACATCAGAGTGTATAGAAATATATACATACAATTACTGTAATGGCGACATAGCTGTATGTAATGAAGATAATAGGGATCATCCTTAGAAGCGGCTATGCTTTATAGATCCGTGTGCACTTAGAGTATAGTCTTTGTACTCCGACAGTGAGCAGTTTATATTACTATTTAGACATTTAACATTTCACACATTTTTAATCCCTAGAGTTTGCTTGCTCCCTCATTGGATATCACAGTAATCTGATGCTTATAGAATGTAGTGACTTTTAATGCAGTCCATCTGCCACCCTATATATAACCATTGTAGACCAATCTAGAGTACAGCTGCATGTTTTACATCTCTAGCAAATACAAAAAAAAAAAAAAAATTTTTTTTTTTCCGTATTTGGGTCACCTGTGTCATAGCTAATGCTAAGAAATAACCACAATCACAGTGACAATATTGAAACAGAACGTTATGGAGATACAATTTGGAGAAAATACAATTGTCTAGATCAGTCTGGGTTGTGTATTTCACCACTCTCTATTGGTAACTAGCACCACATTATTCCAGCATTCAGGTTTTCTCTTGGACCCCTTTAACAAAAGCTTGGGTGCCCTATGCAGAAACAACCTGGGCCTGCCCCCCAACCCCCATTGATGACACTGGCTACCAGGTCTGCGCAGAATTGAGACCCAGGTCTGCACCTTTTCTTCATGCTGCATACAGCAAAGATGATTTTTATTATTTGTACACGAGTTCGAGGTTATTTCTTAAAGGGAACCTGTCCTGCTGTCCTCTATATGTTGGCGCCATTTTATAGACAGGAGGAGCGGAGCAGATTGATATCTAGTTTTGTAGGCAAAGATTATTTTTTTGTATTATGTATTTTGTATTTTTTTTTTCTTTCAAATTACCTGGTGTCAGAAAGTGCCAGAAATTTGTAACTTGCTTATATTAAAAAAAAATCTCCAGTCTTCCAGTATTAATAAGCTGCTGTATGTCCTGCATAAAGTGGTGTATTCTTTCCAGTCTGACACAGTGCTCTCTGCTGAAACTGTCGTAAGCAATAGTGAATCAGTTCTCCAGACTGGAAAGAGTACACCACTTCCTGCAAGCGTACAGCAGCTGATAAGTACTGGAAGAAGGCTTGAGATTTTTTAATAGAAGTAAATTACACATTTCTGGCACCAATTGACTTGAAAGAATTTTTATTTTGCTGGAGTACACCTTTAAGTAAAGATCAGGCACAACCGATCCAGGCAACACCCCAGATTAAAGAACAACTGAACAATATCATTCTGATGTTCAGAAAACAATACTTGGTAAATATAGCAATATTAACCCCTTCACGTCAGCCATATGGCTATATATGTTTCTGCTGCAATAGTCGGGGAGCAGAAATGTATATAAACGTTCCTGACTGTGAAGAGGTTTTAATGTGTGTAGGGCTGTTTCAATGCGATTGGACCTACACACATTACAGCCCTCAGACCCAGGAATGACAGGCAGCCGCAGTCCCACAGCTGCCTGTCATTAACCCCCTTAAATGCTGTGATGCACAGCGATCACAGCATTTACGGTAATCAGTGACAGGACAAGGACAACATGTGCCACTTACCTTCATCCTGTCGGATCGGCGATCTGTAGATTGAGTCTGCTCTCAGGCAGACTCTATAAACAGATTGCTGATAATACTGATGAATGCTATTCTATGGCATAGCATTCAAGCATTCATCAGTATACAATCAGAGCATTGCATATCTAAGTCCTTTTTATATGCCTTTTATATGCCTAAGTCCTTTATAAGACTTTTATATGCAATGCAAAATGTGTAAAAACAAAAATAAAAATTTTTTAAGACATATTAAATAAAAAAACCTAATAAAACACTCCAATAAACATTTATATTACCCATTTTCCCATTATACAAATAAAAATATTTTTTTTAAAAATTAAAAAATAAACATATTACATATAGTAGCGTGCAGAATTGTCCGATCTATTAAACTATTTTTAATATTGTTCCCACAAATAGCATAAATGAAAAGTGGGGAAAAAAAAACCACCATGATTCCTAATTTTAAAAATTATATATTAGAAAAATTTTGGCCCAACAATGTATGCAACTCAGACGTGAAGAAGTCGTGTCAATGTACAGAGTAACAGTCAAGAAAATGAACGAGTGACGACTTTCATTGCAGAGGTAGATGTCAATCACCAATAAGACCGCCCACTGGACTCTTAGAGTCCAGTCACACTGAACCTTTGACTACAAAACTATGTATCTGTCAGCTCTATAATATAATGATAAGATACCATGTTCAACGTGACAAGTTTTTTTCCAGGATTAGAAAAACATAGCTGCCTTCTTTAAAAAAAAAGTGTCACCCCTGTCCTCCGGCCGTGTGCGGTGTTACAATGTGATTAAGCCTATAAGCCTACTATAACTGAGTTACTTGGCTGTCATCTTGTTATCATCATCCCCTGTGGGAAGAGTTACATGTACACTAGCTGTAAGCCCTAGGACTGTGCACACTATCATAGTATCAGTTTTTATGATGGGGACGCAATCTATCTTCGCTTGAATTCTCTATTACTGTTTATTGCACAAACTGAAATGGAAACTTTTTTTTTTTTCTTGGTTATTTCCCAAGAAGTACTAGCCTACTCTATGCCAAGAAATAGAATGTCATTTTCCATGTCTAGGAGCCCCCTGAAAGGCGTTCTGTTTGTTTTCTACCACGATTCTGCTTCATTTGAGGGATCCAGGAAGTCCTACTGACGTTGCTCCCTACCTGACTAATTCATTCCGGCTTAATTGTTTTAACATTTGCTTCCTGTACATCTGAGCTTGGAAACAGGGATTTTCTTCTGTGCTTGACCTTAAATGCTCAGTGTGTCTTTATTCCACTGGAGATTCCCGACCATTTCCATTTGTTTATGCCGTTTTAATGTAAGGACACTCCTGAGACTGTCAATGATAATAGGCGAGCTGCCGCCACACCACTCATATATTTTATTTTTTTTTCACTTTGATAGGATTTTTTATTATTATTACCATTATTTCCTTTGCTATAACGGCATTTAGATTCCTTTTTTTTCTACGTGTCAGTTCTCTATTGAATAAAGGTTACGCCTTTCACTGTGCCCCTTCTTGATGTCCCCTATTACTGCAAAGTTGTGAAAGAATGTTTCTATTGTATTAATCTAAAACAATTCCTGTAACCTAAGGCCTACAAAACCTGATCGCACAGGGATTAAGCAATATATAACACACAAGTTACGGTAACCCTCGGGAAGAGTGTCCAATGAAAATGTAGTAATAATAATTATCATAGTAGTGGTAATAATATTACAAATATTAGTTATTATTAGTAATAATAATGATAATAAATATTATGTTATGTGTTTTGTTTAATAATTTGTTTAGGGAAAATTTTAGAAAAATTACCCTTGGATACGTTGCCACTCCCCGATTTACAGAAATTGACATGTGACTAGGCAGCGATCTGACAGTGTGCATATTGTTTCACCTCTACCATCAATATAAATGTACGAGATACAATACAGGGATTATATATATATACTGTTTATATGTACAGTGGGTGGTGCTGATAACAACACTTCTCTGTGTAGGCCTCCTCACTAGGATGAAAGCCAAGACATGGTGTGATCCTCCACATCACATGGAGCTCACTAAGTAGGATTTTGTGGATAGGAATTTGACCCTAACCTTTTGAAGAAGTTTCAGTTTTTGCCTGAAGTTACGCTTTAATTGCTATTAGGACATTCTGTAAAGCTAGCCATAGTCAGTTCTTATATAGATATCAGCTAAATGCTCTATTGGCCAACACCTCTCCTATTCTCCCCCATACACATACATGCATGGCTTGGGTGAGTTCCTATGTGTACTTAATGGAGGGTGCGTGCGAGAGCTGCTGTCCCTGTTCAGATGGAGTTCAGCATATACCTCTACTATATCTAATTTGAGATGGCCAGCTTTAGTACTGGGAAAATTTGTTTCTACAATAAAGTAGCACAACAAAGCCATTTTTCACTTTTGCGACTTTTTGTGACACCAATTATACTTTGCAATGGCAGACTTAATTTTTCCATAAAATATGCTGTGAAATCAGGAAAAAATTAATTGTGCTGTGAAATTAAAAATAAAGACTATTTTTATTTTATTTTCCTATAACCAACTTGTTATCTATGTTCCTCAGGTCCGTACCATTACAAAGATATGTAACTTGTATAACTTTAATTTTATCTGACTGCTTTTAAAAAATTAAAACTTAGAAAAAAAATCGAAATGTTCCTTAAAATTGCTCTATTACCATCTTTTTAACACTTTTATTTGTTGGTCTATGGGCTGTATGAGGCATAATTTTTTGCGCCATGATCTGTTCTTACTATCGGTACCTTGCTTGCATATATGCCACTTTTTGATCACTTTTTATGACAATTTTTCTGGATTTGATGTCAGCAAAAGTCTGCAATTTTGCGCTTTGGCATTTTTCCGTGCTTACGCCGTTTACCTTGCAAGATCAGGAATGTGATAATTTAATAGTTTGGGCGAATACACGATATCAAATATGTTTGTTTATTTATTTTTATTTATAAAATGGCAAAGGCAGGTGATTCAAAGTTTTATTAGGGAAGGGGATTTTTTTAATGAAAGAAACTTTTTTTTTTAAACACATACATTAATTTGAAGCCCCCTGGGGGACTTCAACTGTACTGATCTAACAGAGATCAGTGCAGTATGCATATACAACACTGATCTCATGCTGCAGCCCAGAGGTATGGATCGCCGAGTCGGGATCAGTGTCAGTGTGACGCTGAGGCCCAGCCGCATAGGTTGAAAGGATCAACCCTCCTCTATCGCACAGAGTGCGGGCAGGGGGGGGGGGGGGTTGATCTGTCCACTAGACCACCACGGAGGGGCTATAGGAGGCATTTAAATGCATGTTGTCAACTTTGACAGCCACATTTAACTGACTTATTTAGCGATCTCGGTGATCAGCCTGCCCCTGCTAATAGCTGCAGTCCCTGGCTGCTGATAGCAACCGATAGTGGCGAGATTCAGAGCGGTTTCATGGCGCGACCCCTCTCTGAATCCCTCTAGCAGACACATGACGCATGCATAATTTTTTTCATATTAACCAGTTGTTCAAATTAAAATAAATGAATACCTAGATTTATATATTTAGTCATTCAATGTGTAGTATTAGCATTGAGACGCTGTGTGCAGTTTCAGATTGCAATAAGGAAAAACAGGGATACCATTCAGTGATCAAACAAATTTTGGGAATGGTTGCTATGGCAGCTGCTGTGGTCATAAAGGTTTTAATAAGAGTTAAAATTAATTTGGGGGGGGGGGGGGGGAGTCTTTTAGCGAACCAGAAAAACAAACATTTGTAATTAAAAACTTGCTAGTTCATTAATTACCATGAAAAGACAATGAGACTGGTGGTACAGAATATTCTTATACGTGTAACTGAAAAAACAAATGAGAAAATATGTAAGGGAGATTTTTTCTTCATGTGGAAATCTGGCTCATAAAATGTGGAAAATGGCACCTGTGAGCTGTGACCATTTCAGTAATAGTAGAGAGGGCAAATTCTCAATGCAGAAGGGTATCCAGCACTCAAAAAAAGTGCAAGATTAAATTGTCTTCATATAGTTATCCATTAAAAGTAATGGCATGCTGAAAAAAACATACAGATACAGATAAAGATAAAGAAAAACAAAAAGATAAAGATGTCTTAACGTGTCTTAGGCTGTATTTGTAACTTTGAATAAAAGCGATGTCTGTGCAGCCCTTGCATTGTAGTAAAAATAATAAAGATTTGTACTTACCTCTCCACGCTCCCCCAGTGTCCTCCAGCCTTGTTCCTGTGTTCCCTGCTCACAGCAACCGCCTGATCCCATCTCTGAAGTGACAGGCCGTTCAGCTGGCTGAGTCGGGGGATGTCTCATCCAGTGATTAGCTGAGCTTCCTGTCAATTAGGGTTAGGATGGGTTCAGAATGCCAGAGGTGGCTGCGGTGAGCGGGGAACACAGGAACAAGGCTCGAGGACACTGGGAGAGCCTGGACAGGTACAGTAACTATACTCTTTATTTTTCCTTTACCCTAGCATCAACCGGCGGCCGCACATCACTATTACATGGAGCAGTGCACGGCCGGCTGCTGCTGATTTTTAAACAGATTATGCGTCCATGTAGGGGTGCCCTTACAGCTTGAGTCTGGGTTCACACACAGTATATTTCAGGCAGTATTTGGTCCTCATATCAGGTCCTCAAAGCAACCAAAACCAGGAGTGGATTAAAAACACAGAAAGGATCTGTTCACACAATGGTGAAATTGAGTGGATAGCCGCCATATAACAGTAATTAACTGCCATTATTTCAATACAACAGCCGTTGTTTTAAGATAACAGCAAATATTTGCCATTAAATGGCGGCCATCCACTCAATTTCAACATTGTGTGAACAGATCCTTTCTGTGCTTTCAATCCACTCCTGGTTTTGGTTGCTATGAGGACCTGACATGAGGACCAAATACTGCCTGAAATATACTGTGTGTGAACCCAGCCTGAAACTTATTTGTGTGTCTTTTCTGTGTTCTGTGTCTTCTTTGAATGCTGCAATGCACAACCTCCTCTCCCACACATAGGTTGGGAAGGCGCAGATCTCAGGTGGACAAAAAATAAGTCATAAAAATTGCTCAATGCGTTTCTGGCCAGTCTGGCCTCTTCCTCAGGAGATTGATATCTGACAACAGATTCACATTATATAGACTTGGTGTAAGAAAGCCTGACTTCCTCTAACATTATTATTCTAGTTATATGCATACTAGAGATGAGCAAAACCGAGCTTGTGGCGTTGTCTCAGCCTGTATGTGCGAGAGGAGGTTGTGCATCGCTATATCATGACTGCACTTGACATGCCAATTCTTTGGGTGAACGGCGGAATTCATGGCAAATATCTTTGAGTCTATGGGACGGGCGGAACTTCAAGTGGAGGCCTCACGGCGGAATCTGCTTGAAGTCTTCACGCATATTCTGTAGAGTCTTGGGCTGAACACGATGGGTTGTTCTAAGAGACCCTAAATTGTGTGGTTCTATTGTGGATGTTAGAGTCTGGTGCCGTAGAACCACAGGGGTGGGGGTAGCTGCATGTTCCATGTGTAACCTATAAGCAATAAAGGCAGCTGTATTATAATCATCTAAAACTAAAAACCTGCAGTTACATAAAAAAAAAAAAGTTAAGTGCTCCTATAAGTCTGAAGTTAAATAGGTCAATTTACCCTACAAAAACATCCACAAAATGTCTACCTTCAACACATTACATTCCCTCACATTACAGGTTATGTTTTCACAAATTGACATAAAAGGCTGGAAGCCATTTAATTCACATTACGGCAAATAGGAGTTTTCTCTGAACCTCGTCGAGGCTGGTTTCGATTTTTAGCTACCCACAGCATGCCGTTTTACTTATTGCTTCCATCATTTTAGCGTGAAAAATATGCCGAAGCTTTTCCCTTATATGTTCAGCGACTTTTGCTGTCTACAGCTAAGCCGGTCACCGTAACAAACTCAAGATGTTGTAATGCACAGTCTACAGCTGGAAGTATTGTCTATCGATAGTTACGGGATATTTTACAGGTTTATCAATCAGCTTTGTGTGTTCTTTAGAGCAAGCTGATTTATTCTATGTCATCTAAACGTCATTGTAAATTATATTTTCCTACATAATATGTGATAAAGTAACATAATAAACAGCAGATATGCCAATAAACAGGTGTCTGAAGGATAAAAAGTTTGTGCCTAAAACGCGTGGTAATTGCCCTTTAAGTGCGGCATGATTCGTTGGAGGCGATCTAATTGCTGTTTGATCGGCGTATACCACAAATTGCCAGCTTACGCTCCCCAGAGTAAATATGGGCACTGCGGTTTTGTTGCTTTGTTTGAGTTGTTGAGTCATTTTCTGGCGCTACGTCCGATCAACATCTGGAACAGACGTTTACATGTATACATGTAGCTGCCCCCAAAATGCCAAGAATGATGTCTTAACCCCCCTTCTTGTAAAAATATAATTTAGCCGCAGTGTAACATGCAACGTCACAAGCTCTGTGGGTGGAAGGAATGGGTTAAACATCACATTTTGGCCCATTGGAGTTGCATGTGTACCTCCGCTTCCAGTGTTCTTTCAGGCTGACAAAGAACAGATCCATCATGATATCACTACCTTTCCCACGTGTGCACTAGATCAACAGCTGTCAAACTTAAGAAACAATTTCCTCCTCTTTCCGAGTAGTTCCTGCCAGTTGCTACAAACTTGCTCTTTTTCTTTCTTCGGCTGGGTTCTACATGTTTATCTTATATTGTAACATTGGATCCTGTTATCCTCCAGTACAAAGTGGAGGAGGAAAAGGCTTCTGGAACACCTCAAACGCCTCTCACATTTCTTTCACAGGTTTGTAACAATTTATACCGTTTTGCGGTAGAACAGACGAGTATTATAAAGCATTTTGCAGTTGTAATTCTCTTATCCCATTGACCTTAGTGTAATGCCAAGAGATTACAGCCTGTGCCGGGGGAAGGGGAGGGGGCTTACTTGTTCCAATGACTTTAATTTATTGACTTCTATTTGCTTTTTCTCTCTGATTTTATTTCTCAGCCGGTTAGCCTTGCATTAATGTAATGTAGGACTAGCGAGGATTGGGATTTCAGCCAGCCCTGATGGGTTTTGTATACTGGATGTGGTTATATGTTGATAGGATAGCACTTTGCACATATCGCTTCCTTATATGAAAAGACTGACGCTACAAAGCAGGGATGCTGCTATCTACATGGAAGGTCCATTTACTGACCCCCATCTATCAGGCATTACAAAGATGAACCACAAATTTCTTAGGTCACCATACATTTATATATATATATATATATATATATATATATATATATATATATATATATATATATACACACACAGATCTGTTGGATCCCCAATTTTAATTAATTTTATTAGAATCGGTTTAGTAGGAGCAGCCCTTTAAAGGGGCACTCCAGAGGTTAAAAAAATTGTTTTCAATTCAGCTGGTTTCAGAAAGTTATACAGATTTGTAAATTACTTTAAAAAAATATCTCCTGGCTTCCAGTACTTATCAGCTGCTATAGGTCCTGCAGGAAGTGGCTTATTCTTTTCAGACTGACACAGTGCTCTTTGCTGCCACCTCTGTCCATGTCAGGAACTGTCCTGAGCAGTGGCAAAATCTCTCCTGCTTTCGACAGTTCCTGCCATGGACAGAGGTGGCAGCAAAGAGCACAATGTACTCTGTGGAGTACCCCTTTAAGAAGAAACTTTCATGGTTTGAATATATTTCTTATATTCTTTGTAGCATGTACAACAACCTGGACTCTGCAGCCCCATATCTATATTTTTGCACAACTTAAGTTTTTGATGTCTACAGATATACAAGCATTGTGCTTGGCAGTTTGAATAGATGGCAGCTGGCAGGTGACTACCCAGTACTTTCTCCTTTGTAGACCAACATAGTGACCCAGTTCTCTCTCCTAAATTTTTTCAGAGAACTGTTTTCTTTTGTAACTTTTTTTTTTAATCTGTGGTTTGTAAGTGCGAGAAGTAAAAGGAACTCACTTTGGAGTTTTTTTTTTTATAAATGGTAATATTAGAATTGTACTTTTTGTTGTTATTTTTGACATTGGCTCAGGGAACGTTCAGGATGTAAAGTGAAACGCTTTTCTTTTGACTCTTACTAATAAAATGTACTTGTTTCACATAGAAGCTACAACTGTTCTGGAACACCCCATTCTTGCTGTTTTTCATTGCAAAATGTTATGTAATCATATTTGTTAGTAACTTCATGTTCTGGATTAAAGTAGCAGCGTTGGCATATAATCCACTCGCTTGTCCAATCGTATTTCTAAACTGTTCACACTTGGCCATCACTCAGGATATTACTCGTACTGCAGGCTAACCACTAATGAAGTATTTCTGCTTTCAGCAGAGGCTTGGTCAGCTGCAGGGAGGGTTTTCTTCTTATGGTTCAACTTCTGTGTTCACTCTTAACCACCGGCCTGACAGAAGTTAGATGGGACTTGACATGATAATGATGTACAAAAGTTAGTGCAGCTACAGAATAGTGGAGCAACCTTCACCATTTGCATGAGTGCACTTTTGCATCTTAACTTCTTCTGCTCATTGTTTCAGAAGACCACATTATAAGTTTAGGTATAAAATAACATCACCATGGCCGCATTAGTGTGTTGGCTCCTATTCTGCCCATATGGAATGGATGCTGGACATGGGTCCAATGTTATTATAGAGCAGAAGTTACATCTCTGAAGATGTACAAGAGTGCTTTACGGATCATACTGTGCAGCACTCCAAATAGAATCTCCAAGGTAGAAATATAGGGCACCAAGTTTATGGTTGTATAGAACTTCTCAGTCTGATTCTATGCATACTTTGATTGTGGTTGTTGTTGTTGTTAAAGAGTTCCAAAAGCCCAGCAAGTGTTCCCCCTTGATTCAAAAGCCCAGCCATGTAAATTTCAGCACTTGCCTGCAATACCCCTGTGCTTACTTCTATCTGCCTCCAGCTACTTGGTTAAAATCTAGGGATGGTACGAACCGAGTTAACCCTCGGTAATTCGGGCGGATCCAGCGGGAGGACCGCCATAGGCTGTATCCCAGTTTTTCAGGCGTTCCTCCCGCTGTATCCGCCCGCTCCACGGAGCGGGCAGACAGCGGGAATCTGCTGCCGAGCGTTCGGGTTCATACGAACCCGAACCTCGGCAGGTTCGGACCATCCCTATTAAAATCCACTGGGCTTTACTCTCAAATTTACCTACTGAGATGAAATTCTGTGGGAGTGCACTCAGCACATGTACGGTTCTTTCGGCATCTTTCACCTGCCTCTAGGGCTAGTCTGATCTGTAAAAAGCCCAAGTACAGACCAGTCATTGAGGCTGCTGGTAGAAACTCTGCTCTCTGTAGGTGAAAGTAAAGGCTAGTGGATGTCAGTCAGGCTGCTGGAGGCAGATAGAAGTGAGTACAGGTGCGTTGCAGGCAAGCCATTGAAATTTATATAGTTGGGCTTTTGCATGCAGAGGGAACACCCCCTGGGCTTTTGGAACATATTTCCATGTTAATAAAACACATAAAACAGCTATCGCGACACTGGAGGACTCACTCTGTAAAAGCAAGGTATGTGTGAAATTAGACTTAAGTCCAGTATAACCACTGACAGGTCCTCTTTAAGTATTGCTACTTTTGCTGGTGTTTCACTTACCTATCATGAAGTTGTGAGTCCCTTTCATTTTGCTGTGTAGCCCAATGAATTCTAACTGTGACCCTGAGTATCTTTTTTTCCTGACTGATGCGCCAGAAGATTAGGGATGAAAACTGATACTCGTACAGAGGTTACTCATGAGGTTACTGACGGTACTTTGCCTTTGGCCTCTAAATAGAGTTCCTTACCTTTAAAGCCTGAATTCATATGACATTTTATGGAACACAGACTGCATAGAATGTATATCTAGAGGCATAACAAACTCCATGGAATAACAGAAGCACCATATTTTTCTACAGATTTGTTATATTGTCGTACACACGAGTTCTAAGGCTTTAGGCATGATGAAGTGTCAAACAAAGTTCAGAATTTCAAGTTTCATCAATTTCCTAGAAATTTGTGGTTTCCAAGATATTAAGACATCAATGAATCAACGAGCTGACTATGATTATAGATGTATGGCTGCCTCTTGCGAGCAGCTTTCAGGTGCACTGTCAGCAGTACACATTTACGAGCGGTTCCAGGGAAATTAATGGAACGTTAGCAGAACTAATTCAGGATGGGTTTGCATTGTGTTTCGTCGAGCAGTCGAAGGCTTCTGCTGTATTGTGTTCCAGAAGGCACACTATGGGAGTTGAAGCTGTCAGTCCTGTTGCTTGGTGGTGATTTGTTCTTGGAAATTTTCAGTGTTCTGTTTTGAGGTGACGCACATGCATTGGCAGGTCTAATACCCATGTGTGTTAAAAAATAACTTGATGTGGTAGGAAGGAGCCTGTTATTTTTAAATAGGCAGCTCCTCCTAGGATAGATCTGAGTTCTCTGCATTGGCATGTGTAAACAGTCGAGATCTGGATAGTCTCCAGGGGTAAAATAGGGACTTTTTTTGCCCGGTAGTATTCATACACGTAACATAAATCCGTTCGATGATAAATAATAGAAAATTTATTGCAACGATCCAGAAAGGTATTGAAATTCTGAAGATATTTTTCCTTTCCTATTAGGCTCCATTGCAGATCCCTTTATGCTGGCATTTTCTGGTGAAACAATGGGCACACTTGATAGAACATGACAGATCTCATTATAGGTCTGTGCTGGTCTGATGGGTACTGTTATAGGGCTTGTGCATCTGTAAGCACCAGCCCTATATGAACCATGATAGGGGAACAAGCTCTGAAACTCAGATTGACTTCAATGTGTACAAAGCCATGTTATTGGGGGCCCTAAGGGTACTATTACATTGCCCGATGGGGGCCCGATAATAACTGTAAACGAGCGCCCATCACCGACCCCGGGTCCCGTGCACTGCAGCTTCAGAGCGGTCCAGGCCAGTGATTGGCTGAGCGGCCTGTCAGCTAAGACAGGACGCTCTGAAGCTGCAGCACGGGACCCGAGGAGAAGCAGAGTGCAGGAGGAGCCCTGGACCATGGATAGGTAATGCATGCACTTTTCAAATCGTCAGCCGCCGGCCGCGCACCGCTATTGCACGTAGCGATATGCGGTCGGTGCCCGATAATTATAGGGTCCGAACTTATATCAACGATCAGCCGATGATCTTTGTCATCGGCTGATCATTGTGTTAATTACACGGAACATACACGGAACATAAATCGGACGATTATCGTTGCGTGTAATAGTACCCTAAGACTGTGTTCGCACATGCAGTAGCACAATGTAAATGTGTCATTTAATTGCCGTTCTGCATAATTTCATTGCCTTACTGCATCGCTTCATTGCCATTCAGCCATTCTACATTGCATTAACGCAATCAATGTGTGTGAACATACCCTAAAGATCAAGGTCCAGATTTATTAATATGTTCCAAATAGAGACCAACGCAGTGATCACTGATCAGACAATGTTAGACTTTAGAGACTCCCGCAAATTTATTCATAACAGAGGAAGGCAGAGTTCTAAGAAAAGATCCAGAATTGTAATTTCATGGAAAATACACTTATATACTAAAATAGACATAACAGGAGAGATAATAGTCTCTATAAGTAGAGGTAATTATATAACTATCTCTAGTAACAGAGCTAGTATAATGGCCGTTCTATAAGCGGCCAGTGTGCTGTCCTGCTTTAATAGCTGGAGTACTCTCATCTACTCTAAACAACCATCCTCTCATCTAGGGGCACATAAGCTTCAGCATCACGCAGTGATCAGATGATATGTTATTACTCACTACCAGACTGACAAAACAGAACTGAGCAAACCTGGAAGTCGTGCTGAAACATGCCCCTTACCCAACCGTGTTTAATGGAATCAGCAGCAAGTGAGCAAATCCAGTAACTCTGTGTTCTTGGCACCAGTCGCCACAGCTGGGCTGATGTCATTATTCATGCCGGTCCTTAATGACTCCAAGATGAGTGCGCCAATAAGGCGCTTATTTCGTGCCGCAGCATTACTGCCATAAAGATAGTGATTTTTTAACAGAGGGGAAGCCACTTGATGTCATGACTTAATGTTAAAAATAGTTGTACAAAAATTGTTCAGATCTAAACTGTATTTATGTTTTATGAGTGATCATTTCTAGGAACAGTTCTCCTGGTGGGGTTACGAGCACTTTTTACAGAGCACAACATCGGAATATTCTAAAAGTGAAGGTCACCTACTATTACTACACTATGGCAAAACTACATGTACTCGTCTTGCTGCAGTTGGAGATTCATGACCAAATAAAAGCTTCTGGCTAATATATAAGAGCATGTGCAGGATTTACTGTAGGTAAGGGATGGGGGTAAAAAAAAAAACTGCTGCCACACCCGGACCACAGTAGTTAACGTTATACTGTTACTAAATAAAGCTGACCATTCACAGACCACAGAGGGGAGGGAATTCTCTCCCACTGTGGGCAGGCCGGACTACCTCCAGTGCTTGAGCACCGTCCGGTAACCGTGGAAAGAACGGTGCCGTACAGGGGAACCGTGATTCGAAAAACGGACTGTGGCACCGGCTTCCCCATGACGGCGCCGTTCTATCCCTGTGTCAGGTTAAAGAGGACGTACCTGGTGGTACATCCGCTTTAAGCAAACAAAGCTATCAACATTACATTAAGAATTTATTCAGCACAGAATTTTGAATTAATTTAGATTTAAAGGCGCTCACAATATGTGGTATGTTGGCGGTACCTGAGGGCTGGTGATAAGAACATATTCAGTAATTTAGAGCACAAAGCATTCTGACTGACCTCACTCTAAACTTCTTCTTGCAGACATTGAATGGGTTTTGTGCCAGTTTGGCATGTATACCTTAATTGTGTTAGGAGATTTAGTGGCCAACAATAATACTGCACCCATGACTCGCTCTGTTCATGTTGATCGCCTCCATTACCGACATGTGTCACCGATAAAGTTTCTTTAAGCGGAACAAGAACTGATGTATGTGACTCAACCTGTTGGCTCACAACTTCAGCCTAAGCGGACCCTTCAAAATGACTTAAGAATCCGAGAGATGGAAAAATATGACATGTACAGTAGCAATTATTAGTCTGAGAATGTGGTATATTCCATTTAAGATATTTATTATAGCGCTTTACTTTCCTACTTAAAGAGACTATGTCAGTAGGTTTATAGTGTCCTATCTCAAGGGTAGCATAAAATAGTGACAGAGAAGCTGAACAGAATGTTGTACCACTTACATTGTTCTCTGCAGCTGATCCAAAGATATCCCCCTGAACAACATGGACCATAAGTAGTCATCTCTATTATGTGCACGAGCTTAGTAGTCCTCAATATTCATGAGAAGCAGAACTCCACCCACCAGCTGCTGATTGGCAGTTATCTATCCATGCTGTGTATAGGCAGTCAACTGTCAATCAGCAGCTGGAGGAGGGGTGTGGCAGAAATAAAATTTTCCTGCATATTAGGAGAACGGATGAACAAAATCATGTAAGTAATACACCGATCTGTTCAGCATTTCTGTTACTAGTTTATGCTGCCCTCATTTAAGGACACATAAACCTTATGACAGAAGAGGTTTCTGTATTCATGTTGCTAAATCTACATAGCCTAGAAGTGCTGCCCCCTGTGTAGTGAATAAGGGTGACTAATGCCCTTATGTTGTCTAGTGACGGTTTGCGTTCATGGAACTATACCTAATTTTTCGCAAATTATTTTTTGCATACACGATTATCTGTATTTGCCCTAAAGGGTAAAAAAAAACACTGAGTTAGTTCATTGATACATTACCTAGTTTGATTTCCCCCTCCGGTTTCCATGATGAGTATACGCTCTCTACTTGCCTTATATAATATTGTGTTGATTAGATCATTGAACGCTATGTTTCCCAGTAAGCTGGGAATGGCCTCAGGAAGTGGGGTATTGAACAATTTCCAGGAAAACAGAGTCATCCGTGTTCTGCCGGACTTGTCATAGATTGTATAAGAGGTATTGGCACAGTTTCTATGACTACCTACTACTTCAAGATGCAATAAGCTTTTTTTTTTTTTTTTTTAGTTAAAATTACAGGAGCTGTAACATAAACACATAAACAACCATTTTACTATATGAATCCTAAAAAATGTGTGTTTAAAAACAAAATAGGCTTCATTAAGGGGTTCTTCCATTGATCCACTAAGCACCTCTAATGGCTAGTTCACATATATATATATTGGCACACAGTATTTTCTTCACTGCTGTGTACTACAAAAGCACCAGAGGGAAACTGATGACACAACTAATCCTATAGTTTCTCTGCCCGACTAGTGGACAGTGAACAGCGGACTGTGCACAAAAAGGTTGTTCAGGCAGCTGGTTAAGCAACTGTTATGTATCGGACCCTTAAAGTGAGTGCTCCATGGGAGAAAAAGTGTTTTCAAAGCATGTTGTATTATGGAGGTATGTAAAAGCAGTCATATGGCACATCATAAATGTTGTCCATATAAAACATGGCTCCTACATGGAAAACACTACAGAAAAATGCTGAACTACCTATAGTTTTTTTTTCCTCTCAGTTACTTATTATTTTTATATATACATATGGTCATACCAAAAACCATCAAAGTGACTTGAAACTTAAGTAAGACCACAAATCTGCCTAAAATTTAAGAAAGTAGTTCAGAGAGTATCACAAAGACCACATGGAGGAAGATGAGTGTAGGGCCACGCTTGCCACAATCAGGGGCCTACCCTGTGTTCCGAAGGGTCACAAACACAGCCTCACACTTCTCTGTATGTGAGGCTTTTTAGACTATTTTTCCAGGATGGGAGATATTGTTTTTCCTTATTTGTAAATAACTTAATTTACCAAAAGTGACTCCTTTCCCAAGTAAAACCTGCTCTAAAGTCTTGGCCACTAGGTGTCTCACTTCTCTGCAGTCTGATGTCCACTGTCTGTTGTTAGGGGAAATCTGTCTCAGGGCAGTTGTCCCTTGTATAAATATGAATACCTACTGCTGTGTGTCCACAGTTTTCACCGGAGCCTGTGTGCCAGACCACGTACAATCAGAGAGGTGGTAAAGGTTTCTGTTTTATTTTATTACATTTTTTTTTTATTGTGGCTAACCCTTATAAAGACGCAATTGTAGGTGGTGGAACTAGGAGACTGTGTATTGTCACATTTAAGCAGGGTTTTCCTTATGTTATTGTAAATCTTTACTGACTCAATACTTACTTGACATCTTCACGTCACAAATACTTCTGCGTAACTCTTCCTCCCTAAGCAATCCGGATGGCTCCTTCGTTTGACGCCCGGTTTATTAATTACACCACAATTTTAAAAAACAACTTGACTTCTTGCTTAAACGCTCTTCTTCACACATAATTCTGCTGGCAGCAGGGTGGGGTTACCAGCCAGTTTTGAGTTGTGGCCAACTGTGAACAAGCAAACAGAAATGTAATTTCCCATTGACTGAACATAGTCCTGGCAGTACATCTGAACTGTTTTTGATTTTACTTCATCCCTGTGTCATTATTCCTTTCTGCTTTGTATCCATCTTCCCGTGCCTGTCAACAGCATCTAACTCACCCTGACATGGATGGCTTACAATGCTATACAAAAGTTAGAACACTAAGTAATAGTCGACTGAACGGTATGAAAACAATGCAATTCTAGGAATATGCAGGAGACCTTTTCCATAGATGTTGCTTGGTCTTTAATTAGTTGTGTTGCTGATAACTCCATGCCATAGGGGTAGACAGAAAATTCAACTGGTGTCAGAAATGTATACAGATTTGTAAATTACTTCTATTTAAAAAAAAAAAAAAAAAAATCTGTTGTATTCCAGTACTTATTAGCTGCTGTATGCCCTACAGGAAGTGGAGTATTCTTTCCAGTCTGAGGCAGTGCTCTCAGCCGCCACCTCTGCCCATCTCAGGAACTGTCCAAAGCAGATGTTTTCTATGAGGATTTTCTACTGCTTTGGACAGTTCCTGTCATGGACAGAGGTGGTATCAGAGAGCATGTCAGACTGTAATAAATATACCACTTCTTGCAGAGCATACAGCAGCTGGTAAGTACTGGACGATTATAGACTAGAGATAATAAAAAAGAAGTAATGTAGAGATCTATAATAACTTTCTTTCTTATTATTAAGGCAATATAATGGTTGCAAAAAAGGTCATGGTGTAAGCAACCAGATTCTTGGCATAACCTGTTTATTTTCCTAAGTTGGAAACTTGCAAAAATTTTTCAAAACTAGTATTTCCTAGGGGTTCTAAAAAATTTTTTTTAAGGATCCCTTTTAGTTATAACTTTCAAAATCTAAATGAACAATATGTGATATAAAGTAAGTTTTCAATTTACATTTGTTATTTTTTTTTTTTGTTATCATGCTGTAACACAAAGCTGAACTTACCAGAAATCCAGGAGACTAAACTAAAAGGAGACTAAACACATGAAGTCCTGGTCAGTACAGAGAGTCACTGCTCAATATCCATCAATCACATGACCGCCTTTTCTCTGAATGCAGATGATCTGGGAAACACAGGACTTCCTGTTTTTAGTCTTTTTTAAAAAAAGAGACTAAAATACAGGAAGTGTCGTATTTTCAATAATAACTAAAAAAAATAATGAATGTAAATTGTGAACTTGCTTTATTTTGCATATACTGCTGATTTAGATTTTGAAAGCTATAACGACAGTGACACTTTAAGTGGATTCCATAACTTGGCTATGTATTTCCTATATTTGTATATGGGCAAAATCTTTACATAGTCCCCTGGCCCAGGATTGGTGATCCAGGCAGTGGCCCTGAAAGCGCAAAACTCTATGAATTTGTGGTTTATTAAGCAGCACAATCTTCTAACACTTTCTTTTGATGACCTGCTGGCTTGACAGCGGAAAGTCAAACACTCCTAGCACACTGCTATATTCATTTTTCTGGTCGTGCATCTGTATGCCTAAACCTGCTCAAGTCAAGTAAGGATTTCCTGTGCTTGCAAACATAAAAGTTTTTTTTTTCTTATTAGCACAAAGACAGCGCTGTCTCCCATTGGGTATGGCTTGTACAGGTCAGACCGTTAATGCTTAGTCACCAAAGTTTTCAGACCGTAAGCTTTTAGCCAGAAGTGTGTCTCATTGCTTTACGAACCAGGTTGAATGTAGAGTTTCCTAAAGCCTTGTGTACCGTTCTTTGATAGAGCCCTTTATTAACGGAATCTCATTCAGGGAGCCTCTGAAGTCTTTGAAAACTTTGTTACGTAAAGAAGTTGTGGCTCATTAGTTTCTGTACCAAGCCTCCTAATCTCCGTTATTTATCTGTTTCCTGGCCAAAATCTATACTGTGCTCCATTATAGTCTTTTCACAATGAATACAGACTGCTAATCTTTACAATCTCTTGCCCCTTTTATCACGCTACTATGATGGTGATGAAAATAACTTTGAGAGTCTGCTTTACTTTCCAATCTCACAGATCCATTTCAGCAGTACACAAAGTCTATGGCTGCATCCACTTCTTCTTCTTCAGCCACCAGGAATCAAATGCAGAGAGTTCGGATTAACCCGGGTGTGCTCGATCGTCTCTAATTGTCACTAGAGATGAGCGAACCTGGTTCGGGTTAGAGTCCATCCGAACCCGAACGTTCGGTATTTGATTAGCGGGGGCTGCTGAACTTGGATAAAGCTCTAAGGTTGTCTGGAAAACATGGATACAGCCAATGACTATATCCATGTTTTTCACATAGCCTAAGGGCTTTATCCAACTTCAGCAGCCACCGCTAATCAAATGCTGAACGTTGGGGTTCTGATGGACTCAAACCTGAACCCGGTTCGCTCATCTCTAATTGTCACCTGTCAGGGTTCAGTCAGTCATGTAGCCAGGCCATCTTTAGCCATCGGGTAGCCCTTTAATTTCGTCAAAGCCAACTAGCGGAGTTTTTATTGACTGGACATCGGCTGATCACTGGCCCTTTTACACAGGCTGATTATTGCCAATGAGTAGAGATAAGTGCACTCAAGCATGCTCAAGTCGGATCACTCAGAAGTTTAAAACTGGTGGCTAAAGAAGCTGGATGCAGCCCTAGGGAGTCCTGGAAAACATGCATGCAGCATATGGGGTGCTTATAAATCATGCTTATCTCTACCAATGAGCATTCCTACCAGGCGATAATCTGCCCATGTTAAGGGACTTTAAAGCATACAAAGTCCTCTGATCCGATCGTCTGTGAATTCCGCTCTGCGGCCAGAAGCTCCGATATCCATGAATACAACCAGGCTATGATTGTAATGTGTGTGACCCTCATTCTTATCCAGTTGGGGTTCATGGATACCCAAACTTCTGTCTCCAGAGGGGAATTTGCTGCCAATCGGACGAGCTGACTTAGAGACAGGTATGCTTTAAGCAGTGTCTACCAAGGTCCATTCTCTGTAAGTGCTGGCATAGGTTCCAGCAAATTCCTTTAATGAATCTATAGACCCCCATTTACCCTACCAAAGTGTCATTTTGGCCTCTGTTTGTGAGCATGGAATAGCACAGACTTATTCCATTTAGCTGGATCCCCAAAATGAAAGGATTCTACATGGTATATTACGGTATTTAATGTATGACTTTATGTATGATGGATACCAATAAGTGGCTGTATGCATTATATAATGTATACATATGGCGGACACTGCCCACACTTTGGCCAAATTGTAAATTATCATTTTATTCTGAAATAAAAATCTAGAATGTTTCTGGGATTGTCATGACTTTTTGTAATTCATGACTATTGTGAGTTGTAGTCCTTATGTTAGCTGTATAAAGGCAATCGGCACATATCACATAAGCAAACCATTAGTTACACAGCAAGAAGTGAAATGCAGTATATAGGAAGCGCTCTAGGACTTGGTTCGGGCGTTCTTTACTATATAAGGTTGGTGCTCATTTTTCTTTTTAAACTTCAAATTGTAATCTCTAGTGTGACTTCAGTGTTCTCCCTCCCTCAATTGCTAAATTCCCCTGCCGGACGAAGAATAAGTATCACAAGCAGATGCCAAGAGCTTGCCTGCGTCATCCACAGCACTTTGTAAATATTCTGTTCATAGGACTGCTAACAAGCCATCATTTATCACCTCCCTGGTGAAGTGTAACATGAGAGCAGTCCTAGCTGCGGAAAGTCACGTTCAACCCCTTCCAGTGTCACAGAGGCCAGTAGCACATTACTCACTAATTCTAGGGGTCCGAGTGATCAGCCCATTGTCCTGACCTTTAGGGGCAAATCGGGCAGTGGGGTTGAGTGGTTGTGTGGGCAAATTTTACTGTTTTTTTTTTTTAAGTAAGATGTTAACTGTAGATATGCTAATCCATAATAGTCCTGAATGCCTCTCCAGGTATCAGTAAAGTTGATTGTGTATTACTGTAGAGGATACAAGAGTTGTGTCTGGACACTGATCAGCCATTACATTAATACCACCTTTCTAATTTTTCTAGATTCTGTCAAAATAATTTTGATCCATATAGGCCTGATCTCCATAAGACTTCTGAAGGTGTCCAGTGGTCCTGTAGGTAGTAAGGCGCAGCCTCCATTAGTTGGGCTAAATTTTCCAGCACATCTCACTAGTTCTTGATCAGGTTATGATCTGGGAAGGTGGAGGTTAAGTCATCACCTTCAACTCTTTGTCATGTTCCTCAAACAACTTCTGAACAATTTTTACAGTGTGGCTGGAGGCATTATACTGCTGTACTTAGTCAATATTTAGGAAGGTCATACATGTCAAAGTAACATCCACATAAATATCAGGACTAGAGATAAGCGAAATTGCTGAAAGTTGGGGTTCGCACAAACCCGAAGGAAGAAAAGTTGAATCCCGCTGCCTGGAGAAGGCGGATGCACCCCAAGGACTGCCTGGAAAACATGGAAACAGCCTGGATTCAAATGCCGATTGTCCGGATTTGTGCAAATCTGAACTTTCGGCACGTACACTCATCTCTAGTCAGAACCCAGGGCTTCCCAACGTTGCTCGGAGTGTTAAAGGGGTTAGCCCCCCTACAAAAACATGGCCACTTTCTTCCAGAGACAGCCCCACTCTTGTCTCCAGCTTGGGTGGGGTTTTGCTGCTCAGTTCTATTGAAGTGAATGGAGCTTAATTGCAAACAGCACCTGAACTGTAGACAAGAGTCGTGTTGTTTCTGAAAGAAAGTGGCCATGTTTTTGCACTGGATAACCCCTTTAACCTATACGGCTGTGTTTTCAAAGTAATATTGTGCTCCATTGAAATTGATGGGAAATTGACCGGCAGTGCACAAACAGTATAGAATAACAGCCGTAATTCATTACAACTGTCAATATAATAAACATCTCCATTGCTGATTTTGCAAACAATGGCTTTTGCATTGCTTTTGCAAACATTTTTATTTAATACAGCCGTATCTTGATATTATTTTACTGTGTGAACATAGCCTTATACTGCCTACACCAACTTGCCTTGCCGTCTGTTTCGAACATGCTCTGACCCCAGTCGCCTAGCCACCACTCAGATCCGTACACTTGTCCAGTTTTCCTGCTTTCAACACCTCACGTTCAAGAACAGACTGTTCACTTACTTCCCAATATATCCCAACCCTTGACAGATGGCATTGTAAGGAGATAGTTGAACCTAAACAGGGCACATTGTGTGTCACTACATCAAAATACGCCACCTAAAACCAGTTTCAGATTTCTGGTCCTATCAAGCACTCCCACTAAACTGGACTTACTGTAGATCCCATAGGGTTTTGTGGTGGTGATAATGTGATAGACAGTGCTACATAGCAATGTGGATTGTAAGAATATTATCCGTGCAATATAAAAAATCAGTATGTGGTTTTTTATGTAGAAATTGAGTTGCGGAACAGATCTTAAAAGGGGTAGTGCGGTAATTTTTTTTTTTTTTTGCTTAATTAACACACATTACAAAGTTATTTAACTTTGTAATCAGTGTTAATGAGCTGTCTGTCCCCGCCCCCCCCCCTTTCCCCCTCAACGAACACCCCCCCCCCCCTCCCAAAAAAATAAATAAATAAAGAATACATACCAAGTCAGTGTTGACCCGTTCTCTTCTCCCGGGCTCCATCTTGGGTCGATGTCGTCACAGCAGTGGGGGTGGGGGCGTTCCTGGTCTCCTTCCTCTTCGCTGTCTTCCACACCAGTGAATGGGAGAGGAAAAGGCTGCTGGTGCACATGCGCACCAGCAGCCTTTTCATTGGCTGGAACGCATCACATGGCTTCCAGCTTGCTTAGATCTGATTGGCTGAGCTTGCTGGAAGCCGTGTGATGCGCTCCAGCCAATGACGGCGGGAAATTCAAATGGCGATCGTCACTGGAGGGATGGTAAGTATATATTCTGTGTGTGTGTGTGTTTTTTTTTTGTTTTTTTTTTGGGGGGGGGGGGGCGGGGCACCGGAGTACTCCTTTAATTCAGGATATGAATTTTGGTTTCAGTAATGTAGATATATTTTCCCCCACTGACTTCACAGGGGAAGTCAATATCCCCAAAAAGGCCACTGGCTAGGTACCAGTTTTGAATGAGAAGACAACAATGATTGTAGGGATGCTCAATATTTTGAGGGTCATTATCAATCATGGCCTTTATTCTATACGGTGTGTGTGCCTTGCCGTCCAATTTACTATTGACTTCAATAGATCACATTATTATATTGAAAATATGGACATATTTAAATCTCAAAATGACGTCTGTATTTTGGTATTATTTTACATGTGCTTCTATCTCATATATATGTCAACTTTACAAAATGATAACTTTTCTCAAAAGTAGACGTCGTAATCCTGTCTGCTTCTGACAACAGTAAAACCACATTAGCCCATGTATACACAGATTTATGGGCTGTTTTTTTCCAGCTGTAAAATGGACAGTTTATGGGTGAAAAATGAAAAAGTTATTTCTTAACTAATGGGCTCTATTGAACTCAATGGTAAAAACTGCGATTTGTTTACACATGTATTTATTTTACAGCTGTCATTTTTATGGCCGTAAAATAAACCTAACAGTCCCTTTTTTTTTTTTCTCGAGCCCCAATAAGACTTAAAAAAAAACAGAACCAGGAGAGTTTGGAATTTGAATGTTAGATTTTGGTGGATAATGTTACATAGGGCATTGCGTCATTATATGTTGCATACCTATATATATGAATAAAGACTGTCTGGGACTGATGCATTTGCACAATTGATACCTTAGAACCTTTAATATGGAGTTTTCCCCCGAAGCAGTAGGGTTAATGGCTCTGTGAAATCTGCTTTGTGTATGTGCTGCCTGTTAGCTGCAGGAATGCAGGTGCGTATACCCCTGGGTCTGAGTAATGACTCCAAAACATACTGGGACATTTAGCAGAGATTATTCCAGCGCTGACGTGGTTGCCTGTATCACTCAACCAGCTCATTAGGAACAGCTCAGAGGAGGCTTGAAGGTCAGCAGCCTCCAATAGGACTCTCTGTTAGAGAATGATTGTAATTAGGAGCTCTGCTGAAAGTAACATTAGCCTGAATCCCCGGTTCCTCTCAGAACGCTGCTAGTATTACTATTCCCCTTTTTTTGCAAATTGTGCTCTCAATCCAGACATGTTTTGTGAATTTCCACCCTCGCGTCTTGCTCTGTTTGTCTGTCTCCATCAGGAATCGCGAAAGGAATGTGAAGCTGCAAATGCAGTCTGTCCAATGTAGCCGCTTAACAGGGAAATAGAAATATTCCAAAACCTGTGCTGAGATGAATTCAATGAATGATCGTAGACTTATTCATCTACGGTAGCGTCTCACTATGCAGAAGCCAGGTGGTCGAGATGTATGATGGAGTTCACAAGATTTTCTAATTGTTGTTATTCTCCGCATGGTCTTGCAAGCTGGTTATTAGCACAGTCTTGAATAGATCCCATGTGTTTATATTTTATTATAAGATCTAGGATCCATGAACATTTCCTTAAAGCCCAATATATGGACGATCCCCCCCCCCCCCCCCCCTAAACTGCTAGTTACCGTTGCCTTGCCTGAGGCGATCGATGTTTGGTCCCGGCACTCGCTTCTCTCCTGGTGCCAGTATTTGGTTAAAAATGTGCTGTGTCAAAGGGGTGGGGCCCAGAGCATCCGTGCCCTAGGCCTGCAGCGCCTCTCTTCTTCTTTGCTGCCTTTCACCTTCTTAGCCATGTCCCTGGGATGGATTACCTTGAGCCGCTGGAGACAAGAGAGGCGCTGCAGTACTATGGCACAGATGCTCTAGGCCCTGGTCTTTCGACACTGTGCTGCCGAAATGTAATACCTTTTTTCACGCAAATACATGGATCCTGGGACCAGACATGGTTCGCCACTGGCAACGCAACTGTACCAGTAGTTTGGTTGGGGGGGGCTGAAATTAACAAATGTCTGTTCATCCAACCTACATGTGTAGGACGACCTTCATAGACTTTATATACACAACAAAGCCATGTACATTGAGCATTTGCCATGGTACGGAGTCATATACTTTCTACCTTTTGTATTGCACTATTTGTGTTTCTAGAGGCATCTGATGAAACATGTCCATATGAAACTTGAGTTATACTACTAGCCCATAGTTATGGGTCTGGGTTCTGCATTATGGATCTGTACAACACATATATGTAATACATTTCAGTCTTACTGAATAATACCATTTGGAAGGCTGTTCACAAGGCTGAAGTGTTAGCTTGCTTTAACACAACAAGGTCTTAGATGCAAGTCAATAAAACTATTATTTGTCATGGAACGTCAAGATCATTGATATGAAAAATCAGCTTTTTTCAGATTCTTTTATGGCCATGGAACACCACAGGACAGACACGTAAACATTAGCCCTGCACCCTCGCCATGTGGAGTCCATGTGATTTTACCATGCCCAGAGGGATGGGTGCAGTTCAGCATGTGGTTCCTTGGATGTCAAAACATTTCTCCTTGTCACTTATGAAATACAGTTATGAATAACACATACTTGAATGAATATTGTCAGTGAAAATATAAATATAATTATAATGGCAATATTCACTGTACACAAACTATAGAGATAATCGAGGTCTGGGAATACATATAATGCAGGCTTTAAAGGGAACCTTTCACCAAGACAATGCTATCTAATCTATAGACATCACATTATAGAGCTGGAAGAACTGAACAGATTGATATACACTCACCGGCCACTTTATTAGGTACACCTGTCCAACTGCACGTTACCACTTAATTTCTAATCAGCCAATCACATGGCGGCAACTCAGTGCATTTAGGCATGTAGACATGGTCAAGACAATCTCCTGCAGTTCAAACCGAGCATTAGTATGGGGAAGAAAGGTGATTTGAGGGCCTTTGAACGTGGCATGGTTGTTGGTGCCAGAAGGGCTGGTCTGAGTATTTCAGAAACTGCTGATCTACTAGGATTTTCACGCACAACCATCTCTAGGGTTTACAGAGAATGGTCCGAAAAAGAAAAAACATCCAGTGAGCGGCAGTTCTGTGGGCGGAAATGCCTTGTTGATGCCAGAGGTCAGAGGAGAATGGGCAGACTGGTTCGAGCTGATAGAAAGGCAACAGTGACTCAAATAGCCAACTGTTACAACCAAGGTAGGCAGAAGAGCTACCTGAGGCAGATGGGCTACAGCAGCAGAAGACCACAACGGGTGCCACTCCTTTCAGCTAAGAACAGGAAACTGAGGCTACAATTTGCACAAGCTCATCGAAATTGGACAGTAGAAGATTGGAAAAACGTTGCCTGGTCTGATGAGTCTCGATATCTGCTGCGACATTCGGATGGTAGGGTCAGAATTTGGCGTCAACAACATGAAAGCATGGATCCATCCTGCCTTGTATCAGCGGTTCAGGCTGGTGGTGGTGGTGTCATGGTGTGGGGAATATTTTCTTGACACTCTTTGGGCACCTTGGTACCAATTGAGCATTGTTGTCATAAAGCTAGAATCATCTCAGACTGGTTTCTTGAACATGACAATGAGTTCACTGTACTCAAATGGCCTCCACAGTCATGTGGTGGAACGGGAGATTCGCATCATGGATGTGCAGCCAACAAATCTGCGGCAACAGTGTGATGCCATCATGTCAATATGGACCAAAATCTCGGAGGAATGCTTCCAGCACCTTGTTGTATCTATGCCACCAAGAATTGAGGCAGTTCTGAAGGCAAAAGGGGGTCCAACCCGTTACTAGCATGGTGTACCTAATAAAGTGGCCGGTGAGTGTATATCTTTGTGGGTAAAGATTTGATATAACTTGTTACATCTTAATTAAAATCTCTGTTCATTATGTGTTTAGGAGTCCAGTAGGTGGTGTACCTCAATAGACTGGACACTTTAACATGAATACTGAATATTTTCCCATAAAGATCTATATTGATTTGCTCAGCTCCTTCTGCTCTATGACATGATGCCGATAGCTTAGGTTGCATTTTCATGGTGACAGGTTCCCTTTAAAGGAGAACTGTGGGAAAATCTAAAAATCCAGGGCCAGCAGGGAGTGGAGGAACATATATACATCCCGATGCACCCGTATCACAAGCTTACTGACAACCACCGGTCTCCAGTTTCCTCCAGCTTCCTGCATCATCACGTCCAGGCGAAAAGTACCCGCTCAGCCAGTCAGTGATTAGTCACTGACTAGCTGAGCGGGCATTTCTCAGCCGGGACGTAACGTTGCAAGAACTAGAGCTGCAGGACGCTGGCCTATTCTGATGATTCTGTGGGGGCGTCCCTTGCTGGAACTGGATTTTAAGATATTCCCGGAGTTCTCCTTTAAGAAGCCACAGCAGCATTTAATGGCAGTATTGAGCAATCTGAGCTGTGAATTAAGCCTTGGAGTAAGATTTAATACTTAGTGCATAAAAATGGACATACCAGGCGAGCATATTGCGGTTTAGAGTGTGTGTGTGTGTGTGTGTGTGTATATATATGTATATATATATATATATATATATATATATATATATATATATATATATAATAGGGATCCACTACCAGCAGGTTTATTGTATAAGGCAATCACGGTGCCAGACTGGATCTCTCTTTGTGCTATAAAATCTAATAATTAGCTTGTGTACTTTCTTTTTTTTAACATTCTGCTCCCCATCTCTATATCTTGGGCAGTTTATGATACCGTCAATGCCTGTATGTAGTAGTGCCATGAAATAGCTGATCACCTGTCTGCTTAGCTGCTACTCCAGCAAGGAGGGTATATCTCTGCATACTGGTTAATGAAAAGTTATTGAGAATGCTGAGTGCATCTGTCATTTTCTATGGCATTGTCACGGGCAGTACAGTATAAATGGTTTTCTGTAGCTTACTTTCCTATGAAACTGCAATACAAAACTCAGACAGAGGGCCCCCTGGGTACAGAGAATAAACAGTTTAATTCTTTGTAAAGAATATCATCCCGTCCATCCAGTTCACCACTTACCATGGCCCAGAAACTGGACTAAAAAACACTGCTCCTGTATCTACAAATTCCAGCAGGCTTTGACAGATACCTATTCCCCATTGCCAATAAACTGTGTGACACCACCGCATATGTATACCTTTTAGAATTAGAATTATCTAATAGCTTTTATACCTGGCGGATCTATTAAAAGTAAATCCATCACCTGCTCAGAGCGAAGTTCTCATCTTCCAGGACCGAATTAAATTTTGTGAGACTGTGGCTAATATCCATTCTCTGAGAATTAATACTTCATGAATAAAAACCGGGTCTCATGAATATTAGCAGCGCAGCGCCTTATTTTATGGCTCTCATTATTTGAGAAGTGAGGACTATAGGGCCGCCGTCCCCGTGTAGGAGATAATTGCTCTGGAAGTTGTGGTGACGGCTGCATTATCTTTATATTATTTCAGTTTATGGTTTAATGAACTGTCTGTAATTATTATTGTAACCGGAGCAGCTCCCGATAATTCAGTCCCTAATTACCGATATTCAGCTGGCCAGGAGTTTGGATTACAAGGTATCTGTTTATGTAAATGGCTAAAAATGACTTTAATAATTGGTAACAATTAACCTGCCGGCCAAGAAGGGTTAAATATTTACAGCTTTGGTTTTGTCATCTGTTTTTTATAATCAAGGTCTATTTACACTGTCTCTCAAAAGGGATGTTGAAACATGCTATGGTGCACAGCAATGGGTCCAGTCACTTTAAGGGCCCAAATGTAGTCAGCTGGTGCCGTTCGGGCCACTTCCTGCTCCTACACGTTTAATAGCACAGCAGGTCAAGCTATATAGTACAGCAAAATAAACGTGTACATGTGGAAACTCACCCCCTGACATTGTTCAGGCCATTTAAGTGAATGGACATGCTCCTTTTTTGACAGTTTGCTGATGTATACCTCAAATGAACCCAGTATACCATATCTTTATGCATGACAAGGGTTTGTAAAAGGTCTTGTCCACTGTTTGGGAGACTTAATTGTTACAGTACGTGTACACTACTAGATTTTGATGCTCGTCCGCGCGCATCTCCAGCTGTGCCATAGACCCTATTCTATGCCCAGGCGTATTCTGCCGTCCGCCCAAAGAATTGACAAGGCAATTGTTTGGTTAGACGGTGGAATTCATCTATTCATAATATGGGGTCTGTGGCACGGGTAATGATGCGTGCGGTGGATTCCGTAGTGTGCACGTACCCTTAGACTTGTCCAAGAAAAATTCAGATTAGTGTCCGGAACCTTATGTAATCAACTGGAATCTAGAGATTACATGTCAGCAAATGTTTAGAGGGACTTCCATCTGGATGTTTGTGTCATATCCACTGATGGATGTAGGTTCCACCACGAAGACTTGCTTAAAGGGGTTATCCAGGCCTAGAAATACATGGCGCTTTCTTTTCAGAGAACACCGCTCTCCAGTTCGAGTGTGTTTTTGCAACTGCCATTGAAGCAAATGGAGCTTAATTGCAAAACCTCACTGAAACTAGACACAAGAGTGAAGTGGTGGTGTTTCTGGAAGAAGACCAAGCCAATCAAGATCACGCCAATCCCCCCCCCCCCCCCCCCCCAATCCAGTCTGGTTGTGGCCACTGAAGGTGGTTGTGAAACCAAAAGCAGAACATACCTACTGTATGAGCAAACGTTATCCTGGGGCCTGGTCCAGCCTGCATTCACTTCTCCTATTATACTTCTTCCTGTATTAGTCCTTATAATCACATTGATGTTGGACACTTCCCCATTGGTGGCCAAGTCTGAAACCTAATGTCTATTTAGCTCCAACACAAATAATAACCATTGTTAGTTCTGTACAATGTGTGGTTTTCAGAGCCTTCTGCTTATGTATGAATGAATGACGACTAACAGTATTCAGTGTAATAACACAAGCATGTAGATTACCAAGGTAAAATGGGTTGTCCCACCACCAACATTTATCCACTGTTCACTGACAGGATAGGTGATAAATTTATGATCATAAAAATCAGGGTCATGAGTTTTTTGCGTATTACTTGAGTGGCGGTGATTGCTGTGCAGTGCCACATCATTCACAGTCTATACAACTGCCAGAGATAGACAGGTATATTGTTGTGCCATCTCCGTTAGTCCTTTGACAGTGAATGGAGCAACTGTGCACTATGATGTGACCACAAGTTGGACAACCCCTTTAAGTATCCCTGTCATTTAAAAAAAAACCTTTTGGCCTGCCAAAATGGGGTGTTCAGACCCCCACCAGTCATTGGAATGAGCCAAGAGAAGTGTGTGGCTGAGCACTTTTCCCTCATCTTGCTGTGATCTCTGGTTCCCTGAGGGAGATGGGCTCCACGAGCTTCATGGCGAAAGCTCCTGAATGGTCCTCCAAGCAATGCAATAGTACATCACTATTTTGTTGCGTAACGTGCCCGATTTGGTGATAGATGTATCTCAAGGTGCCACAGGAATAATAATTATAAAAAAAGATTGAAGAGATATAAAACGTTTCACGTGTAGGCTTCAGCTTTGATTGAACCAATAGCCTCTGACCCCAGCATAACCCTTTAAACAAGTGACCCATACTTTGACATGTTCTACTAATAAGTTTTCTAGCAGAACTGTCTGTTGTGATAAGAATGTGAATCAGTCAGATTTCCTGGAATGAAGAAGCTCTTCTATTCCTGGAAGATTGCCAGAAATACACTTCTATTATGGAAGTCATCATTTCTACTAACCCTGTTATCCCAGTTCAGACTATTACAAATATGTTTTTGCAGTTCGTTTTACGTTCTTGTAAAAGTACCGTAGAATATACAAACCAAAAAAAAAGGATAGAACAAATCAACAAATACTGGTGACTGCTGTCCAGGCATGCTGGGATTTGTAGTTTTGCAGCAGCTAGAAAGCCACAGGTTGGAGACTACCGATATATATTATATACTGTACTATGTTTTCTGGCTACTGAGCAGCCAAGTCTTCAGTCATCAATGAATGTCTTGCCACTGTCATGTCTGAATACTATAAGGAATGTATAGCTTCATGTCACTTAAGGTATTTTAACTCTTTCCTCCACAGATTACTTGGCGAACCATGGACGTCTCAGCGAGTCAGAAGCAAGGAGAAAGTTTTGGCAGATCCTCTCTGCTGTGGAGTACTGCCACAGCCGCCATATTGTGCACCGAGATTTGAAAGCTGAAAATCTCCTACTAGATAATCACATGAACATCAAGATTGCAGGTAAACTCTTCCTTATACATTTGATCTTATATTGTATACACAGAGCTGAGATTTTAAATATTTTAGTATGAACTATACTCATTGACTGAAAAAACACATGGATGGCGAGCCAGCTTCCTAGAAGATCCCCAGCACATTTGCCCACAGATGCAGCAGCTGGGCCTTGTAGGTAGATCTTGTTGGTTGCTGAAGCTGGCTCATCATAAATTGGCACTAAATCTGGAGACGGGGCAGGCCAAGGAAGCGTTGTAATCTGGAGGAGACATTCCCGTGTGTGTGAGAATTATCCTGCTGAAAAATGTCATTTGGAAGCCCTTCCCATTATTACTATGGATGAAGACAATGACTCCCCAGATCATCACACCAGCAGGGGGCAGTATGTAGCTCCACCACAAGGCCTCCATACTCAAACCTGACCATAATCGCATCCCAAACAGAACCTACGTTCATCACTTAAGACAATATGGTACCAGTCTATAGCAGTCTAGATTTCTCGTTCACACCACCACAGCAGACAATGGCAATGTTGCCTGTCTGTCAATGGCAGAATATGTAATGGGAGCTGTAACACCAAAAAATTGGCCTGGGTAAAGATAGGTGTGTTTAATGAAGTGCCACCTGTGCCAAGATGGTGGACAAGGAAACTGGGATCTGTGATTGTCAGCTGATAAATGATTTTCTCTACGAGTGGTCCTGGTGAGCCTATTCCCGCTCCTAACCACTTCTCCCAACACCTCCTTACAGCTTACATATAATGGCATAGATAACGGGCAGTTCTTCTCTCAGTCCAATGATGCCGCCCTCCCTTGAAGTCTGTCAACTGGACAAAATGTCTTTGAGTGCATCCTAGAGATATGTCTAGCAGTCAACGATCTCTCATAAAGTAGTGTCTGCTCGGACCACGCCTGTAACCACTTACATATCTACTGAGACATAACTGCATGCCGAGTTCTATCTAGGTGCATATTGTAAGTGAGGGTATGTTTGAGTCGACCAGCTCAAATACACTAATAATACTAATACCATAATATTATAATACAGATGTGGCTGACCCGAGCTTGGTTATTGGCATAACACTTCACTTACCTGACGTAGTTTGCATGTAGCTGAGCCTCCATCAAAGCTGAGAACCACTTTCCCTATAAATGATTCAAGGAGACTTGTAAATGGATTTATGGATTGGTAAATGCACACAATGTTCTGTGATGTCACCTCTTAGCTTTTGATCTATGTAGGATCCCTGCAGCTCCGCATATTGTCTCGAATCTATGGGAACTAGCAGTGTAGAATGAGTTTATGAAGTGAACAAGAATATAAAAGGGATGAGAATGAACATAGATTTCTGCAGTTTGTCGAGTCTTCTTTTGGTCTTTCTCCGTTAACCTTGGGATCCTTCTCCCTTGTTTTGGGGTATTGTGTATTGTTCTCTTGGAGTCATCTTAAAGTGGTTATCCAGCATTAGTAAAAAAACAAAACAAAAAAAAACAGACAATTTATTTCACGAACAGCTCCTGAGTAGGGATGGTCCGAACCCTCCGAGGTTCGGGTTCGTATGAACCCGAACGCTCGGCATCAGATTCCCGCTGTCTGCCCACTCCGTGGAGCGGGCGGATACAGCGGGAGGACCGCCTGGAAAACTGGGATACAGCCTATGGCTATGGCTGTATCCCAGTTTTCCAGGCGGTCCTCCCGCTGGATCCGCCCGCTGCTTGGAGCGGGAAGTCAGCGGGAATCATTACCGAGAGTTTGGGTTTGTACAAACCCGAACCAAACTCGGTTCGGACCATCCTTACTCCTGAGTTTGTGGGCAGGTTTTGCAGCTCAGTTCTATTTAAGTGAATGGCGCTGAGTTGTAATACCATACACAACCTGGGGACAAGGGTGGTGCTTTTTTATGTAGAAAGCAAGTAGGTTTTGTCTTGTCTTGGATAACCCCTTTAACAGGACACCTGCTCCTTGGGTGAGGAAGAACAGTCCTTATTATTCTTTATTTATAGACAGTGGTGGAAATTTTTTAAGTCCATGTAGATTTGTGTATGGTTTACACCTTTTTCCAAGTGTAAACCATGATAAATAGTGCAGCACTCCCCAACCCCCACTCCCCCGTCCACCCATCAGGCAAGGGGGCCTACATCTGCTGTATGCCACGAAAAGGAAAAGCGTAAACTTCTGCGCCTTTTTTGTTACGTATGCCAGGGGCGCATGTTTGACAGATGTGTCCCAATTAGTCTAAACATGAATGGCGTACATCAAAATTGTTGACAATGTTTTCAAGCCCTTTTATACACATCAAATATAAAATATTTTACATGTTTAAACCATGACTATACGTGATAAATTGCACATGGCTTTGCCATGGAATTTCGCTAGGAAGGTGTGAACCTGGCCTTTTCGTGACTAAGATACCAGTCGGGCCATATTCTGTCTTTGTAACCCCAAAGGGGTCACTTACTTTTTCTTGTAACTGTTGGAGTAGTGTTCCTTTACCCTTTTTGTCTAGCATGGCAGAGACGTGTAGGTAGCAGCGAGTAGTTTGCATTTTCTGTATATTCCATGTATGAAATTTACAACCTGGAGGCTTCCAGTACATAAAACTGTAGCTGTAAGCAAACATTAGTGTCCTGGTGGGATTCCTGCAATTAGCTCAGTCAGTCCTATACATTCCACACCTATATGTAATAAGAATAATGTGTTCATGTCACTACATGAGACCTTGTGATAATGAGTCAGGGTCACCGAGATGTTCTGACGTGTAACATTATTGGGTAAGCGTGCAGCGCTGCCGCACACATGGGGGCGTAAAGTGAGAATCCAGCTTTGTCATGGGTGATGGTGTCTGCTCACTGTCTCATTACCTCTATGTGCTTTCGCTGAGGCGGCAGTTTCTCTATTCACTAGTGACTATAGATATATGTAGAGATATTACACATCTGAGTAGTCCCGCTGTTGGTTAGTTTTATCTATACAGTCTGCAGATATCCCTGTAATACAATACCATACATTGGCACCATACAATAGAAGGTGTTGTATCTATGGCATTGCCATGTGCCTCCAGATACTGATACAAGGTATTCATCTGTTCATGGACTGAATTAATCCAGTCAGGCCCCTTCAGAACAAAACTTTATTGTGCATTATACTTAAAGGGGAAGTCCAGTGTCGACCAATTTTTTTCAATAGAGCCGGACAGGAGTTGGCTGCACATAACAACATGCACCTGCCTCCCCGGCTACAGTGCAGGGGTCCGCTGGCCCCGCTTCGGTTCCTGTTCCCCTGGGCGCTTCTTGGTCTGAGCAGGGACCTGGGTTGTGATGTGTCAGTCTCGCTCAGCCAGTCAGCGTCCATAGTGGGGTCCCGCCTTATGTCCCTCCCTCCCCGGCTCTTTAAAAAAACGCCAGACTTCTGCTTTAATATGGACCTTTAATAATAAGTATTCCAGCTCTGTCAACAGCAGTTTGTCGATGGCGGCCATGTATTTTTCAGTCTAATGCTTATGATGAGGGAAGAGGTATGGGAATGGTTTGACCTGTTATTGAGGTCACAGTGATAGTCAATGCACTTAATGTACTTAGGCCTTTATCTTGGCTGCTGGTGGTGTTGAGTGAAGCTTTTCTCATGAGTACTCTTTATGCAGGCTTTGTACAGATGGATTTGTGTGTTACCGCAGTTTGTGTACACTGGCTTTCCTATTGTTAAAGGAAGGATCTTACCCGGCCTTTAGTCAAGCTTACAATTTCTAGATTGTAGTTGTATTAAGGATCATACATATGGGCACCGTGCCTGGGTGGTCCTTTAGTATATTATTATATAGAATATGTACAACAATGCAAAAATTATAGAAAAGTCATACAATGTATAATAGAGTTCCTCTGAAGTAGTGACCCCCCAATCTGTGGCTCTTCACTTATTGCAAAACTACAATTCTCAGCATGCCTTGATGGTCTATGGCTGTCTACTTTTGTAGTTTTGCAACAACTGGAGACCCACAGGTTGGAGGTCACTACACTAAAGAAACCCTAATAGGACTCCTAGGAAGCCTGTATACAGCTCCTAGTGATCTCCATAGGAAACAAAGATGGCAAGTTTACGTAGCAGCATCCGCCACGATTTTTGCTTTATTGGTCAGTCTAGTAGCTAGGATTCTGAGCTGACTGGTAATCAGACGTGCCTTAAGAAGCTATAGCCACTGAATAGTGAGCAAGTACAGAAGAGGGGAGGTATGAGAGTTATATATAAGACATTTAAGCCTTTCTCAAGCAGTGATACAAAAGTTGATTAAATATTGTATCACTGCTTGAGAAAGGCTACCCATTGAGCCGAAACGTTGCACTGCTGTGATTAAAAGTGGATTCTTCTTTTGGGAGTGCGGTCTCCTCCATCTTCTTCCATACTACATACGAACCTGGGTCCGGACCCGGACGTGCACCCATACCTTCTTACCTCTGGTGCTGCGGAAGATTTATTTTTGTAACAAATTTAAGGACTTAACCAAAAGACAAAATGGATATACTATTAGACAAAGATGGCGCTGGCCAAGATGAGGTGTGATCGAGCGGACATATGCCCAAGATGTAAAGAACAAGGAATAGACTACATTCACATGCTTTTAAAATGTAGGGAAGACCAGCTCTTTTGGAGGGATGTGGTGGATTATTTGGGGAAAGAAAAGGGTCGGTTTTACCATATAATGCACTGACTTTAATTTTGGGCTCTACGGTACAGACTATATCCAATGTTCAATCAATAGCAAAATTTACCTTTTTAGCTAGATTGCTGATTCTTCAGATTTGGATTAACTAGAAACCCCCTAATAGGAGGGAGTGGCTAGAACAGGTAGCGAGGGTTCAGGCTTTTGAGGAGATACACTCCCGGAATAATATTAGAAGTAAAAAAAAAATTTCAGAAAACCTGGGCACTGTGCCTCTCAGAATCTAGTATTATTTAAGGACAATTTTTTTTTTCCACTTTACCCTCTACCCCCCATGAGAGGGAAGATGGGTGGGCAGGGTGGGCGGAGGAGGAAAAATAGTGTGTATTTTTATTCAATTGTAACTTTGTATGAATCAGAATGTTTTGAAGAACAAAAAAAAAAAAAGAAAAAAAAAAGCTATAGCCACCATTTTTTGAGGGGCCATAACTCATTTATTATGTATATAGAATAGCAAACCCAGCAGAACGTCCTCACCCATGAATCACCGAGTTCTATTTTATTATACACAAATGAAAAACGTGGACAAAGGCACCTGGAATTCTCTGCTCTTGTGTGCCCTACAGAGCCATGAAGCATTTGCTTTTCCTATCTGTGCGTGCACCTCCTTATCTGACTCTTGGGTCACCTTTCTGATGTCTGGATAAGCACTCGAGGATTACTCTGATTCATCCAGCAGCTGCCTTCCCTCCACTTTCATTAGAGGAGTTTTTTGTAATTACGGCTTTATGCAACTCCTGATGCCCAGGGAGATACCAGCATACAGCTTCCAGAACCAGAGTTATATTACCTAACATCAAGCTGAAAAGGACATATAGGAGGAGCATGTCAAGATGCCGCCCACCTGTCAGTTATCTGCTCTTGGGCCAATCTAAAAGCTCACCATGCGCCTCCCAGATGTCCATTTTAGTAGGATGCTCAGCACAGCCCCTCTACATAGAGAAAACAGGAACATTTGACATTCAGAACATTCAAATTAAGATAGATAATGGCCGGCTGATGATTATTGAAGGTGTATAGGCCCAAAGAAGTGAGCGAACCTCAAGCATGCTGGAGTCCATCCGAACCCGAGCGTTCGGTATTTGATTAGCTGGGGCTGCTGAACTTGGATAAAGCTCTAAGGTTGTCTGGAAAACATGGATACAGCCAATGACTATATCCATGTTTTCCACAAAGCCTTAGGGCTTTATCCAACTTCAGCAGCCCCAGCTAATCAAATGCCGAACGCTCGGGTTCGGATGGACTCCAGCATGCTTGAGGTTCGCTCATCCCTAATAAGCACCTTTAGACTAGACAGTCTAAAAGGAACCAGAATTATCAGTTGGACCCAGACACGATAAATGGGGCCCAGTATAACGGGCCAATCACTTCACACCCAGCCTTGCTGATCTTCCCATCTTGTTACAGCAAAAGTGGACCCCAACTGATCAAAACAGCTCTGTGACTTGTCTGAAGCTTTTTAACGTGACCATAACACATTTTTAGTACACCATAAATAACAATTTACAGATGGCATATTAGATTACATATTAGTAGAGCGACTGAAGAAACAGCAGGCGTAGGATAGTGTCTTACAAGTGCCTCACAGCAGCAGTCTATACAGTCTTTTCCACTCTTCACTTGTGTCTCGTGTGTGAGCTGGAGGATGACAGCTGAATAGAGTCTCGTACGAGGATTACAGCGTCATCGTGTTCTCGTAGCTAAGAACAGAGGAGGTATGGAGCTGAGTGACTTTGCACTTTTAAATTGCATCCTGGCAACATGTTATCCAAGTGACAGTAGAAACCAAACAATGTCAATGTCTATTGAAAGACTAGCCAGCCTGATCTAGCCGCAAAGCTAACGGCAGAGATGGAAAATAGAAAGACGACCACATAATGAGAATGCAGTGCAAACTGTGCAATTGTCCAGGAGGAAGACATGTCATACAGGATATGGGTTTCTCCGCGTTCATACAGTGAAAGCTGGTAGCAATGCGTGCACATATTTAGGAGCATTCCTTTCATCTGGCATCCGATTATCCAGAAAGTCTGCTATTGCGGCATTTGATTATTGCCGTACAATACTGTATGAGAGAATCCAAAGAAATTCTAGTTAGATGATAACGTTAAAGTTTCTCTCCACAAGTGAGTTTTTTTATACTAGAATATACAGTGAAGATCCTTGCCTCTTCAAATTTTTTTGTAGTCCAATCTGTTTCTATCTGTATAGTCTATTCCATCTATTAGAACATATGCTATGGTTGGCTGTTAGAGTAGGAATCTTCTTGCAGAAGGATAAAATCACACGATGGCTTTGGGGATCGGAATGAATATGCTATTTTTCTTCTCCATATGTGATCTCATGAATTTGGGGAAGGATGGTGTGTGAGCACAGACATACTCAGTCCTGCTTTGTGCAGCTGCTCATGCATACAGCTGTGTGCGAGTGAATCAAGGTGAAAGTGACTGCTTTCCTCCAGCAGCTCCCCCGATAGCTGGCTCCCTCTCGCTGATGGACAGCTCACTCGGCATTGACGTCAAGAACAGCTCATTAACATTCACGGCATGAAATGGGTCAGATCTGACAATTAGCTGTCCCAATCTCTCTCCTACCTTCCCGTTATCAGCATCGTCTTCCCGCCCAATCATCCGCTACCTCCACATTACCATAATCACAAAGGGGAGCGCAGCACAGACTGCTGGTAATTAGGCGCCTAATAATTAATCCTACATGTCCTCCGCTGCTTCCCAAACCGGGGACTCTCCATAGATCATACATACAAATGCTAATTAGGCCTGTATAGGCCGCGTTAACCCTGTATGTGCTGAGTGCTTGCAAAATGAGACGTTTTTTTTCTTTTACTTTTTTTATTATATGAAACTGAGGCTGTCACATAACTCTACTTTAGGATACATTCACATTTACCGGATCCGCAGTGTATTTTCTGCAGCAGATCCGCAGCAGATTTCATTTAAATAACTGAACACAGCATCAAATCTGCACCATCAAATATGCTGCAGATCTGCTGCGGATCCTGTAGGTGTGAACGCACCCTAAAGAATAATGCTAAGTACCACCACATTTGTATAACAATTCGACGTATATTTTTCAGATTATTTTTGTAATTATAGAATTGGTCTGAAATGGAACCCTGGGATTTGTAGGGGAAAAAAAACAGGTTACGTTTCTCGCTGGTAGCCTACCTGTTTGGGATCAGCCTTGGCATCCCTTATGTGTAGGAGGGCTTTTCTACAGCCTTAGATGCCACATATTTGCTTTGCAGTTGTTGGTTGTTGTTTTTTTGGCCATTTTAGTTCTTATGCACCAGTAAAGTATACTTTTGCTCCTAGATATATGTATATGATGGTTGGGGTAATTTATCACTCCCCCACTAATCCATCTGTCATCTGTATAGCTAGTAATATTCTTGTACCCTGTAAATTTTATAGAGATACACTACCCCCTTCCCAAAAAAAATAAATAATAGTAACACTGAAATCACGTATCAGATCTTGATGACGGATCGAAGTTCAAAATCTTTGATATAAACTAATTTCTTGGGAACAAAATAACATAGGGTCAATGGAAATCAGAAACATCGTACAATTTTGGACTGGATCCTAGAAATAAACGTTTTTGAAATATTATATTACAGGCGGATCTATGTGGGTGAATTTCTTCAGTAGTGACTTGGTAACGTGTATGTACCCCCACAGGCCTGTATGTAGTACCAACAAACGTGTCCCTAATGTGACGTGTGTCCCTGATAAGACGGCAGATGTTTTCTTGGAGAATCTCCTCCTACACCTAGCTCAGGGTATCAGTGGGCTCCTGTATAGTCTGTGGCTCTACTTGGCAGCTATGGATAACGTCCCACAATATCTCAGTTGGATTCAGGTCTGGGGAACATTAGGGTCAGCCAATGACTTTGTCATCCATGACTTCCCTACACACCCATGTGAGGCCAGGAACATCTGTGACGTCCGTTAAAAAAAATTGATCTCATAGACTTCTATTGGTAATCTGTGGCGCAATCACAATCAGCACTAGCACATGTTTTTTTTTTTTGCTTTTTTTTTACGGAACCATTTACAGATCAAAATGAAAACAATGTGAACTAAGTTGAACCATGATCACGGACAGCTTTACTTGACATGTGAATAAGGCCTTAAGCACAAAAAAAACCTCCTTGTTCAGTCTAATGTATTCTCAAACATGAGAAATGCGGTATTCTCCATGTGACCAGACTTCTTGCCTTAGGTGAGGACGTTCTGTGTGATCATGAGTCACCACTCAGTTGAGAGAGATGTCAGCAAATTAAATTGACCCGTAAGCACGAGCCAAAGAACTTGCCAGGTTTCATTTGGCTGCTGGATGTGACGCAGTTTCATCATATTCTTGGACTCTGTTGTACATCTGGCTGACATGTCCAATAAACATGTGCATGCCAAGAAAAATCACAATGGTATGCACAAATCCTGTATGAAATCTGACCCAGAAGGTGCATAAGGTTAAAATATACGGGATTGATTGACAGCTTAAGACAATGTGATCCATCAGCCATGGTCCCGAACCTTAGATTGCTTACTGTAAAGATATTTCTATAGTGTAACATATGTAGTCAATTTATTCTAAGAAAGGCCCGTATTGTATGATTTGGACTATACATTGTACTACTATTGGTATGTAATATACGATGTATAATGAACAGGGGTTGGCTTATTTGTTCTCACGATTAGATTTTAGTGTATATACCCAGTCTTTCATGTCTTTTTTTTTTTTTTTTTTTTTTGACAGATGTGCTTTAATTTTTAGTAAAGATGAGCAAAACTACAGTAAGTGCCATTTAGAGAAACCCAGGATGGTTGGATTTGACTCCCAGTGGCTAGAAAAGATGGATGCAGCCCTAAGGCTGTCTGGAAAATGTGGATACAGCCTATGGCGAAACAGCATTTCTGCATCTCTAATTCTTAGACAGTCACTTACAGCAGGATACTCTTTCCACTGACTGTACAAGACAAAAAAACAACAACATATTTTAAGCCACAGGATTTAACACAATTTATTACATTGGCATCTTTCATTATTATAGTGTTCTCAGTGAATGCTGTCAGTGTCCTAGCTATTGATAAATTGGTAAATTATTGACTAACGTGTTTCTGATATCAAATTGTTTTTTCTTTTAACTAATTTTTTTGTCGGTTACTTGTTTCACCACGATTACTAACGTCTTCCGCCAAAAAAATCTGTAAAAACTGGCACACCCAATCATTTTGTGCTTTAAAACTGAAAAATGGGAGTGTCCTTTTAAAACCCTCAATAACCTCCATTATTGAACAAACCATCAGTTTTTGATGGCTTTTCTATTCTTAAAAACAGCCACTTTTAATGTGGTGGGAGGATCGGATTTTTGTTCTGTCATGTGAAAAACCCGACAAATTTACTAAGAGCCATTAGACACATTGATAAATCTGGCAGTTTGGGAAACTTAAAGGTTGATGTGTAGGGTTTTCAAAAACCTGACAATTTTAGGTAATCATTCATAATGGTTTTTCAACGCGTCCTTAAAAGTTGTTGATTGGTTGGTTGATTGATTGTTTGCCATTTGAATACCAGTGGCTGAAGAAGTTGTCACAGAACGGCTGGTGTTAGTAAAGATTATCCCAGCCAGTACTGCAGTACCAACCAGATGATCTTCATTTGTGCTGAATTGGGATGTGGGAGCACCCGTGTATACTAATTCACCATTGACCTGTCAGGCCAATGTCAGGCTTGTGCAGCCGCTATTCAATGCCTGTCAGGCTTGTGCAGCCGCTATTCAATGAATAGCAGCCGCACAAAACTGATATGTCAGTTGTTTGTACGGTCGCTAGCGATCCCGGCCAGACTGTATACTATGGGGGAGATTTATTAAACTGGTGTAATGTAGAATTGTCTTAGTTGCCTCTAGCAACCAATCAAATTGCACTTTTCATTCCTCACAGATTCTTTGAAAAATTAAAGGGGGAATCTGGTTGGCTGGTAGGGGCAACTAAGACAATTCTACATTACACCAGTTTGATAAATATCCCCCTATGTGTATACACTTAGGCCGGGATTTCCTCTTACTGCAGCACAATGTAAGTTTAAGAAAAAATCACGGCAGTTGTTGCAAATCGGCAACAACAGCCTTGATTAATACTAAACTTACGTTGTGTGAACATGACCATAGGCTGTAAGTTTTTTAGGCAGCCTTAGGGCTGCATCCAACTTCTTTAGCTACCGGTAATCAAATGCCAAACAATCGGACTCGACCATGCTTGAGTTGCGCTCATCTCTATTGACAACCCTTATGGGTCATCCAGTGCTTTCCCTCTATATAGGAAAACTCCATTGCAAACAAGGATTTGGTGCCTCACTCCTAAAAAGGAAATTATGAAGTATGATTGTATTGGGTTCGAATGGCGGTGGTAATGGTGTGAGCTTTATTATATTATATATATATATATATATATATATATATATATATATATATATATATATACGCTTGTAGAGCTGGTAAGTGCTCTTTCTCAAAGCAAGATGGATGCTTGTTGTAGAACATAGAGCAGAGCAGGAAGCTGTAATGTAAATTATACAGTATTGTGACTGCTGCACATACGGTTATATACTGTAGTTTCTTTGGAGATATTTTATTCCTTTTTATTATGTGATGTTTTTCATTAGGTGTTTGTCATGTGCCTATAGACGTGGTATGCTTGCTCGTTCTATAGCTTTCTGCCTGTGTTCCTGGGCTGACCTCCACGTCTGATGTAATGACTTGGAGCGGTTACAGCTACATTCATGTGAGGCTGCTAACCGCATGGCCTATGGTTAATCTTGTGACTGCTGGCAGGTCAGCAGCCTAATGTAAACAGCTCACCTACCTCACGCAGAGCTTGGTGCCAATGACGCTGACATCGTGGCTAGCATGGCACACATCAGCATTCATAAAGCCGACATAGGCCACATTGCAGTTTATTAGAGTGCATACGACAATGTGCGTCCTAATGTTTTTATAGCAAGATAAAAGGCTTGAAAAGCGACGTCAAGATTATTCGGCTACATGATGTCTCGCCATATGTTTTAGAAGGAAAGTTCAAGTTGAAATCTGCCGTAAACCATATAGTGAGCTGCAGTTTTTCTGACTAAAAGAGTGGATTTTTCTGGGTTCTCGTTTTAGTCGTACCCATGGTGAGATTGCAGATGGAATAGAGGGCCCCTTAGGAGCTCTAGAGTTTATGATGTCACAGTAACTAGATGGCAGGTTAACCAGGGCACTTTCCTCAACGGATGAAAAAAAGGATTGCAAAAACGCAGTGTGAATCTAGCCTTACTTATTCATTTAAGGTGTCCCTGTTAGTTCAGTATGTCTGTATATGTATATATAATATATCAATCTGCTCAGCTTCTCCAGCTTTATACCATGATATTCTGCAGCTAACCCTGAACCTTCAATGTGATGATTCCTGCGTGTGCTGCATAAGGTTTTGCACGGTTTAATGATATTATATACTTGCTTTTATGCCTATTTATTATATGTAAGAATAATCTTATATAGATGGGGCATGTGTTTGTTATCCTCCAGCAATTGTAGTATTAACATTTATTCTAATAAATTACCCTAACCTTAAGTATAGTTTTGCAGTGTTTTTACTCCCAGTGATGTTTTCTCTGTCAACAAAGTAGTCACTGTGCTCATTCTGGAGCGACGTCTGAGTGCTGGATGATAGGTGGAGAGATATAATGCCCTGCATTGTATTTCTATGAATAATACAGAGCCTCCCAAATGGCCCAGAATATTGTCCCCCTGACCCCTCAGGTAAAGTGTTTACAGTGTGCGGGATTGGTCCGAGCAGTGACGTTCCTGCCCAAGTTCGGGAACACTCTGTTCTCTGTGTAGCTTGTATTCCCCATCCCAGTAATTACAGATTCTTCTTATGTAACCTGAGTAATAGAGGGAGGTTGACTGGGTCAGTATTCTGCCCCTAGAAATGAGACGGCTCAGTGTGCGGGGAGGGGGAGACACATTTCTGTCAGTCTGTCCATCACAAAGCCTCTGCTGTAGATTAGCGTGCGACAGCTCCACAGAAGTAGAGGGATCCTGACCGCACACTTCATCAGGGCGTCTCTTCTGTTTGCTCGCAGGCCACATGGCATTCACATGTCTGTGAGCAAGCCAACAATGTTGATATGGTTCAGTCAGCACCCCCATCAGTCCACAGTAACACAGCTGCTTTTTCAGTTGCCGCAGGTCCCCGGTTCACCCCTGTCCGGTGATTACTTTTACCATACAATTGCTATTGAACAGATATATAACAAGTACATGTAGATTGTCGTTGTATTCGTGCAGTCCTACAGTCCATGACTAACTTATACGGACAGTAAGATAAAATAATTCAGAAGACATCAGCGTAGTGTTATCCGCCACCATTAGATTTCACATTACTGTAGTAAATTGGATGTAGTATTGCCGGATGAACATGAATTACCACTCTAACATGAGATACAAGTCTGTATTGATCTCATCACACACATTAGATTAGAGCCAGATTAAGCTGCCTTTTACATGGCAGACAGCTGATCGACTCTATACAAGCCGTACATCTATAAATTATCGGGAGTGGACGGCTGCCCGAACAAGCACTTGATCATTTATGTGGTTGTTTATTTCCATCCTTGTTGGCAGCTCATCCCCTATGTCCCCTGGGAGATGCGCTGCAGACAAATTATAATTTACGGGGTTGGACATTTGCTTGTTTGTCGACTAATCGCTAGGGTGCTCTTATACGTAGCGCTAGGTGGCCATGGCTAGTGTTTGCAATACAGATATATGCTGGCCAACACCTGGACTTGGCACTTGGAGCAGTGGTTATGCCCAGTGTAGCCCACAGTTATCTGTTAACCGCAAATTTAGCCATGGGACCTGGTGTAAGCGTAAGAATACCCATAGGCCACAAGGAAAACTTGTTTAGAAATTGATGCCGAAATGAAGCAGAAGGGACATGGAAACAGACTCGAAATGTTGCAGATTTGGGTGGAAATACAAAGTCCTGTGCACTTCAATGGGTAATCACCATGCGGGAACATAATTCTATTGAAATCCACGGAAGTCTGATTCCAGGTAGAACTAGAGGTGGAATATATACGTCAAAGTGGATTCTGCCTGAAAGTAGTATGGACCATATTGTATTTCAGCATGCCCAATCCTGAGGACAGGTGTGGCGCTGTGTTCTAATAATCCTTTAAAGGGGTTATCCAGTGCTACAAAAACATGGCCACTTGCTTCCAGAGACAATACGACTCTTGTCTCCAGTTCAGGTGTGGTTTGCAATCAAGCTCCATTCACTTCAATTGAACTAATTGGCAAACCCCACCCAAACTGGAGACACGAGTGGTGCTGTCACTGGAAGAAAGTGGGCATGTTTTTGAAGCGCTGGATAACCCCTTTAATTCCACACAACATAAATTGCTCACCACTAAAATAATCATGCATATAACCAGTCTGAGCATGCATGCTTGTGGAGGGCTTTGGATGGGTAGCTGTTGGTAAAGCATGGTCAATCTGTATCGTAGAACATCTCATCCATTTCCCAGGCCCAGTAATCTGTTGTTTGCCCAAATCCACAGGTAAAACCCATCCGTTGTGGACCATTCAAGGTGCATTTTGTGGGTCTTTACCCCTGTATAGAGATCTATGCTGCAGTCAGTTTGGGTCATTGAACCTGTAGTCGGGTCAGGTCGCCAGTGTGAAGCTAGAGACATCTACATTATTCCAGGCCTGACTGACTCCCATGACTATAGCGATACGATCACTATTCTAGGTTTATTAGGCAACAATGACATCACTGGTTCCCATGCACAATGTTATGTTGTCTGTATTAGGGCAAAGCTGAATTATCCATCTGTTTTTTGTAAAGGCAGGCTCCAGCTCTTAGTAAATGTTCCTTTCATATTTGCCTGTTACAGTACAACAATGTAGCCCTAAGGGCAGATGTCCAGACATAACGTCTATTGTATTGAAGGCTAATATGATTACGCCATAGGACTTGTCATTTGATTAGAAGACCCTTCTGTGTACATTGGCTGACCTTTACAGTACTTAACCGGGTTTAACATAAATAACTATACATTAAAACATCTAACTTTGTAATATTCTGCAAGTTCAAGGTATTGTCAGTGAATGGGAGCGCTCTTCATTCATAAACAGAAAACCACCTAGACTTAGTTCTGCTTACAGATGGCAGCGATCTGTAAGCTAGATACACCAGACCCTACACAATTATTAGGAATAATGTGATACAGCTTATCAGTCTAGGCTATTTAGCTTACAGAGCATTGCAAAAATAATTTATCTGTCAATAATTTATTCTTGTAGAGTAATAAGGATATTTCTTTGCAGTTGTGATAGTCTTGTTTTTCTTTTATATCCTTACAGACTTTGGTTTTGGCAACTTCTACAAGACTGGAGAACCCCTAGCCACATGGTGTGGTAGCCCACCGTATGCAGCCCCGGAAGTGTTTGAGGGACAGCAATATGAGGGACCTCAGCTGGATATATGGGTACTATATATGTGTGTGTGTGTTGTTATATGTTGTATGGACTTGTTAGAAATACTCTCCATGGATAGCTACAAGGCTATAAAACTATACCGTACCCCATGAAGGATATCTAGCATGTAAATATTTATCAAAAACGTAGGGCCCATTCATATCACGTTTTGCAGTGGTAAAAGACAATGGCTCATGGTAGAAGTATATTTTGGGACTGGGTTTAGTCTATTAAAGGGGTTATCCGATATTAGAAAAAATATGTCTACTTTCTTTTAAAAACAGCCCAACTCTTGTCTTCAGTTTGGGTGTTGATTTGCAGTTAAAGGAGAAGTCCGGCCTCCAGGGTTTTCTATTTAAAAAGACAGGGGCATGGGGGAAAGTACTCTCCAGCACTGCAGACGTCACGACCCAGCCGATGGACTGGCCGCATAGTCAGTTAGTCACTGGGGTGGGACGCCACTCCGGTCATTGATTGGCTAAGTGGGCTGTCCATCAGCCAGGACAGGCATTTTCCTCCAAGTCGTGAAGTCATCACAACACGGGCCTCCTGCGGAGGTCCTGGGCTTGTCGCATGACACAGAGGTAAACCATGCTTCACTGTTACTCTCTTTTCCTGCCCTTGCCACCTGTGAGAAGTTAGCCGGCCGGACTTCTCCTTTGAAGCTCCATTCACTTCAATGGAATCGAGTTGCAAAACCTACATCCAAACTGGAGACAAGACTCGTGCTGTTTCTGAAAGAAAGCGACCATGTTTTTTGTAATCCTGGATAAACCCTTTTGCAGGTGACCTAACATATACCAATTATGTACCATGAAAACAGGATATAAATAGAGCTTTAAAGAAGTTTCCTGAGGATAATTTTAGTACAGTTGCTGCAAAAATGATGAAGAAAAAAAATCTAAACAAAATATACATCATAGAAAGCAGGGAAAAGCAGAGAACACCACAAAGTTGCATTGGCAATAGGAATCGAGGAAGGTGAGTGTTTTTTTTTTTTTATTTCAGCAGAGTATTAGACTTTAAAACAAATGATATATATAGTCCCCAAAAAACCCTGTAATGTATCCATACCTGTACAGTATAAGGCTATGTTCACACAACGTATCAGACCGGCCGTTCCGTGATCCCGTTTCGTGATCATTAATAGCGGCCGTTATTTGTCCTTATTTTTACATTGTGGGAACATAGCTTAAAACTCTAAGAAGGTGCAACAATATATAAAAGGCCACATTCACATCATGGTAATGCACGCTGCAAGTATACATCAGGATACCATGCAAACATATGACGTAGCTAGGGGCTTCAGTAGTCTAAACATAGTCTACTCTTTTAGTCCGCTTTATTTCAGCATTTATTTTATTTGTAGCATCCACTTTTATATGCTATACATTAAACCTATACAGACCTACAGCTACTGTAATCATAGTAGACTTCAATTCAAATCCCCTTTTAATGGTATTCTGATGGTGGTGACCATTAATATGATGTGAATGGGCCTTAAATAAGTTACTTTGTTATAATTTATTTTTCAAAAAGAAAATAATAATGCAATTCCCACACAATATAAAGACACAACCCATTTGTTAACATCCTAACTATCCCTTCAAATTGTGCTAATGCTGGGTTCACACTGCTGCATTATACCACCTTGGATTAAGTTACTAATTCAACTTTGCCACATACTGAGCTCAGTGATCTTGGTAAAATCCAAAAAGTTATGTAACCGCGAACAGTTTTGAGTGAATCTGCGACGCAAGGCCCAACTCAGACACAGAGTAATAACATAGAGATAACAACAATGGTAAGATTTCTTCTCGAAGAGCCATGACTATACTGATGTCTACGGTGACTCTTCTCTTGCAGAGTATGGGTGTGGTGCTCTATGTCCTGGTGTGCGGTGCTTTACCATTCGACGGCCCTACGCTCCCCATCCTGAGACAGCGAGTGCTGGAGGGAAGATTCCGAATTCCATATTTCATGTCTGAAGGTACAGTTTGCCTTTCATGAATAATGTACGCTCAAACTACGGTGATTCATACCATGAAGACAGCGGTTGTTGTTGTTGATACGATTATGTAATGTAATAATATAAGTGCTCTGTTACTCCTGTAATAATATGTCTCACCCACCTCCGTACCTGCGCCACATCCCATAAGAGGATCCCTGTTCCGGTGATATGATTCCTGCTCCCATTGTCAATTAGACGCAAATGGCTGAGAACACTGAATGGTTAGGTGTGTGTTGTCTGGACAAAAGGAGTAATTTTACCAACACCAGCAATGTAATGGCACGTGTATGGCATGTCATGTATGTAATGCATACAATACTATACGCTAGGGTAGGGAAACTTGGCTCTACAGCTGTTGCAAAACAACAACTCCCATCGTGCCTAGACAGGTCCAGGCATGATGAAAATTGTAGTTTTGCAACAGCTGGAGAGCCAGGGTTCCCTACCTCGGCACTATGAGAAGCTTGGGTGTTCCATTTTGACAAGTGTGTCCAGCGGAAATGTAAGCGACATTTAGGTTATGTAACACACAAACCTCAGTATATGACACATGAAGATGCTTTGCGTTGCTGTTTTCATAGACAATAAAGAGATTTGTAGTTTTTCTTTTTTTTTTCTTTGCCCTCTTCTTTCTCTTATGTGTAGATTAAGGTCCTTAGAGACAGGTCTCTCAGAAATAAAACCACACCTTGCTGGGAAGATGCTTATAAGTAGTCTCCACTGCCCTCAGTAACCTGTAATGTGAGGTTGAGAACACGTGGTGTCTGTCTAAAGCCTTGATTCAGCAGTGTTTGTCTAGCCCAATATAATTACGAGGCAGACAAGATCTTCATATGCTTCATAATAAGAAGGCGGCTGCCGGGAACTAAGACGTGGGATGAGAAAACTCAGGTGTCGGAGAATACACAGGGTGGAAGTGTCAGGTGACTCCATGTTTGTTCTTCTTCTTAACTACTGCAAATTAAGATGATCAGTCACATCTTTGTCAGGATCTCACACCTGCATAGATTGTAGTTGTAGAGGATTATAGAAAAGAACTTACTGGGCCCCGACATTGTGGAGTCAAGTTCCCCAGTCAGCTGGACCTAATGTGCCACCACACTCCAAATACTAGTGTGTTCTATAAGGGTTAGGCGGCATTCACACGTTCAGTGTTTTTCCTGGTCCAGGAATATAGTCGGCTAGCTACCTCCGTGATCCATGCAAAACAATCTATGGTGACATCTGTTTTGCATCCGTGTCCGCTGTTTTCAAGGATCTGTTTAAAGCATTTTATATTACTGATTGATTATTGATAAATTATTGATTATATCACATCCGTGTTTTTCATGGATGAACACAGATGTCACATCCGTGTACATGTTTGAAAAACAAAAAAATCTCATTGATTTCTATGGGGAATCCATGCAGTGCTTCCGTTACTGGTTATGACATGTCCTATTTTTAAACTGAACAGATTGGAGATCCGTGAAAACACCGAACATGTGAACAGCCTAGTACAAAGCAATGGGCAATACATTTGTCCGTGTGCACGGACAACTTCACGGAACGTGTGAATGCAGCCTTAAAGAGGATGTACCATCAGGTACATCCTTTTTAATCTGACACAGGGATAGATCGGCGACGTCACGGGGAAGCCGTTACCACGGTCCATTTTTTGAACCGCGGCCCGATTCCCGTGTACGCCGCCGTTCTATCCACAGGTCCTGGGCCGGAGCTGAAGCACAGGAGCAGGCCGGCCCGCCCCCGGTGGGTGGAATCCCCCGCCCCTCTATGATGCGGCTCCATTGATTCTTATGAAGCCGCATCATAGAGGGGAGGGAATTCCCTCCCACTGGGGGAAGGCCAGCCGGCCTCCTGTGCTTCAGCTCCGGCATGGGATCCGTGGATAGAACAGTCTTCCCCGTGACGGCACTGTTCTATCCCTGGGTCAGATTAAAGAGGATGTACCTGATGGTACATCCTCTTCAAAGCGGCACTATCAGCAGGTTCGGACCAGTTAACCTGCTGACATGAGCCATCCGATCTATACCCCGGGATTCCCGGGCTGTACTTCTTATTGCTCTGGGGTTGCGGTATACTGGCGTATTCTGATAATTCCTGATATGATAATTAGCGGGTTCAGAGCATTTGGGGCATTCCCCAATGCATCCGAGCACCCGCTCATCCCGCCTAGCCTGCCCCCTCCTGGCCCGCCCACTATACATATTCATATATGCATAGGTAGGCCGCTTGTTATGCGGATGGGGAATTATCGGGAATTATTAGAAAACTCCATTATACCAGACCCCACAGCAATAAGAAGTACAGCCCGGGAATCCTGAGGTAAAGAGCGGCTGGCTCATATTAGCAGGTTCCCTGGCCTTAACCTGCTAATAGGCTTTTAAGGAAGGGCCATATGCAGGGTATATGCAATATTTACAGTGACAGAGAAGTCTCATCTACACACTGGAAAATATTCACATGAACATTGACTGGCCGTGTGTTTTTTCTATCTGCAGCATGTCCATTTTAGTGTCAGGTATGCTACAGATGTATAGTAGACAGTATCCATTGACTTTAATGGTAAAGTCAAGATGCACTGTATTGTGTCTACATGTAGCCATACCCTTAGAGATTTGTGTAGTAGGTATATAGAAACATACTTCTTCTTCAATTCCTTCTTCATTGTGGACTAACAAGCATACCTATAGCTTTCTGTAGCATTTCCCACAATGCTGTGCCCTTGTGATCTTAGTAACTGGATGAGCACTAGGGATTTCCCTCCTCCACATCCTCTCTTAAGCAGCACATTCCCGGGCGGACAAACCTTTCAGGCACCACCGTCTGGGCTCATCTGCTTGACGTTGCTGTAGATGAAATGTATCTTGACAATTAAAACACTGCCGCATCGATCCAGTCGTGTGTTCATATGTTTCTATCAATTTACAAAGCATCTTTACTTTGGTGTTTTGTTTCTGAACGTCATTTAATTAACTTTATGTTTGCAATCAAAATCTCCCTCCTGGGATTGTGTGTAATAATGCTGGCGGAATCACAATGATATCCTGACTTAGGAGCCTGACTTTCTATGGTGAACAATCAGGGATTTGATGTATGTATGTACACTCACCTGCCACTTTATTAGGTACACCTGTCCAACTGCACGTTACCACTTAATTTCTAATCAGCCAATCACATGGCGGCAACTCAGTGCATTTAGGCATGTAGACATGGTCAAGACAATCTCCTGCAGTTCAAATCGAGCATCAGTATGGGGAAGAAAGGTGATTTGAGTGCCTTTGAACGTGGCATGGTTGTTGGTGCCAGAAGGGCTGGTCTGAGTATTTCAGAAACTGCTGATCTACTGGGATTTTCACGCACAACCATCTCTAGGGTTTACAGAGAATGGTCCGAAAAAGAAAAAAACATCCAGTGAGCGGCAGTTCTGGGGGCGGAAATGCCTTGTTGCTGCCAGAGGTCAGAGGAGAATGGGCAGACTGGTTCGAGCTGATAGAAAGGCAACAGTGACTCAAATAGCCAACCGTTACAACCAAGGTAGGCAGAAGAGCATCTCTGAACGCACAGTACGTCCAACTTTGAGGCAGATGGGCTACAGCAGCAGAAGACCACACCGGGTGCCACTCCTTTCAGCTAAGAACAGGAAACTGAGGCAACAATTTGCACAAGCTCATCGAAATTGGACAGTAGAAGATTGGAAAAACATTGCCTGGTCTGATGAGTCTCGATTTCTGCTGCGACATTCGGATGGTAGGGTCAGAATTTGGCGTCAACAACATGAAAGCATGGATCCATCCTGCCTTGTATCAACGGTTCAGGCTGGTGGTGGTGGTGTCATGGTGTGGGGAATATTTTCTTGGCACTCTTTGGGCCCCTTGGTACTAATTGAGCATCGTTGCAACGCCACAGCCTACCTGAGTATTGTTGCTGACCATGTCCATCCCTTTATGACCTCAATGTACCCAACATCTGATGGCTACTTTCAGCAGGATAATGCGCCATGTCATAAAGCTAGAATCATCTCAGACTGGTTTCTTGAACATGACAATGAGTTCACTGTACTCAAATGGCCTCCACAGTCACCAGATCTCAATCCAATAGAGCATCTTTGGGATGTGGTGGAACGGGAGATTTGCATCATGGATGTGCAGCCGACAAATCTGCGGCAACTGTGTGGTGCCATCATGTCAATATGGACCAAAATCTCTGAGGAATGCTTCCAGCACCTTGTTGTATCTATGCCACCAAGAATTGAGGCAGTTCTGAAGGCAAAAGGGGGTCCAACCCGTTACTAGCATGGTGTACCTAATAAAGTGGCCGGTGAGTGTATGTATGTATGTACTCTCCTCAACATTGATATTGAAGTACCAAGAAGGGAAAATCACAGGATTGATAGACATGTAAATGATGATGAGGTTATAGCTGTCGGAGGAATGTTTTGCCATGTCGAATGCCCTTAAGGTTCTATTACACAAAGCGATTATTGGCCATATGGCCGATACAGCCAATAATCACTTTGTGTAATTGAAGACAACAATCAGCCGACATGCACGATGTCAGCTGATCGTTGTCTTTCAACAAATCATGGATCATGATAGCAGCGATCTGCTGCTGTCGCTTTGTGGAATAGGAGCGGCGGCAGCAGACCACCGCTATCTTTTATGGGCTGCCCAGATGATCCAGCGATTAAGCAAACAAATCATTATGGTCCACTGCTTTCAGCTCCCTCTGAAAATGCTGACCAATGATGTCTATAATGTGCTCAATGGGAGACAAGTCTGGAGAGACTGCTGGCCATGGTAGGCCACACAGGGTGCTCACAGTATTACGAACAACATGCGGCCTGGTATTGTCATGTTGCAAAATGGCTCCTGGGACACATTGGAGAAATGGCTATATCACTAGTTCATTGACCAAATCTATGTAACATTAGGCTTTTTTAGTGTAGCTCTGCTAGTGTGTCTTAAGGTGGCCCAATTCCCATTTTCCCCATACACAGAAATGTTCCTGTATTCTCTATGAGGAGTGTTAAGCAGCCCATTCTCCCTATAAATGGTTGAGCGTTCCTATATTCTCTATAGGGAGTGGAGGGGTAGAGAGCTCTCATTGCGGCTTATCCCTCTATGAACAAAGGGGTTGGGTGATGATTTTTCATCACACCAGACCCCTATCACCACTGACGTCATTTGTTGGTGGTTGCTTAGGAGAGCTAGATACACCTTAGAGCAGCGGGTACAGCAGACTAAAGTCTAAGGTCTATGGGGATCTTTAGTAGTCCAGACATTCTCTTATCTGGGTGGGATATATGTTCCTTATAGAATAGAATAATACAATGGGGGACATTTTGGGAAAAGCAGATTGTACCCAGTTGGATCTTGAAAAAGGTCATAGCACCATCTAAGATTCCTGTAGAGAATATTAATCAGCATCATCATGTATTAATAATAAGATAGAATTCTGTGAGATATGCCAACAATCCTAGCATGTATGGCTTCAGCCCATGCCCCATCCATTAAAGAAAGGCTTGTATTTTTACACCTACCCTATTGTGGTTTTCTACCCAACCGTAAATACTAATGGGACTGAGGGTGTTATAGCCCCCAGATGGTAGGTATCTACTGTCTTAGGTTAAAGGATCCTTGAGATAAGGCCATCAATATTAGATCAGTGGCTCTGACCCCCATCTAATATTGATAGCTTATCCTGAGGATTCCATTGACTATTATAATGTGGTCTGTCAGGGATATACAGGTTTCAAGTGTTATACTGTGCTGGCTTCCAGAGATACTAGAAACACGGTGGAACTGAACCTAATGTGAACATAGTTTAACATCCTAAAAAGCAGGTGCACCAATAACAAAGCCATAATGGTAAACTCATTGAAAGTAATAAAAAAGTGTTTACTGGGATTCCTATAGGTGTAACCAAATGTCTTATCCATCGTCTGTCATTGGACCTAAGGCGAGCCTTCTGAGCTCTGCTACATCTGCACGTCAGACTCTTGTGGTTTGGTGGCTTTCATCATTACCATTATTTCCTGTAGAATTTCGGGAAAGATTTTGGAAAAGTTTATTTTTTCTGCGTTCAGTAGAGTACGTGACTTTATTTTCGTATGCGTCTGCGATCTTACCACAGTCTCCCTCGTCATAGTATATGACAGACAGAACTGCTTCTAGGTCATTCTTATCCCTATCCACTTTCCCTCCTTCCTGTCCGAATGTTTACAAGTAAAGACTGACAGGATTAATAATGGAAACAAAGCCATAATCTTTCTCCAGATTCTTTGTGGTGGAAACAAAGACCTCAGGCTAAAGCTGTGACGTATGGAGATTCATTAAACTGTGATCCCCGGAGGCGCACTATCTCACATTTAACCCTTATTCTCATGTAGTAACATGTAGCCTGTCTGTCATGCTGTCTGATATCTACTCCAAGGTTAGGAACTGAATGTAGAAGTACAAGCATTACATGAATATCATTTATAATCTGTTAGTAATTGACAGAGCAGACCCATATAAAGCATCTGTCTACCACAGCAAAACACAAAATTTATAGTTGTGTCATCTAATGGACATTTGTGGACCACAGCACAGGTCTGTTGCTCCCAGAGGTGTAATATGAAGGTCTGAGGCCTCAATTCAAACAGCACCCCCCCCCCCCAACCATGTGCCATCTATAATACTAGTGCCCGCCATATGTGGCAGAGGGAGTATTGGGCAACCAGGGCACAGATGTGGTTGTCACCGCTACACCCCTATATCTATACTCACGGTAATAGAAGCAGCATTTATTTATCTCATAGTTTGATATGTGGGAATCCAGGGAACGTTCACGCAGACTTGAGCATGTACACGTTTTCCCATATGATGTTAACCTAAATGTTTTTCGTCTTTTTTTTTCTCTCTAGAATGTGAGCACTTGATTAGAAGGATGTTGGTGCTAGAACCTTCAAAACGTCTTTCAATTGCTCAAATCAAGGAGCACAAGTGGATGATGACGGAGGTTCCCGTGAACCGCCCTGTCCTCTATGCACAGACTCATGAGAAGGAAGCTTCTATTGGGGAACACAATGAACAAGTCCTAAGGCTCATGCACAGCTTGGGGATAGACCAGCAAAAGACCATCGAGGTACAGAAGTGCGATCATTGAATTCTGTGGCTAGACTTAGAATGGTCACGTAAAAAATTATATTTTATTTTAAGTTAAAAATAATGTCAATTTGTCTGTACAAAATTACTTAATAATACATAAATTAATGGGGATATCCATACATAACGTACTCCTTCCACTCAATTATTCTAAAATCTAGTTTGGCCAGCTGATATACATAATATTATTTCTGGTCATTTTGGTTTTCTTACCTAGTAAACTCTAGTCTCTACAGATTTCTCCGTATGTTTGGAGGATGACTGCACACAGTCCCATAGGGACTGTTGGTCTTCTGACAATTGCTTTTAGGCCCTTATCATGCTCTTCGTTTTGTGTAGACTATTTTTAGGGAATGGCTTTGTTGTCTTTTAAAGGCCCCCATACACTTTAATAAAAAAAAGTTGGCCAATTCAGCAAGACTAGACGACTCTCTAATATGTATCGGGCTTCATAACTCTCCAGTTAAAGATGATGTTGGGGGAAACAAGAGTCAGACATGTTGTTTTCTAGGAGATATACCACCACCAGAGCTATTTGGAAGCAGCATAGCATTCCCTCTCCTCATTCACAACTCATGCATGTTTGGCCTAGCTAAATGTTCATGTGAATAGGAGAGAGCTGTCAGCCAAATTAAAGTTCTGCCAACAGCTGTTAAAGCTATACGGGCACTGGGCACCTTAAAGGGGATCTGTCAGCTTTGTATCATGGCCAGTATGTTTATGTGAAGAAATCATGTTTTCCTTCTAAGCTTAAGTCTTTAAGGCCATGCTACAGCATGCCTCTTTCCACTTCTCCCTGCCTTGCATGATTCGTGTACAAGGCGCAGTGCTGGAAGCTAAACCCTGTATACCAATCATGCAGTGCAGGGATTGGTGGGGGAGGGAGTAAGCATGCATCCTTCAGTTCAGCCCAGCCTCTGATTTTATACCTTTTGCAAACAGCCACCAGGTAAGAGAAAGGTATCATTTGTCATTTCTCTGCCCATATATGCAGCTCTGAGCATTGTATACAGCTGACCGATTCCCTTTATGGCAAGGCTTAGCTGGTATACTCAGAAACCTCAGAGTGTGCCTCATATGATCCATTTAAAAGACTCCTAGGACTTTAGTGTGTAAATTTACATTTCTAATCTAGAAATAAAATAAAAATAGTGTTCTATGCTGTTTGGTTGGTGCATTCACTTGTAGGTTTCACAGTCCGTTTATTTCAGTATGATGGCAAATGAAAAGTGATCAATTACTTGAGTACTTTATCTTACCCAAACAGGGATTAAAGTTGATTTTATGTCTATAGATGCAACATGTTAGTTTACGAAGTCCTGTAATTACAGCAGCCTCTACCTTTAATGCAAGTATTGGGTAGGAGTCTACTACTAGGGAAGTAAAAAGGAAAGAAGAGTGACAAGTCCAACGTACAGTAATTAGGCAGTTCTGGGGCTTTTGGAGCCTAGTGGAGATGCACTTTAGTAATTGTCCATCCATCTTAGCAGGTCAATGCTACTAAATGTGCACTGATGAGCTTCTAAATAAACCACAACAGGTCTCTTCTTGGCGCTGTCATATACGTAACAACTAGTGGAATGAAACTTAAAGTTCAGCCCCTAAAATTATTGCATGTTTACTTGCAGTCTTTACAGGACCGAAGTTACAATCACTTTGCTGCCATATATTACCTCCTGGTGGAGAGACTAAAATCTCACAGAAGTAGCTTCCCCGTGGAGGCCAGAATCGACGCACGACAACGGCGACCAAGTACTGTTGCAGAGCAAACAGTTGCCAAGGTAACAATGTTTCTGTGCTTTGGGGTGGTTGACTGATTTGCTGCAAACTAGTATTAGGCTATGTTCACACACAATAAAATAAAAGCTTACTACGTCATTTCAAGTGGAAAAAAAAACACATAACAGCCATATTTTGTAAAAGCAGGTGGTAAATAATGAGCACGTCCATTATTTTATACGTTGTGTGCACTGCCGGCCAATTTCCCTTTGACTTCAATGGAGCGCATTATTATACTAATAATTCAGCCATATTTTGCTTTTATTTCACTTGTGTGAATATAGCTTAAAGGGCAAAAAAAAACATGTTTGTGGAGTTTCTGAAAAGTGGTACAAAAGACAGAAAGCAGAAGAGTTGCTTCATGTCCTTTCATAGGGGCTTCTGTAAAATTATGTCTGAGATGCGATGCACCGCCATGGGGATTGGCCCCAATTTACATGATGTAAATGAATGTTTTCTGGCATCCAAACTTGGTTTCTAAGCCTGTTCACAGAAAAATTGTATGTTGTGTTTTTTCATGGTGCTAGGTTTAGATATCTGTGTCACTGACATTTTACAGGCTAACCTGAAAGAAGCAGAAAGCAATGCTGTCACTCACTCTGTAACCCCACCCAGTGCAGTGCTTACCTTGTAAACTATGAGGACCAATAAAAAAAAAAAACGGCAGGCAGCTCTTCATGTATATGTATTATTTTATATCAGTCATCTTTTTAATTGTTATGCATTTCCTTGTACATTATACCTCCCTTACACAAAACGTCAACCTCAGTTTTAGAGAAGGCTCGGCGCTCCTGATCTGCAAGACGTTCATACTGTGTGAAGTCATTGTGGTCAGATATTTGTGGTAAATAGTAGCTATTATTGTCCTGTTCACTTGAGATGGAATAATGCTAATACCTGTTCTGGTTATGTAATGTCTGCCTGTATGGTAATATTAAAGGAACAATCCTGTGCATTGTTATTAAGGGGTGGGGCGTGATGGAAACTATTATAATTAGAACTGAGAGTGACAGATTTATCATATTATTGACTGCACTCTGTACAGGCTGACAATGGCGCTGATGTGTCACCGTACTGCCGGAATACCACACCACCGAGAAGAATGCGTGCTTTCTGTGCATTCCTGTGGATGAATGCAGTGCTTGTGCTTGTGTTCTTCAGAGAGAATGACCTAATGTATATGTCATCACCAATACCTGCATACTGATACCTACAATGCGGAAATATCTGTCATACATTCGGCCATTCACACTGCTATATGGAGCATTATGAAGTAATGTGGTCTGACAGATGATATAGCCAATGCAGGGGTGAAAGGTATAACATTGCCATCATCACGTTGCACATTGATATTCTCCAGAGCTATAGCCGTGTAAGACCTTGGATGGTTTTCGCAGTATAGCATCTCGGGATGGCCAGTTGATCTAATTGGTTTGATATCGGCACCGCTGATACGTTTTCCTGACATCTTTGCAGGCTCACACGGGAAGCAGCTTCATGGGTCTTGGATCTGATGATCCAGGTGTGGTCATTGATATTTTTTTTCTGGGCTGTGGGCCAACGTATCACATGTGGTGAATGATGTAAGATCGAGGTTGGGTACAACCTCACCCTACCTGCTATGTGAGAAGAAGCCAGGGCAGACGGGGACATGAGACGTAAAGACGTGTAGCCCTCGTAGACCAGTCGTTTTCTTATAAGAACCAGATGGCAGGATGTACGTTTCCTTGTCCATTGTAAACATAAGTGGAGCTAATGCCTCCGGTCAAGAAAAACATTGAGTAAGGGGTTTCTGTGAGGTAAATGACTCTTTAAATGCCCTCCTGTTTGGAATTTGTTCGTTGCCATGATGTCATTGGCATAGTTGGGTGGTTAACAAAAGATAGCCTTGTCTTAAATAGTCCATTCATATTGTTAATGTGGCACCAGTGGTTATTTTTAATGGAACCTGACTGCAGATTCATTCAGACTCCTCTTCACCACGTACAGTGCGAGTGTAAAGGGAGATGGGACACTGGACACCCATTCTAGTGATGGTGAGGGTCCAGCTGTGTAAACCCCCAATGATCACACATTTATCATATATCCATGTGCTTAGATGATAAATGTAATTGTAGAGAATTTTTTGGGGTGGAGGGGGGGTTGCACTAAATAGTGAAATATTCAGATCTTTCTAGAATACAGTGTCATATAATTTTATCCTGATGTTAAAATGGTTACCCTGTAAATACTTATAAACTATCCCCTGGGTTAGGCCACCAATATATTACATGGGATGGGTTCTGTTCCCCAGCACCCCCGTCAATTTGCTGTTTGAAAAAAAGTATATTCTTCAGATGTAGCCCATAAACTTGGTGTGAACAGACCCTTAGCCAAGGCATGATGGTACTGTGATTATCACAGCACAGGTTGTTATTATTTAGAGTTTATTCATTCATACAACCAAATTATAGAGTGTTAACATATTTATTTTATTCTTTAATTACCAGTGAAAGTTAATGAGTGACGCTGCCTCACACATTGGCCCCAGTACAATATAGATGTGCTGGACAATTTACCAACACCGTTCTCCTATGCTCCATGTGATGCCACATTTTCTTACATTGACTGGTTACTAGTCAGAGGAGATGTGTCTCTTTGAGTTTTATAAACCATACAATGCTCCATGGGAAAAAGAGTATGCAAACTAGCTATAATGGAGCTTGCACTACACTGCCACCTACTGGAGGCAGTTTCCCTTCAAATTAATGTTCAACCCTTAGGGTGCGTTCACACGTACAGGATCTGCTGCAGATTTGATAGCGCAGATTTGAAGCTGCAGATTCAAAGCAAATCAATTCTAGGCCGTCAACTCTGCTGTGGATCCTGTACATGTGAATGCACCCTAAGGGTAGCTTCACACACACCGTATCATAGCAGATTTTCTGCTGCAGATCTGCAGCAGATTTGATCTAAATAACTGGACACAGCATCAAATCTGCTGCAGATCTGCTGTGGACCCTGTACGTGTGAACACACCCTTAGGGTGCGTTCACACCTACAGGATCCGCAGCAGATTTGATGGTGCAGATTTGATGCTGTGTTCAGTTATTTAAATAAAATCTGCTGTGGATCCGCAGCAGAAAATCAGCTGCGGATCCGGTAAGTGTGAACGTACCCATAAAGGAATTATATGCCAATGTAGAGCACGTTCTCTTTCTTGCGGAGGAGAGCTGCTTTGTGTGCACCTTCAGAATAGCATTGTTATGCCATGTTTACACTGCAGTGCATGTTCCGCATACATGGCAAGAAAGATTCCAAACATATCTGGTTAGCGTATCCATAGATTTTGCTTTCCAATACAACAACGTCCAATAAAAGACTGAATACTATGCTGAAGAATGTATACTATGCAGAATATATGTTTTTACAATGGGAGTGGATGGCAGATGGATATAACTTGATAGTATACAATAAGCCATATGTTTGTCTATCTATTGGGATATCTCCCTGGGCCTGTAGCCTACAGATTAGTGTTCCCGAATTTCCCCATCCTGCAATGTAATCCAATTTGGTGACTTCACTGAAGTTTATACAAGCGTTTCTATAATAAGTTGCTTACTATTATTATATATTTTGGGGTGTAAATTAGGCATGACTTGGTAATAACCCGCATTCCCGGCACATCCGCAATACTACACGGCCTATTAACCATGCCAACAGGAGTTAATGCCCTGTCAATACCAATAATTACTGAGATATAACAGATAAGGCGCCGCTCGCATAGCATCCTGAACAAATCATCGCTGTCAGAGAGAAAGCAGTAGCCCAAGCTGTCGCTGCAGGACGCCATGTGACTGCCAGCGCCAGGATAAACTCAGCTATTTGCATAACAAGTTCGTTCTTGCCGTCCTGTCTCCAAACAATAGGGTTACGTAGGAGCTGCTGTCCCTTTTGTGCTCCTTAAGCCATTCATGAAATATTTTGGTCTTATCACTGTTTTGGTGCGGAGAGTCATTATGACCTTGGTGAAGGTCATTGTCAGATAGCGCTGTCTCTTCTATGGGGAACCAGCGCTCTTTATTGACGTAATATTCTAATTGTTTTGCATTTTTTTCTCTCTGCCAGGAAATCTTTTGCAATAATAATTATGTATTTATGTATAGTCACAAAATACCTTCTGTTCCACAGAACACCATTGATAGCGTAGAGCAATGTGTTAGACGACATACAATGGAGTAAATACGCCTTAGGCTATTATTTGTGCCTTATTTATGATGGGACAACTGCTGACAAGTCTGTAATTTTTCTCCTTTGTCATTACAAAAGGAGTTTGGTCTCGTAGTCGCGCTTAATGCTATGTATTTCTCATAATGATATACTGTACGGAGGAGCTGACTACAGTAACAACAGACCAGACCTGTCGCAGAGCTGGCTTATTTACATGCTGGTGCTGTATTTTCACTAATATAATAATATGACCATTGACGAAAGTGGAAGCTTTTATACAATATGCAATACATACTACCTGCCTCTTTTTTATTGGAGATTTTTTTTTCTATTATGTTAAAGGGAAACTGGAGAACAAAAAAATATTTTCAAATAAAGTGGTGTCAAAAGTTATACAGAAAATTACAGTAAATTAAAAAAATACTTGTCTTTCAGTACTTATCAGCTTCTGTATGCACTGCTGAATACTGTGTAGTCTATAGTCTGACACTGTGCTCTTTACTGCCACCTCTATTCATTTTAGGGACTGTCCACTGCAGGTTTTCTATGGGGATTTGCTACTGCTCTGGACAGTTCCCGTCACAGCCAGAGGTGGCAGCAGAGAGCACTGTGTCAGACTGGAAAGAATACACCACTTCCTGCAGGACATACTGGAAGTCTTGGAGAACTTAAAATTTTTAAATAGAATTAAATTTTAAATCTCTATAACTTTTTGACACCAGTTGCTTTAAAAGAAAAAGTAAATTTGCTGGAGTACCCCTTTAATTTCCAATGGGCACTTCATAGTATACATTAGAATACCTGTAGTCCGGCAACACAACCCTAAAACATGATGCAAGTGAGGCCTAACATATAAACATATACATATATATTCTCCTGGTTATGACTTTGTAACTTTGACTATGTCCTTGTTAGATACTTTGGGTTTTGCAAATCAATTATGAGGGTCTTTATACTGTGCATTCAATTTACTGGTAAATTTTGAGAGAAAATTCTTTAAAAAAAACAAACCCTAACCATGTTAGATGAGGGGATATAAATGGATGTATAGCTGATTTAGCACGGCAGATGCAGAATTTCACACATTTAGCTGATAATATCATGGCATGACTGACTTAATATAAGTTTGAATACTTGACCTTTAGTTATATGAGTCAAAGCTATTCCTGTTTACCAGCAAATGTTGCATGGAACGGGTCTGGATATATTCTGTAACATATGGAATGTACTTGGCATGTCATATGTTACAGCTTATGGCTATATGTCCTCATATACCTCCTCCTTACTAACTTTATTGAATTAGCCGTACAGATGATTTCATGAGAAAAGTTTTGCAGACAGTAAATTGCTGCAAAGTGGCAGTCTTTTATAATCATCTTGTTTATAAGTCCAGATTTATTTTTTATTACATGTTTAAAGTGCTCAGAGTTTTTGTGATTCAGAGCTCCATATCTTCTGCCTAGACAGAGAGTTAAAGGGGTTGCTCAGCAAAAATCTTTTTCTTTCAAATCAACTGGTGTCAGAAAGTTATATAGATTTGTCATTTACTTCTATTAAAAAATCTCAAGTCTTCCCATACTTATTAGCTGCTGTATGTCATGCAGGAAATGTTTTATTTTCAGTCTGACACAGTGCTCTCTGCTGACATCTCTGGCTGAGACAGGAACTGTCCAGAGCAGGAGAGGTTTTCTATGGGGATTCGGCCAGAGATGTTAGCAGAGAGCACGGTGTCTGACTGAAAATAAAACATTTCCTGCACGACATACAACAGCTGATAAGCATGGGAAGACTTGAGATTTTTCAATAGAAGTAAATTACAAATCTATATAACTTTCTGATATCAGTTGATTTGAAACTACTATACAGAAGCTTGTCTATATACAGCCGCCACTCAGGGAGAAAACATCTACATGAGACTTAATGGTAGAATAGTATACAAAAAACTCCTGAGCGCCCCTTAGTGGCAGCAATAGATAGGCAGTCTTTCATCATTAAAGCTGTGCATAGAAATAACATAATTGGAACACAGCTCCAAGCACTATAAAGTTATACATAAACTGATCAACACAGAAATGTGGACCCTGTTGGGCTGAAATAATAAGGTACTATTAACTGTTTCTGTATTAGCCATAAAGAAAAGTGTAAGTGCTTATAAAATAGACATAATTTCTTATTATTTAGTAATTCTTTATAGTAAAGCTCGGGCCTTATGGGTTATAAGGAAAGTTATAACCAGTTTATTTAAGTCTGGTCTGTCTTCCAAAAATTCTGACCGGCCCTTTGACCTTCTGTTGTTATTCAGCTTTCTCCTTCGCTATCCCGCTGGTAGGATGTTGTCTTCTTGACAACATGATGCGTGTAGGAAACAATGCGTGGCTTTAAATCGATCACAATAAATTTAGTATATCTTCTTGCAAACTGTGTTTTTTATGTTATTTAAAGTGATGGTACCATTTTAAAGTTATCAATAGCTTTTTCATACATCCTTTTGTCATGTCCTGTTAATTGTTATTAATACTGCTTGAAAATACTAAATGTGTCCACCTTTGTTTATACAGACCAGTACGGTGGTGTCTCCGGTGAACCTCTTGTCTCAAAATGTACGGATGATGAGGACACCAGTTCTCCCAGAAACCTCAGCGGTGGAGCCCTTCTCTTACCCTCAATCCAGCTGCCAGGCTGATACCACATTCCTAGAGGAGGAGGCTGTGAACACACCAACGGTAAGTACCTATCCTAATGTCAGGAGCGCACCATCTCATGCTGGGTACTACACTATTAGAAATTACTGAGCAATTTGAACAAGAATGTTTTGGTGTGAAATATCCAGTTTTGATGCAGGGGGTTGTATTTTTTAGACTTAACCCAATGGGTCAAGTTACTGTACAAAGCACTGTCCAGTCTTCCTACTCCTACATTGAGAGAAACAGATGGCTGACCTCAGGGAGACCAACCAAACGATAACACTGCTAGCTGCTAGTGAAAGCGCTCAATGCAGTGAAATCCTTGGTGCATTTCCCCCTGGGAAACATGAATATGCAAAAGGAGAGCCCGTGGAGCCTCAATGAAGAGTCTTGAAATACAGGACTAGCCAGATATGCTTCCAGGAAGGACCTAGCAAAGGGATAGCTCCCGTAAGGAAACCACCAAAACCACCATATTAAGTGGCCCTATAAGTCAATGTAATGACAAGGGAAAAACCAAGGCCAGGTGTCCATCCACATACAGCTGTTTCGGGGTGTTGCCCCTCATCAGTGTGGAGCAGGATTCTTGCTAGGTGGGAGCAATGCCCAGCAGAGCCATAAGAGAAACAAATTGCTGATCTCAGGGAGACCAGCCAAACAATAACACTGCCGGCTGCTAGTGAAAGCGCCCAATGCAGTGAAATCCTAGGTGCATTGCCCCCTGGGAAATATGAATATGCAAAAGAAGTGCCTGTGGAGCCTCATTGAAGAGTCTCGAAACACAGAACTAGCCAGATATCCCTCCTTCCCGGAGGGATATCTGGCTAGTCCTGTGTTTCAAGACTCTTCAGTGAGGCTCCACGGGCACTTCTTTTGCATATTCATACTCCTACATTGGACCTTGCTGGTTTGATCTTATAGAGTCCATACAAGAGCCAGCTCCCTGTTCTGCCTGCCTGTACATTAATACATTGCTGGTGGCTGAGAAACCTGGTGGATTCAATACTCATTGGTTACTCATTTATTGAGCAGTTAGTTGGGCTAGATTATCCCAGTGTCCTGTCTCCCCATCTAGTGGTTTTGCTTGGATGTCACATCTCCATTCCAAGAACCATCTTATGAAAGTTCACTCTCACGTTGGAACGTTGAAGGTGATTAACTGACTAGGGAGACAGAGTAAATTTGAAAGTGGAACTGTAATATCAGAAGGAGGAAATGTTGGCTATGTGAGTGAGGTATACAGGAAGAGATCTACCAGAAACCTCAAGAAATGACGGTGATATAACCGCATACAATAAAGGGTGATGGGCTAGGGATGCTGAATATTTTTGTGATAGTGTGCACAAATTCAGAAAGATGATGAACCCAAAATGAGAATATAAAGAACCAGCTGCAAGACCCCTATAACATTGGCATCAATGTGACCACCACAACAGTGCCAAACAGCACCCCCATGATAACAACAATAATAATTAAAAAATACATTTTTAGATTTTATTCTTTGAGTGGAAGAATGTCATGGTGACTTTTCCTCTCATAGGGAAACAGGTTTACACTGTACAACCAAATGTTACTTTTAACTCTTAGCTTTGTTCTAAACCACCACTGATCAATACAAAAGTCACCTCAGGATAGCATAGACCAATGTGTCATGAGGTAGAATCATCCCTCAGGTCAACAGTCTATACAGTATTTAAAGGGGTTATCCCAATAAAAGTTACCCTATCCACAGGGTGAGGGCTAACTAGCTGCTTGGTTGGCTCCTGACAACTGGCAGTCCCACTGATCATGAGAACAGAAGTCAGTTGTCTGTTAAGTGAATGGAGCTGTAGTGAGCATGCTCAGCCTCTACTCCATAGACAATGAATGGAGCTGTGGCCAAGCATGCGCACTGATCCTCCATTCTGGATTTTTGGTCTCCATTCTTGTTCAAGGGATCAGACCCCTACTGATCACCTAGTTATTCCTAACCTGTGGATAGGGAATCATACTAAGGGTGTCTTCACACGTACAGGATCCGCAGCAGATTTGATGTGCAGATTTAATGCTGTGTTCAGTTATTTAGATCACATCTGCTGCGGATCGGCTGCGATACTGTATATGTGAAGCTACCCAATAAGTGTATATGTATATACATGCGTACACACACATATAATATATATATATATATATATATATATATATATATAATATTTCTTGTGAAGAATTATTTTTATTATAGGCAATACGTGAAGGTGGCACATGCCATGAAATGTGCTTGTGTTAGTAAAGTGTTTTATTACACGCACATGTTCCAGCCTAGGCGAGGGGGAGGTTATGATAGGTGCATTAACGTTGCAGCGATGAACAATCACTTGAGGAGTCGTGATAGTTCAGCTTCAGAAAATCTCAGCCGAACCACTGAGAGCTGTAAAAACAATGTGTAATATCCTGTATTTTTAGCTTCACCGCGGGGATCCTCTCAGAAATGTGCTGCTGCTTCCACACACAGGGAACGGCAACATCTATTATAAGTGCACATGCACCAGAGGGATATTAAAAATCATTCTTTTTCATGTTAACAAGATTAGCGCCGTCTGGGGAGCCTATGGCTGAAGCAAAGATTACTGGGCAGATATATGTTGTTATGAACGGTTTAAAACCCCCATCATGTGTTCACGGGCATCTGTGACCCTCTACTACATATTGTGCATGTAGCCTGTGGGCATTATATACAACTTATTACTCTCCCATCGAAATAATAGCATTATGTTAGAGAATTATATATATAAATATATATATATATATATATATAGATATAGATATAGATGTATATGTTAGGTGGACAGTATGTGTAATAGGGTTATGAAGGGGGAGATTTATCATACATGGTGTAAAGTGAAACTGGCTCAGTTGCCCCTAGCAACCAGTGAGATTCCAAAAGTCTGTGAGGAATGAAAAGTGAAATCTGGTTGCTAGGGGCAACTAAGCCAGATTCACTTTACACCATCCTGTCCACTTACTTTTGGAATACCCTGTACAGTGTCAAACTATTATAGGAATATTAACGGTAGCAGCTACTTTAGGCCGGGTCAAGGTGTAGGCACTGAGTAGGACATGGACTGCAGCTGTCAGGCCATGCTGGGGGTTGTAGCTTTAGCTTTAAGTTATAATCCTAAATGCTTTGTCTAGCGCCGTGTACATTAGTGATGAGCGAACATGTCCGTAAATGTTCATATATTCGTACGAACATGACGCTAATTGCTGGTGTTTGCCGATCTTGAACAATTTGTTAGATGATCGGAATGATTATAACGATCATTTTCGAACATATCCGAACTTGCGAACGTACTGGACTGTGTAATTTACGTTTTATGCTTGATAATCTGTACGCATGTGTGTAACTCTAGACCGAAACGTATGCTTCGTTATTTGTTTGTGAATATTCGGCAAACACGGACCAATCACCATCTTTTCTTTTTTTTATGTTCATGTTCGGGATCTAAACCGAACATCCTGATGTTCGCTCATCACTAGTGTACATGTCTATCTAACCACACGCCTTCTGGCAATGGAAAAGTGACATTTGGAAATGGTTTCATCAGAAGACGCATACAATCTCGGTGCCATAAGGGACATTTTAGAGTTAATTGTTTAATTTATGTCCTCATAACATGCACATTCCTCCTGTGAGAACGACACAGCACGGACATCCAGTTAAAGGAGAAAGCAACGTGCACTGACATTATCACGGCCGGAAAGAAATTAAACTGCATAGGAGGCCCCCTCTGGTTTTGAAGTTCATAGGATCAGCTGCTCACAGATGCAGTTTTCCTCTGGAACGATTTCTTAGTCACATCCTGGAGAGGAATGATTAAATTCCCAAGTCTCTGCCACCATTTCCTGCATGGTTTTCTTTTAAGCTCCTTCCTTGCCAAAGGCATTGTTGTCATCTCACTGATTTGGGGCTGATCTGATGCAAATCAGGAATTTTCAGCGTAACATTTTTTCTTTCCCTTTTTTTTAATTATATGGCTATATACATTTGCATGGCTGAACAAGTTGACCTGGGGGCTCACACGATACCATCAAACGTCTTTGTGTCAAAGTCATTAGTCTTTGTTAGGAACACACAGCGCACGTCACATAGGCCACAGCCATTTTTGGAGGGACATATAGCAAGAACTCATAAAGCTTTAACATGCAGCGAACAATTGAGGCAGGGTTTATGTTCTTGAGAAAATTCTTGTACAGATGAACAATAGTAATGGATTCCAGCTCTTATCTTTAAGATTCAAAGACGTGCCTGCATTCACTCTGCTTTCTGCCGTTGACGTTGTCATGTTCTCAATTGATCTATATGGTGGCTTAATGCAGACAGACACATAGAAGTATTGTATGGTGGTTTATTTAGACACAGAACAGCATTATTGTGTTGGCTTTACATAAAAGTATTAGATGTGTATTTATTTACGTATTATGAAATGAAGTGAATGGTGACAATAACTGATCATTGCAAAGCATAGCCTCGAGCTATGCATGTAGCTTAAAGGGGTAGTCCAGAAAATAATCTTTCAAATCAACTGGTGCCAGAGATTTGTAATTTCCTTTTATTAAAAATGTAAAGTCTTCCAGTACTTATCAGCTGCTGTTTGTCCTGCAAGGAGTTCTATTCTTTCCAGTTTAAAGAACAGGAGAGGTTTTCTATGGGGATTTGCTACTGTTCTGGACAGTTCCTGACATGGACAGAGGTGGCAGCAGAGAATGCTGTGTCAGACTGGAAAGAATACACCACTTCTTGCAGGACATTCAGCAGCTGATAAGTACTGGAAGAGGTTTTTTTTTTTTAATAGAAGTAAATTACAAATCTCTAGCACTTTCTGGCACCAGTTTATCAGAAAGGAAAAAAAAATTGGTAAACAACCCCTTTAAAAAAAATAAAGCTTGGTGTTACCCTCCGACACTATACAGAATGCATAAACAAGGGTTAAGTTGCGCACAGAAAATTGGATATTAGGAACTTGCAATGCCAACATAACTAAGATTATCACATATTACATATATTGTTGGAGGATTTTACATTAGATCAGGGATGGGGAACCTTTGGCCCTCCAACTGTTGCAAAACTACAACTCCCATCATGCCTGGACACACTTCGGCTGTCCAGCCACCATGTTAGTTGTAGTTTTGCAACAGCTGGAGGGCCGGAGGTTTCCCCATCCTTGCATTAGATGGTGGCGTACACCAGTACACACCCATCACACAGTATCACCAGTATAAAAAACAGATCACAGCACAATTACAGAGAGATCAGTTACACAATATTACGTTACACTGTCTATATCACCTGTCAAATATATGAACACATCAGGACATGATGTGGTATATTCATTTATAATTCATCCATAAAAGCTGTAAATGGTCACTGTGGTTGCAAACAACCTCCCCGCATTTGATACACTGTGCAAAATTGTACCTCATTTACCAAAAAATAACTTCCTACCCCAGAAAACAAAAACCCCATAAGTCTTGACTTACTGGGTATTTTACTTCTCTGTTGTTCACTGCCTGTTAGGAGGATTCCATCTTTAGCAACAGAGAGACCAGGATGGAACATGGGAAGTGGGGGCAGGGCTTAGATAGGGTATATGTATGCATTCTGAGCCTGTCTGCATCCTTCAGAGGATCGGTGCTCCCCTCTTATCTCTGACCACCCATAAAGTTCTGGGCAGCTACCTCTTTTATAGCTTGTCATTATTGCCAACAGCACTTTACTGCTTAGACCAGGGCTGCTTTTGTGATGTATCCCTACCTTGCTATGATGCTTTTGCTCTAATTATTACTGCTAACATAGCTTTATGCATTGATAACTCAACTCTCTTCGACACCTATAGCACTCTACTGTGAAACATCTCTCAGTAAAAGTGCCAGCCAGACCACTTTTTCCAGAACTATGTTACAGTATAGCAGAGAGGAGTAAGTCCTGTGGTTTGATTTACCAGACATATAAAAATTCAAGTCAAGCTCTACTCCCATTCTATTGTTTTTAGGAAATAATAAGAAATAGTTTTGCACCATGTAGAGATTTTCCTGGAGAGCAATGAGAGCACTAACATCACCTTGTCACCACCCTAAACCATGTTTTTCAGTATGCTAAGATTTTATGAATATATCTGATTTTTCTTTTATTTTTTTGCTCTGTTAACAGGTTAATGGCTGCCTGATGGATCCTCTACCCCCCGTAGTAATGCGGAAGGGTTGCCAGTCTTTGCCAAGTAACATGATGGAGACCTCTATTGATGAAGGAATTGAGACAGAAGATGACTCTGAGGATGATCCGGCTACAGCATTTGCAGCATTTCAAGGCAGGCGTAGCGGGCAAAGACGACATACTCTGGCCGAGGTGACCAACCAGTTAGTGGTCTTGCCCAGTGTGGCACCAGACATGGAAGGTAAGGCTTTAAATTACTTATGGTTTTGAGAAATTTTGAACAGTAAGTTCAGTCGCTTAAGGCATCCCAAAAAATTAAAACAACCTTAAATGCTTATTGGATGGGGAATCAAATTACTGGCTCTTGGTACTTAGCAAATAATGTTATGGAGGTTGTCACATGATCCTTCTAGAAGAGTGTTCCCCACCCTGTGGCTCTCCAAATGTTGCAAAACTACAGCTCCCATCAGGCTCTGACCGCCTGACCCCCAAAAGATTAGCTTACCATAAGAGGAGCAGGTTCTTAGAAAGGGGATGATTATTTAAAAGGGCTCTCCGGACAATCCCTACTTGCTACAATGGTTCTTTAAAATCAGTAATCTGTAATCAGTATTTGTGCAGTAAGTGCTTAGTTTTCTTGTAGCACCACCACAAAGAAGTTAGTGCTGTTAGGGTATGTGCACACTACGGAATACCGACCGAACACCGGTGTGGATTCCGCAGCTCGCACCCGCTCGTGGCCTCTGCTGGCCGCGTGCATCTCCACGACTTCCATAGACTCCATTCTATGGTTTGACAAAACACAGATTGAAGCCTATGGGAGCCGCGGAGATGCTCGTGGCCTCCAAAATGGGGGCTGCGGAATCCACTTCGGGTGTTCCGTCAGGATTCCATAGTGTGCACGTACTCTTACACCATTTTCATTGGGCTGTCTGTGTAAAGGCTCCCACAGACCTTCAGTAACTGACGTCCGAACCCCCGTCCATCTGTCAGTTATCTCCTTATAGATGGCCGAGCATTCCTATGTTTTCTCTGGGGAGAGGAGGGGGAAGCTGCAGCCACAGAGCCCTGTCTCTCTGTCGATGGACAGTTGCCATAACCCCACACATCTTATACAGACTGCTGAACCCGCCGTGAGCAGCAGATAACTAAAGTATAAGGTGTATGGGCACCTTAATGTAAGACAGCTCCTCCAGAGCGTGAGACGCTCCTAGTAACCTCTATCCACTCTGAAAGAGAAATGAAGATTGTCATCAGGGGCCTTCCTCCTCTAAAAACTCAGAATTCCATCATATTTTGTATGAAAATGGGTTTTCTATGCACTTGCTGCATATCCAGTCTTTAGTGACCAATTCCAGGGAATCATATGACATCCGGAATTTTAACAGTGAGACTCTAAAATTGACAAGAATGGAAGCTTGTTGTTGGTGAGAGGCGTAGAGATATTCGTCACAGCTATTATAATATTTCAGGCTTCATTTACATTCAGCTTTTGTAGTAACCTTCAGCTTCGCATCCCTAGTCAAGGACTGCTTTATAAAAGTGCATCCTTTTACTGATTTGCCTTGGAAATCTTGTACAGACCTCCAGTCATATTTAAAGAATAGATTGCCTTCATTTGTCATAGACAACAAATTCATCTAAACATGTGCAATGAAAACAAAGTATGTTTGTGTGGAACATAAATCTTACAATAACTATGAAACACATTGAAAACTTTCTACAGTGGGACTTAAATAACAACCTCACATCCTGCCATGACAAGTAGTGCTGGTCATTTTAGTGTCATGTATTTCACGATGGACTGCCTACACAATTGTGCGATTGTACACAAATACTCAATAAAAGTAGAGAGGGACTGCAGAGCAAAACAATCCCTGGTTTGGATTTCAGTGGCTTTTTAAATGCTTCTTAAAGTTAGTTAGGGTGTTGTAAAAATAAAAATGAAAGCATACTCACCTGTCCTGATCCCCTGCTGCTGTTTTGATAGCTCCTAGTTTCTGCCACGTCACTGCTTTGTTTTGTCTGTAAAGCATCACCCCCACAGGAAGTAGTCACCCAGTCACTAGCCAAGCCAGGTCTCTCCTGCAGGCAGTTCCTGCAGGAACAACTCTTTACAGAAACCATGAAGCAGTATGGAATGGACTTAAAGCCATCACAGCAGCAGGGGATCTGGAGGAAGTGAGTATGCTATCTTTTTAAAGTGACTCTGTACCCACAATCTGCCCTCCCCAAACCTTCAGATAGCTGCTTTTAATCCAAGATCTGTCCTGTGGTTCATTCGGCAGGTGATGCAGTTATTGTCCTAAAAACAACTTTTAAACTTGCAGCCCTGTGCCAAACTGGTGTGGCCTAGAGTGACTATGCATTAGGCTGGCACAAACCTCTCTGTCCCTCCTCCCCACCCTCTTCACCATTAGGAATGCTCCAGGCAGATTTTTCCCTATTCATCAGCTGTGTGAATACTGAACATGGGCTGGATCGTTAAGGCACCAGTGCAGTGTTCACTGCAGAGGAATAGGAAAAATGCTGCCAGTGGCATTCCTAATGATAAAGAGTGTGGGGAGGAGGGATGGAGAGGTGGTGCAAGAAAAGGGCACAGACACTCTTGGCCCGGCAGTTTGGCACAGGGCTGCAAGTTTAAAAGTAGTTTTTTAGGACAATAACTGCATCACCTGCCGAACGGAGCCCAGGACAGATCTTGGATTAAAAGCAGCTATCCGAAGGTACAAGCTGTATTGGGGGGTCAGATTGTGGGTACAGAGTCGCTTTAAAGCTTCATAGCACCCTGACCCTTTTATTTTTTTCTGTGGCTAGAATACTCCTTTAGTATAGAAACCTTGGGAGAGATTTCTAATAATGTCTAGTACTTACACTGTGTAAGCCTAGACTAGAAAGATTTATAACACATGCATTTGGTGAATCTTCATACTGTTTAGTTTATGTTAAGACCACCTATTAGTTGTTTTTTTTAGTCTCAAATCTTATCACAAAAGACTAAAGCCACATATCTTTTCCCCTTTACGCCCCCTTGTTGAGCAAAGCACAAAAATATCCAATAGCCATAACAAATGTGATGAGAATTCTGCTGTGATTAAAATCATTTATGTGCCATGTTGTTTGCCACACTTGCTTTTATGTGCTTTTCGTAGGATGATGATACATTGGTAAACATATATTGGTTTAGTTGATTAGATATCACATTGGTATACAGGGACTATGATAATTCACCATTGAATTTTACCATTGTACACTGTGCACTCATCTTACCTTTTATTGCAGGCAAACTTTTTACTATTGGGAACAACCCATCTTTGGGAAGTGTTGACTGCGAATATGATATGGGATCTGTGCAGAGTGACCTCAACTTCCAGGAAGATGCTGGAGTTCTTCAGGAAGTGGCTATGGCTAACCAGTCCGTCACCAGGCTCACCCCACCATATATAGGTTTACGACCTACCAACTTGGCCATGCCAGCCATGTCTTCTCAAAAACGTGAAGCACACAATAGGTCTCCAGTCAGTTTCCGAGAAGGAAGACGAGCCTCCGACACCTCACTTACACAAGGTATTGCAGATTCTTAGTTCTGTTATCTCTACTTCATTAAGCTCTGGTAGACCTTGGTTGTACATGTTAGGAAACGCCGTCAAATATTTTCATCCTTTATTGGTATTCATTGATGGACTTTTCTATAACTATTCCTTATTATGTGACCTTAGGCATCGTGGCATTCCGGCAGCACCTTCAGAACTTGGCAAGAACCAAGGGTATCTTGGAGCTTAATAAGATCCAGATGCTGTATGAGCAAATGGGCCCTACTGAAGATCCAAATCTTACATCCCATAACCTACAAGATCTCAATGACCCCCAGGTATAATGGAAACCTTTTTTGGGAATGGCTAATAAATATGTATAGAAATCGTGTAATCGTATCATCCATACTTGGCCGATTACCGGCCTTTACAGACAATAATCACTTTGTGTAATAGCTAATGCAGAAAGACAATGATCAGCCGACATGCACGATAACGATAGTGACGGTCTGCTGGCCATGGCCCTGTGCAATAGTAGCGGCAGCAGATTGACGCTATATTCTATGGGCTACCTGGACGATCTAAAGATTGTCTGGGCAGCCCCTTCCACATGATTTCATAAATTGTAATTTATTTAGTAAGCTCATTAGCTGTAGTTAGCTCATTGTCTTAATAACTGCTTATCTGGGGCAGACAATTCCACTTAGCATAAAAACAGACTAGTAGATTGTAAGAAGGAAGAAAAGATCTTATTTTTCATTCCCGTAATTTTACATGGAACTTTTACTGTAAAGCCGTGTCTCTTGGGTGTTTGCCAGGTCTAGTGTGCCATTGGAGCATTAATGCAGCACCCATTGTCTTAAGCTTACGTAACCACTACAGGTGCTGTACACGCCTGGTACCTTTCCTACTGAATGATATGCAGTCTGTAAACACTATACACAGTATATCATAGACTCCTATTGAAAAAAAACATGATTCCTTCTATGTAGGTTTTAGGGTTTCTACTATAGTCTGTAATTTGTTTGTCACATTCATCTACTTTTGTTTCCGCAGCCTAATCTCTCTGCACAACTCCAAAATATTTCAACGTTCCCTAATAACCTGCAACCTCCACTACTGTCAAGGCGTCAGAGTTTGGAGACACAGTATTTACAGCACAGGCTGCAGGTAGGGGGTCACCTATATCTAGAACACAAGGGCCCAGACTGATCAAAGGGTGTAAAACATGGGTGTCCAAACTGCGGCCCTCCAGCTGTTGCAATACTACATTTCGCATCATGCCTGGACAGCAAAATCCAAAGCTTTAGGTTTCCGGGCATGATGGGAATTGTGGTTTTGCAACAGCTGGAGAGCCGCAGTTTGGAGACTCATGGTGTAAAATATACATGGGTATAAACTGCTCACAGCAACCAATCACAGCTCCTCTTCATTTTACTGCTGACAGCTGAGCTGTGATTGGCTGCTGCAGGCAGTTTACATTAGTGTATACTCTTTGATAAATCTGACCCATTGTGTTATGATTTGTCTCTTCTAAATGTTGCATCTCAAATTATCTAGGCAGGTTACTTACAGAAATTTGCTCTGATGGCTCCACAAGGGTGGATTCACACATTGCAGATTTTGTTGCTGAAAATCAGTTCCATTTACATTTAATAGGATTGTTTTAGTGGCAAGCTTGTTCTTTTTTTTTTTTTTTTAAGCAATTTCCATATAAATAAATAGGACAATGTTTAAAACCACCCTAATTTTGGTCACTTTGTGGCTCTAGAGTCATAGTTTGGTCAAGTACAGTTGGTGACCTGCTGTTTAACCATTGTAATTCTAGTTACTGACTGTGATTTAGGTTTCCTGGGTCTCTCTTCATATAGGGTATGTTCACATGAACTGTATACACCCCAGTTTTTATATAAAATAATTATAATAGTTGGATGAAGCATAAAATCTGCAGCATATATAGTACATGTGAACATAGTACCTATACTGTCATAGGGCCCTGCTCACCCTTTTCGGGTTCTTGTTGACCTGTCTGTGACTTATGACTACATCACATTTTGTCTTTCTTCTTTTACAGAAAGGGAGTCTGCTAGTAAAAGCTCAGAACAGCTGCCCGCTGTATTGTAAGGAAACACCCAGAAGTCTGGAGCAGCAACTTCAGGAACACAGGTGAGATCCAGTTATTAGCTCTTGCCTACGCCTGCTTTTTAGGCTGGGTTCACACATAGTTTTTTGGCATAAGCATATGCTTTAGAATTCTGCAATTGTTTCAGTGAAAATATATGCAACAGTTCACATGATAATTTATAGAACATATTTTTGGGGCATGCTATTCAGATATGTTGGAATAGGAGACATATCACATCCGACATGCCCAACACTTGTCCCACTTGACGTCACCTATGGGGGAGAGCAAGGAGGCCCCCATACATAAGAGTCTGCGTCTCCTGACGTTGGGTTCCTTATGTGTACTTATATTTAAAAATCTCAAGTCTTCCAGTATTTATCAGCAGCCGTATGTCCTGCAGGAAGTGGTGTATTCTTTTCAGTCTGACACAGTGCTCTCTGCTGCCACCTTTGTCCATGTCAGGAACTGTCCAGAGCAGTAGCAAATCCCCATAGAAAACCTTTGCTGCTTTGTACAGTCCCTGACATGGACAGAGGTGGCAGCAGAGAGCACTGTGTCAGACTGGAAAGAATACACCACTTCCTGCAGGACATACAGCAGCTGATAAAAGTATTTTACAAATCTGATTTGTAGTAGTTTATTGTTATATTGCTTTTGTATGTGTTTTTCTTTTGTTTTTCTCTAACAGTAATCCATTTTCCTTTCGATCACACAGGTTACATCAGAAGCGGCTCTTTTTGCAGAAGCAGCCACAGCTACAGGCTTATTTCAACCAGATGCAGATAGCAGAAAACACTTATCCAATGCAAGGGCAGCAGCTCCCATTGTCTCACCAGGAGTCGGTGCAGCAGAATCAGTTCAGCCTGTCCCAGCCACTGAGTCCAGTATTGGAGCCCGCATCGGATGAAATGCAATATGATCCATTCTTAAGTCAGTATCACAAGCTTCATTCCCAGCAGATGCAACACATGGTACAGCCCAACCAGCCACAGGTCCTAACCCAAGTTCATGTGCAGCAGCCCCCCTTACAGTATACCTACCAGTCCTGTGAATTACCTGGGGTGCCAACACTTGAATCAGAATATACAAACCAATGCCAGTATTCAGTAGACACAAGTCAACAAAGTGGAGTGGCATTGCATGAAACCCAAGTTAGTCCAACAGGACCCGATCCCCAAACATCTTACAAAACGTTGAACCTCAATGAGCCTTATGACTGTGAGATGATGGAAACTGTTGACTCCCAACACAGTGGCTACGTTTTGGTTAACTAGTCCTTCAAAAAATTACTGTATTGTGACAGTAGGTTTTAAGATGTAGGAGAAAGTTTACTTGTAACTACTTTTTTCTTTTGTCGGAACGAAGAAGTCTACTTGATAAGGAATCTAGCTTACGGAGCAGAGTTGCATCGATGGATTTCTCAAGTCTTTCATGTTACAAGTCCTGTACACTTGGAGAAAAAGGCGTCCTCCAAGGAAATAATGGGGAGAACATTTTATGGATCTTCTAGCAGGGAAGACACGGACCTCTCAAAAACACCAAACTTCTGCTACTAGATTAGCGTGCAGGTCCTCCAAGGACCTGCAATATGGAGCTGTCGTAAGACAAAGCCCCATTGAAAGCAATATAGTTTTGTTTTTGTTTCGTTTTCTTTTCTTCAGGAAGTGATCCTAATGTTGCAATCAAAAACTTCTTGTAAATGGATTCTAGAAAAACTTCTAATGTAAGCTACTGAGATAGGCAGCAAGCACCTTCCCAAAACAATATGGAGAAGCAAAGAACTAACTCTAGTGAGCAGATACTACACTACTGTTTGGAGGTACATGTCACAGATGGACCTCGGCAAAGCAAAGAGACTTGGTGCAATGACCTCAATAAGAGGCGGCACCACGTGGACTCCGTTTGCTCAAAGCGAAAATTGACTGAACAGAAAATAAGCTTCCCATATTTCTTGGACAACGTAGGTTTGAGATCTTAGATTTGGCAGTAGACCAGGCTGTGTCGTACATGGGTGGTAGAGACTTTCTGTAAACATATAGAAGGTTTCTCGAGATGACACAATTGTTACGAAACTGTCACTTTTTAGCATAATGAAGAAATAATAATCTTGACTGTGTTTTCAGGTCACAGTAATACCATATGTTGCTGTTTGTCGACAAAGCTTTGTACATTTGGTAAACTATTTAGATTTTAGTCAGGAAAACTCGAAATGAGCTACAAAAACTGTGTGATGTGTGATAGTTTTGTGCCTTTTATGGGTTCTTTTTCATAATAGAGTATACCTTTCTTTTTTTTTTTTTCTTTTTTTTTCCGGATGAAAACCGTTTTAGACCATCCTCCATTTCTATCAATGCTACATCCAAAGTCGATTCAGAGTTTGTGTGTATGTACGTCTGTTCCACTGTGTGGAAAGCAAAAAGCGTTTAATTCAATGTTTTGATTGCTCATTTGTAGAAAGAAAATGTTTTAAAAAAGTATTATAGCAATATTTAATTCTATTTAATGTCATGAACTGTTGATATTAACCGTGACAATTGATGTTTCATGAAGAAGCTGAATTGAGGGAGTCGTCGTACTTTAGCTACGCATTTATCAGATGAAAGTAGTATTCGATATAGGTTACACTAGCTATAGACGTAACCTAAGATTCAGTATACCTACCAGATCACATGTTGCACTTTCTATAGAGTTGAGGTTTAAGATAGCCATAATGTTCTAGATTGTTTCGTTATATTGCCACCTTTTTTTTTTTTTTTGGAAAAAGAAGACAGGACAGTAGTATTAACTTGCTTTCCCCCTCTCACATGTAGAGTATATAGGCTGTGTGCATTACGAACCACATAACACTAGCATATGTGTATACATCTTTGTGCAATTTTTTTAGAGACATGTCAAACATTTTGATCAGTCATGGTCTGGGTTCTGATCCATAGAATGAGCGTGAAGAAACCCTAGTGTTCCTTTCCCTGTCTCTCTCTCTCCTCATTGCATAGTCCTTCTATAGAATCTGACTGAGCACATTCTACCAATTTTTGGGGGTCTCAACCCTCAGGCCTAGACCGAGCAAAACTTTTGACATGTGTCTATGATATGTGAAAAGTTTTTTTTTTAAAAATGACAGCAACACTTTATTAAGCATAAAACTGGCCATACACACTGGATAAATTTCGGCCAAAGCTGCCAGTTTTGGCGGGACCAACCAACCATCTAATGTGTATGGGGTTCTCCTGACTCTCCACTAAAGGCAAATGTCAAAGGAAATAAAGGTTGGGCATTTGTATTTTAACTGCCCAGTCTTTTTTTTCTTGGGGAGATAAGCTACCAAGAGAGTTACATAGTTACATAGTTACATAGTAATACGGTTGAAAAAAGACACATGTCCATCAAGTTCAACCAAGAGTCTGTGAGCATCTTCTCCCTGCTCTCCGTAAAATATCTGAGCGTGCATGTGTTTGGGGATTGATTGAGAGAAAGAGAGCTTTTCACTGTCCACTATTTAATGTGCCTGGATAGCATATTACAAGAATGCATCTTTGGTTTTCTGGGTCCTAAGATCGCCACCAATTACTCGAATCTAAGAGCTAGGACTCAAAAGGATTACTCCTCTTGGTGGAGATCCCAGGACCCAGAGACTTATCGGTACCATCTTGTGTCATGTTCTGAGATGCATACAAATGTTGTAAGATACATATTGAAGGGGATGTTCCAAGTAAGAAGGAGAGGTCTGTATTTTTTTTCCTAGAAGCAATGCCAGCCTTCTCCATAGGCTTATGTCTACTATTGTAGCAAACTTAAAGGAAACCTGTCATCGCATTCATGCCGCCCAAGCAAGCCATCATGATGGTCCGCAGTGGCTTCTCCCCACTCCGCCAGCCTTAATTGATAGATATTTTCCTCTTTGGGTATAGGGAGAGATCTATCAATCAATGCCAACGGGGCAGACAGAAGCCACCAGGGACCACCTTAATAAATCGTGGTTTAGGCAGCAAGGTAATGATGGATTCCCTTTAAGTAAATTGGACTGAGCTGCAATACCAGATTACCCTTTTGTCTAATTCAACCTCTTTATACTAACCACAACCCTAGGCTTTCCTTTTATTACTGACATTGACATAAACAGGACATATATGTAAAGGGTAGCTATTCTTCAAACCTGATTCATTATTTTTTTTACAAAGGTTCTAAACCCAAAGTAATTACCTCTTTTGAGAAGGAGAATGGCATGGCCTGACTGCTGCTAAGCTACTTTCTCTTCTTTGCCGTCTGCACAGTGCCAATCCAGCTTGACTGGTTACTATCGCTACACTGCCGATAAGTGTCAGCCGTAATATAGAGTTGTCGGGTAGCATATTCCTTAGTAACCAGATGTTTTACTGTCTGTCAGCCTATACTGACACTGAGCTGAGGGCAAAGAGGCCTGGCAGCATTCACGTTCACAATCCTGTAAATGTAGAACATGGAGAGAATATTTAAGACAACCAAATGGTCAGAATCTTGCAAGGTACAAAGAACCAAGTTTAGGATTTTCTTCTTTATTTATGAAATCACACATTTGTTCACGTCTAATAATTGAATGTGTTTTATTTTTTTGTAAATAAATGACAACTTCTTGTAAACCTCGCCAACTAGGACTATTCTTATTATGGAAAGAATAAAGGTGCATCATTTCATTTTTCTTTTGTTTTATTTTATGTTTGTCACTTTAAATCCTTATATGTTTAAAGAGGACCTATTGGAATTGCAGATTTCATATATATATATATATACACACACACTGCAATTGGACTATGGAGTACTATTTGCCCAGGAGGCAACAATGAATCTTAAGCATTGGTAGTAGCTTCCTAGGAATGAGCATACGAAATGGAAAACAGGATTCCCCCCCCCCCCCCTTAAAGGGGTTGACAAGACTAAGGGTCCTATTCCATGGGCCGAGGAGGGCCCGATCAACGATGTAAACGAGGGGCGATCTGCTAGATCGCCCCTCGTTTACTGGGCCTATTCCAAGACCCGATGATCGTTGAGCGAGGGCTGCAAGGACATCGGCTGATCGTTCTCTCTATTTCACCATACGATAATCGGCCGAATCGGGCCAAATGGGGCCGATCCGGCCGATTATCGTTGCTGTGGAATAGGGCCCTTAGAAAAACATGCAATATAATTTTTCAATTGTGTTTAACAAATCTGTCCAAATAAATTTTTTTTACAATTAAAACAAAATTAAATTCTGGGCTGATAAATTGCTCAGTATATCTTTAGGGGGTGGAGCCTTGTATTTCTAATAAAGTCCCCTGCAGTTTCTTCTAGGGGGAGTTTGGGTGCTTACCACGTACTATGTATAAACAGAATGCTGTAAACACCTACTCTTCCTATAGTATTTTCTGTGGTTGCATTTTACTACTAGTTTAAGGTTTTGGTTGATGTAGGAAATTAATCCGCTCAAAAATTTGGACCTAAAATTACATGGTATTAAAATGTGGACGTTCAAAAGATACAAAATAGTCAAGTGCATCCCCCCCCCCCCCCCTTTTATTTAGCTTTCTTTTCTAAATGGCACAATAGTCCAACATTCTGGTGGTAGCAAAAATTTTTACACATAAAAGTTTCCTGTGGTGGGTGTCAGACTGGCAAATCAGGTCAAGGAATATCTAAGCTCAGTAGACCCTTGAAGAACAATAAAATGATGAAAATACATAATTGTTAGGTTTCAAGGTCATTGTTCCTAATGCTACTTAATGCCATTTAATACTGAAACAGCAAAGGATTGTACATAGGTTATGTTCACATTTGCATCTATTTTGTTTTTAACTCCATTGCACCTAAAATAAAATGCAAAATGTTATAGATTTAAAAATATATGCCGTTTTATGTACACAGCTGCTATCCAAACCTGTGTGCCTCCATGGTTATAAATAGAGATGAAAGAACCTACAGTAAGTTCGGGTTCACGCCTATGGCTGTAGCCATGTTTTCCAGGCTGCGGGATTGAAGCTAATTGATTGGGTTCTCATGATCCCGAACTTACTGTAAGTTCGCTTATCTTTAGTTATAAACTAAAAACAAACCCTCTATAGTCCATCCATATGATCATAAATTATTCTGTCTCCCCTCTGCTTCTTACTCACCTTCAATATAAGTCACCCTAAAGTGAATGTACCATCCAGTCATAATATCGGCATATAGAAGAAGCCTGTGGCAACACCACAGGTGGATGGTTTTTACCAAACTGTGTTTTTTTTCCTGATTTGGTGTTAGGTTGGTTTTTCTTTTTTGTCATATTCACTTTTGGGTGATCAGTTTTTAATACCATAATAAACGTTAAGTTTTAGTATATTCCCCAGGCAGTGAGCTTTTTTACATCGCTTTGGGTATTTTACATGAATGGATTGGAGTCTATAACCGAGCACTGGCCCGGCATGAAGCACTGGAGGTGGGCCCGGTGGCCCCCAGTGTGACGATTTCCCCTGTCCTCTGTGATGCGGCTCCATTAGAATCAATGGATTGACCCTAGTGCTTTATGCCGGGTCGGTGCTAGAGAATAGCCCGGTGTTGTGCGTTGGAACCGGACGGCAGTTCAAAAAAAGCACCGTGCCACCGGCATCCGTGTGCTGGCGCCAATCCATCCTTGTAAAAACACTCAAAGCTGTGTACCTAATGGTACATTGGCTTTAAAGTAGTGAATGCATGGAAGAAAGATTACCTGTAGGATCAGACTACACGAGAATTTTTTGTAGTCTGTTCCCATGGAGATGCAAAGGTCCGTAGAGAATCTGTATATACAAAGAGGTAGGACATTTTTAATCAATGCTACATCATTTTCTATTTTAGATGCTCCGGAGAAAGTAAAAACTTGGTGCACATACCCTTCAAGTCAAATATTTTGTACCAGCGATTAATTGACACATCTTCAATCTCTTAATATGATAGTGTTTTGTATTGTAAGCAATACAGTAAAATAACTTATTTATTTTACATTTCTTGGTGTATTCAGGGGAAGGTATCAAGTCATAAATACTTTTTTTTAATTTGTATGTAGGTTATTTTTCTTTCATTGGTTTTCATACATAATGTGAAATCAGTTCATTGATGCTTTTGCCCAAATGATTGGTGAATGAGAAATGTAACTTTAGTAAGGAGAAACATAAGCTCTTTTCCTTGTTTTAGAAAATAAACAAAAATAGTAAAATGTCATTTTATGAGCTCTGGACTTCTCATTATTAAAGTGTTGTCATTTCCTAGACAGAAAATCTGTTTTAAATTTCATTTTATAACAGTTTTTGGGAAGGAGGGCAGATCACAATCACTAATGCAATTGGGACTGTTCAATAAGAGGTTGGATACATTGGGTCCTACATATCCCAGTTGTCTCCAAGAAACAGTGGCTTTCTGACCCCACAGTACACGATTTGTATTGTTTATTCTGGGCTAAATAGTCATATGGGCGGTCTTATTCAATGATTGACAGCTTTTACTTATAAACACAGCTGTCACTAAGCAGGATTGCCCACATGCTACTTGAACCAGAATAAGCAACGATTTACATCTGTACATACCAAAACATTACCCCAAACTATATCAATCTGTTCAGCTCCTCCTGCTCTTGTCCAGGCATACAACATTGATTTCCTATTCACAGGCTATAATACTTATTTGTTAGCTGATCAGATCCTTATGCAGGTCAAAAAAGTAGACTTTATCGGCCACACATCATTGAATTGTAAACGAGGAAATTAAAGGGCCACATGAACGATCCGGTGATAGTACCTGAAGATTTCCTTCATCCCATAGATACAATTAGGGAGTCTAAGGGTACAAACCCACTTGACGTATTTGCTGCGTGAATCAGTCTTAAAAATAAGCAGGCAAAACGCAGGTTGGCTTTATACAATTGTTCTGCGTTAAAATACGCAATTGTGTATTTTTGAAGCGTGAAGCTACATGCGTTTTTCGCACAGGTTGTTAACAACTGATGCTTTGCTAACAACAAGCTTCACGCTTCAAAAATACGCAATTGCGTATTTTAACGCAGAACAATTGTATAAAGCCAACCTGCGTTTTGCCTGCTTATTTTTAAGACTGATTCACGCAGCAAATACGTCAAGTGGGTTTGTACCCTTATGGTGCGTTTACACAGGCAGATTTATCTGACAGATTTTTTTAAGCCAAAGCCAGGAACAGACCATAAACATGGAACGGGTCATAAAGGAAAGACTGAGATTTCTCTTCTTTTCAAATCCATTGCTGGCTTTGGCTTCCAAAATCTGTCAGATAAATCAGCCTGTGTAAACGCACCATAAAGGGTCCTTATAAATAATCATTGTCAAAACCTATCATTTCTACTGATATTGCCCTCGAAAGATACCCCCCCCCCCATAAGCAGTAATAAAATTAGATCCTCTTAGTCTTTTGTCCTACTATTGCCTTGTAAGCATAATAAAATATATCAATGTTAAAGGCTACATTTTCTACCACACAAGCATATTTTATTTTCACGTCTGTCTCTATAAAAAAATAGAAAATCATCGGAGAGGATAAGTTGCAATAATTTCTATTTTCATCTTTTATTTGTAGATATCTCTGGTGGTAACTGGGTCACAAGTGTCTTAAGGCTTCTGTCATCTCTAAGTACTCTTTTATTGTCACTTCCGGGGTAGTTTGTTGGAATGTCCTCATTACGGTGGTCATTTGACTGTTTTTGCTCTCAACGCACAAGGGACATTGTCAGTTACAGTATGTCTACATTATTGCAGCAGAAATGGATAATGTGGTTTGCATATTAATAAAGATGTTTCGGTATAAGACTATTGTGGTACTGTCTGTCATTGTAACAGTACTTTGTACGGACAATACAACTACATGGCCAGTACCTTACTGGTTCACTTTTTTTTTTTTCTAGAAAAACTAGTCTCCCATGATGGTGCCAGGATTTGCCATCCAGTACAGAAGAGTCCAGTCTTTCTTTTCCTTCATTCCTGTACCTCCAGTACAATACTTAAAATAAGAATAATTAATGGGATAATAATAAAAGTATCAACCACAATAGTAATATTACTGTTATAGTTCACCATACACCATTAAGAATAGGACAGGGAGTTGGCAAGGCAACATGGAGAACTAAACATACTGTAGCAGTAGATAAAGCCAATGGAAAGGGTTAATCTCTTTGGGGACATTTATTAAGACCGGCGTACTCGTACACCGGTTTTAAATTAGACCCTGTTCCCTTTTCCCTGGCCAATTCACTAAGAGGCGTGCGCCCGACCCTGTGCAACAAATTTACACCTGCTATTGACAGGTGTAGATTTGAATCATGAACTTGTACACAGATGGTTGAGGTTCTGATTCAGCTGGAATGGAGGCAGATTTTTACATGGCGAGTAATCGATAAGTTAGTGGTGATCTGGTAACAAGGTTATGTAAGGAAGAACAGAGCATGAACTATGCAGCTTGAATAAACTGGTTATACCATACACACATAGGTTATGCTAACATCAGGCAGAGACACTGTGCAATTTCTGCAGCAGATCCATTTTGTGTGAACATTTCCCAACACTCTATGGACAAAAGTATTGGGATAAAGCTCTTAATCATTAAATTCAGGGGTTTCATTCAGCCCCATCGCGTGTATTAAGGTGTATAAAATCATGCCCCTACCAATGCCATCTGCCTTTACAAACATTTGTGAGAGGATGGGTTGTTCTAAAGATGTGACCAATACCAAAGAGGTACAGTAATCGGCAACAAGTCAGTAAATGAAATGTCTTCCCTCCTAGATCTTCGTGGATACCAACTGTAAGGGGTATTATTTAAAAAGTGGAGGCATTTAGGTCCCACCGCGACTAAACCACCTATTGAAGACCATGTAACACTACAGGTTGCCAAATGCTATGGAGTATACTACCAAAAAGTTACCAACACTCTACTGACTCAAGAACTGCACATCTGATCTTAAAGTGTCCTTGTCACTATATAAAAAAAAAAACTTTTAAAATTCAGTGGACATGTGGAAAGTTTTAAGAAGTGTTCAGACCCCACCACCACCACCAATCAGTAGATATAGGCGGGAGGAGTGAATGGCTAAGCACTTGAATCCCTGTTATCTCCAAATCACTGCATGATATAAGCCTCAAAGACTTATATTGGTTATATCTCTTGTCTCTTGCAGGGTGCTCATGCCCATCTCCTTACTATATCTAGAGGGGTCTGAACCCTCAGACTGCAACAGACTAAAACTTTTGACATGTCTCTGCCTGACCACCAAGCACTAGAGATGATTGAACATCGGGAATTGTTAGGTTCGATCAAACTCTAACCTTTCGTCAATTAATTCCCGATGCCTTCCCGTTCCGTGGGGAAGGTGGAGCAAGCCCGAGTACCTCCTGGAAAACGGATACAGCTTATTACCTAGGCTGTATCCCTGTTTTCCAGGCGGTACTCGGGCTTGCTCCACCTTCCCCACGGAACGGGAAGGCATCGGGAATCAAATGACGAAGGTTAGAGTTTGATCGAACCTAACAATTCCCGATGTTCGATCATCTCTACCAAGCACAATGCCAAATGTCAGATGGAACAGTGTAATGCAAACTGCTACTGGACTCTGGAGCAGAGGAAAATGTTCTATAGAGTGGAGGATCACAGTTCTCTGTCTGGCAGGCCGCCAGTCTGGACCAGTCTGTGTTTGGTCAGTGCCAACAGAACATTACCTGCCAGACTACATTGGGCCAGCTGTAAAGTTTAATGGAGTAGGGGTTATGCTATGGGGGTGTTAGTTGGCTTTGGCCCTAGTCCCAGTTCCAGCCCTGCCTGGTTTATTTGTTCATATATTATGTGGTTGAGTTAAGCCCACCAGAATGAAAGACAATCTCCAAGAGAAGTCCTGAGCAGGGGGCCTTCCTTTATGACGCTTATATGCTCTAATATGGTACACGGACAGGAGCTTACACTGGTGTTAATAATAATGAAGCAGAAGTTACAGCAGGGCCAGAGTTTTGCCATTTATGACTTGTACGGAAACTTTACTGCAACAATACAAAAATGGCAGTAACAGGAAGTGCAGCCGTATTGGTTGCCACTTTGGAATTAGAATACTTAGGAATGACCTAGGAATTTGATAGTGTTGCTCTATCCAGGGATGGGGAACCTACCTACAATTTCCATCATGACTGCACAGCCAAAGCTTTAGCTAGAGGGCTGAAGGTTCTCCATCCCTGCTCTATATGAAGAAGGTGTTTAGTTTTAAGACTTTTTACCTGGATGGCACTAACCGATCACGCGATTCACTAAATGTATTAGGTGTCAACATAACAGTGGCACATGCAAGTTACCTGTAACATGACTTCTGCTTCTCCTCCTCCATTGTCTCCTGTGGTGTATCCTTTTACATTCCCAGTACATCCTACATCATCAGGTCATTCTGCCTTCATTACCAATTTATCACCTTTCACAACACAACCGACCATCTACACTAATGTTAACCGTAGTGTCAGACTCTAAACCTGACTAAATCCCACTAATACTCTACATAGGCCATATGTTTCCATGTCAACAATGGGGCATGCAGCACCATACAAAGCTGTGGAAACCAGCAAATTCTATACAAGCAAAGATGAAAAAAAAAAAACAGCAACTTAGTATGCTGCTTATGCTATCAATGTTACAATCCCAGAGAACCCCTTTAAATTGTAGTTTGCTCTGGAGGGTTGATTAACTTTGGGATAAGTTAAAGGAGAAGTCTGGGCAAAATCTATTTTTAATTATGTCATAGCCCAACAAATTATACAACTTCTCAGTATACACTAATTTTAGGAAATGCACATATAGGGGGAGATTTATCAAACATGTTGTAAAGTAAAACTGGCTCAGTTGCCCCTAGCAACCAATCAGATTCCACCTTTCATTTTCCAAATGTGTGAGGAATGAAAAGTGGAATCTGACGGGATCGTGAAGCAGGGTAAGCTTCAGTGCGGGACAGGAGAGAGACCACTGTGATGATGTGACATGTGAATTATCATCCCAGTGATCTGTCTCCCCTCCCTGCACCAGAGCTGTCATCATGCGGTAAGGCTAGGTCCACACTATGTTTTTGCAATCCTTTTTTTCCATCCGTTTTTGCAAAAAAAATGGATGGAAAAACCGATGCAGTTGTGTGCATCCGTTTAGATCTGTTTTTCCATTGACTTCCATTATAAAAGAAAAATGGATCAAAACGCATCCGTTTTTTTTCACCTACACAAAAGTAAGGTCAGCTACATTTTTGTGTACGTTATCAAAATGGATGCGTTTTGATTCGTTTTTTTGTATATAATGAAAGTCGATGGAAAAACGGATCAAAACGGATACATACAACTGCATCCGTTCTTTCCATCCATTTTTCGTCCGTTTATTTGCAAAAACGGATGAAAAAATGGATTGCAAGAATGTAGTGTGGACCCAGCCTGAGAGAAGATAAGGAGCAGCGATGAGGGACACTGGTGAGCGGAGTCACGTAAAGTGAAATGCACGGGAAATGCACATAAAGTGCTTTTTTCCCTGCACTTACTACTGCATCAAGGCTTCACTTCATGGATAAAATGGTGATGTCACGACTAGAGATGAGCAAACATTGGAAAATCTTAGGTTCTATAGAACTCAAACCTTGTCGAAACCTTCCGCATTTGATTCCTGATGCCTTCCTGGTCCGTGGGGAAGAAGGAGACAGCCCCGGTACCACCTGGAATTCTGGGATTCAGCCTAGGTAATAGGTAATAGGCTGTATCCCAGAATTCCAGGCGGTACTCCAGCTGTCTCCTCCTTCCCCACGGACCAGGAAGGCATCAGGAATCAAATGTGGAAGGTTCGACAAGGTTTGAGTTCTATAGAACCTAAGATTTTCCGATGTTTGATCATCTCTAGTCACGACCCGACTCCCAGAGCTGTGGGGGCTAAGGCTGCTGGAGAGGATGATGGCAGGGGGAACAGGGCACTGGAGGGACACTAAGGGACACAGGGCACTGGAGGGACACTGAGCATCCCTCTGCCATCATCCTATCCAGCAGCCACAGCCCGCACAGCTCTGGGAGTCGGGTCGTGACATCACCATGTTATCCAGGAAGTGACTTCACCGTGTTATTCAGGAAGTGACATCACTGTGTTATCCAGGAAGTGAAGCCTTGATGCAGTAGTAAGTGCAGGGAAAAAAGCACTTTATGTGCATTTCCCGTAATAAGTTAGTGATTTGTATACCTTTTGGGGGGCAATACAATACTTTAATAAAAATTTTGGCCAGACTTAGGCTATGGTAAACTAGGGGTAGTTAGAAGAGGGTGAAATTTGGTAAGACATAGAAGGTGCTTAGTCTTAAATTTGGGAAAGATATGGTAGAGGCTTAGACTAGAGGTGATATAGAGGGGACTTAAAGGGGTTATCCAGCTCTACAAAAACATGGCCACTTTCCCCCTACTGTTGTCTCCAGTTTGGGTGGGGTTTTGAAACTCAGTTCCATTGAAGTAAATGGAGCTTAATTGCAAACCACACCTGAACTGGAGACAACAGTAGAGGGAAAAGTGGCCATGTTTTTGTAGCGCTGGATAACCCCTTTAAGATTTGGGTGAGACATGTTATAGGCTGAAAAGGTGCTGATATTACAATCATTTTAATGGCATCAAGATAGGTATTCTTTGTCATGTATCCCTACTCAATGTTAGACTCCAAGTTGAAGTCTTATGGTGCATTTACACAGACAGATTTATCTGACAGATCTTTGAAGCCAAAACCAGGAACAGACTATAAACAGGGATCAGGTCATAAAGGAAAGACTGGGATCTATCCTATTTTTAAATCCATTCCTGGATTTGGCTTTCAAAATCTGTCAGATAAATCTTTCTGTGTAAACGCACCCTTAGGGTCCATTTACACAGAAAGATTATCTGACAGATTATCTGCCAGAGATTTGAAGCCAAAACCAGGAATGGATTTGAAAAGAGGAGAGGGCTTTCCTTTATGACCTGTTCTCTGTTTATAGTCTGTTTCTGGCTTTGGCTTCAAATCTTTGGCAGATAATCTGTCAGATAATCTTCCTGTGTAAATGGACCCTTAAGCCCCATTCACGCTATGGAATCGGCGCCAAGATTCAGTACGGAAACCCCCTGCACCAAATCCTGCCTTCTGTCTCTTTGAACGGGAGGGCTCCCATGCCCCCACTCTCCATGCCACTTCCCGTCCCCATTCAAAAAGGCAGGATTCGGCCGATTCTGTAGTGTGAATGGGGCCTAATAGAAAGTCACCTTTCCAAAGTGGTGTGAGAGCTATTTTGCATATTCTTTTTTTCCAGAATTCTTAAGGAGTATTAGTATTCCTTTGGTCCCACTTCAATGGCAATATCTTGTTTGTATTATTTCTTCTTATTTGTTAACAAAGATCATTGTGACCAATTATTATGTGAATGAGCTAAGCAGGAGGATGACTAGTGAGTGTCCATGGGCCTTTGCTGGAGGTGTAACCAGGCCTTGGGCAGTGTGACCTGGTCTAATGACGTCAGGAAATGTTTATGGAGTAAGAAATGTTCCAGAGATGTTCTAGAGAACTACAATAAAACTAACAGCTGAGCAGATCATAAGGATCTATATTTGTCTATATCTCTTTTCTGATGCCTTCACATGAACACGGACATGTCATTTCTGACCCTACAAAAGTAACTTTGAACACGTTACCAATAATATTTCATAGTTAAGTATTTTATTAGTTATAAAACAGACGTATCATATGATCTGCCCCAGAGGATCACGCTCTAACTAAATGAAAGCCTTGCTTGTTAATTTTTTTGTTTTGTTCTGTTTTTCAGAATTTCAAGGTCTGAGCTAGGGGAACCTGACTTTATGCTTCTAGTCTGGGTGAAAAGGGAGCCTCCTGTGCCAAGTAATACAGACATACAGGACATATGAGCTACTGAGCTGTCATTCACAATGAAAGGAAATTAATAGATGGGGCATACATGCCATATGGGATTGGAGAGCAGTAGAGCCCATCTGAACCATCTACACCCACATCCTGGCCTCAATTGTGATTTTAGCCCTTGTTTTGGGTTCACTATTCATTTACAGCTCAGACTCTTAGGCTGCATTCACACGTTCCGGAAAGTTGTCCGTGCTCACGGACAATTTTACAGCCCATTGCTTTCTATTGGGCTATTCAGATGTTCCGTGACTTCACGGATCCGTTAAAAAATAGGACAAGTCATTACTCGGAACGGATGCACGGAAAGGATTCCCCATAGAAATCAATGAGATCCGTGTTTTTCAAGGATGTACACGGATGTGACATCCGTGTTCATCCGTGAAAAACACGGATGTGATGTAATTAATGTAATTTAAAATGCTTTAACACAGATCCGTGAAAAAAACGGACACGGATGCAAAACGGATGCAAAACGGACTGTTTTGCACGGATCACGGAGGTAGCTGCCGGACCACTATCATGGACCGGGAAAAACACTGAACGTGTGAATGCAGCCTTAGGCTGCATTCACACATCCCATATCTGCGACCACAGCCAATTTTAGGGACCGTTTAAGTGAATGCAGCCATTCACATGATCTGTGCCACGACCTCACCATGATCCGCACTGCGAAAAAAAAAGGCAATGTCGCAGCACGGATCATCCCCCCCTCCCCCCGCCGCCCAGCAGCAGAGATGACAGGAGCGCATGAAGTAGGCTCCCGTCATCGCATCTGTTGCTCCCTCACCTTGTACTCTATATCTCCCATGGTTCCATACACTTTGTACCTGTACTGGCTCACCCAACACTTATAGGCACTTTTTTGATTCTTTGTACAATGAACTGCCTCTTGTGTCATCCCCAGTCCTAGTCTGTAAGCTCTGGCGAGTACTGGTACATAGGGAGAGACAACCGTGCCCCCTGCAAAGTTTGCCAGCTAACTGTGGTGTACTGTGATGTACCAGTTAGCTTTTTATATGTGATTGTGGACTGTATAAACAGTACCAGTGGCTGCAGTATGCTTACTTTCTTACTTTCCTCAGATGGCTTGGCGTACTCAGCTTGCCAGGCATCCTGAACACTTTACGAAGCATAGGGAGAGAAGCCAGAGGATTTATAAAGATGTCCAATTCAATTGTCAGCGTTCCCCAGAAGGTCCCTTTAAGTACAAGCTTCTTAGATGGAAATATTCCTTTAAACTCCTCTTGCCGTGCATATCTCCGTTACATTGCTGTGAAGTTTAATTCAGTATATAGTGGCTGTATGGAGTGATAAGTAAAGGCATTTTTCCAGCAGTCTCAGCGGGCACTTTTCAGAGGTCTGTTTGAAAACCGTGCCCTTGACGTAATCATTATTTGATGCCCTGACTGTTCCGGACACCCAGCTCCTACTGGGTTTCTTATTAATAATGCAGGGTCTGGTTTATTTTTGCTACAAGCCTGGTCAGTGGATAAGATTCCTGCATTGACGTCAGCCACGTTAATAATACCCTCAACTCTTGTAATCACCTGAATATGGTTAGAAGATAGAAATCTTTAAAACGGCGCCGCAAAGCGAACAACAGCCATTCTGTCAACCTGATATTCTTGTAAAAGAAGCAGCTTAACATGATGTGATTGCTGAGGAAATATTACATTTCTGAGCAAATACTTCTGGGCACTTAAGCAATACGGCCCAAAAAGGAAGAGTTTGTGTAAAAGTTTTGCACCAGTATAAATTTTAAAAAAAATCCTCAATTTTCCCTTTTTCCTATCCTAGTATATAAGCCTCCATTGTCTCAAAGAGTAAAAGTATGATCCCATAATAGGAAATTAACAGACTTTAAAAATAGCGTTTTTTTTTTACAATTTTTCTTATCTCTAAATATTACTTATTTTAGCATTAAAGATAAAAAATACCCCATTGACATTCTTACATATAGTATTTGCATAAACAGCACATATGGATGAGCGGGTGATACATAAGTGCTGCTTATCTCTTTCTGTCGAAAAGTTATGTCACAGATCAATTTTCTAGAAGGTTCCTTTTCCCAGGTCCCACTGTTGTTTAAGAAGAGGTTCTTCAGCAGCTGCAGCACAGGGTCTATTATATAATATGGTGCCCTGGCTGCAGCAGAAAAGGAGGGAGGATCATCTTAATACATTGCACCCCCCCCCCCCCCCAAACTTCCCTATCCTATAGAAATGCACTTGGTCTTGATAGTACTAATGTACATCTGTTGCACTCGTATGATTATTTATGGGGTGTGTCCAGAGTTAGGCATTTATAATGAAGGTTAGGCTATAAATCATAAAAAAAAAAAACTTTTGATGTCATAGGTTTTGGTCTAGGTGGTGGTCTAAGTGCTGAAACCACCAGTGATCGCTAAAATGAGGGGTCAGAAGCGCCCAGCGGGGCACTGTGCTCAGTTTTCCAGAGATGTGTGTGCAGTGTATGGATTAATCATAGTCACCTATGGTTCTGGACACCGCATGCTTGGTATGGAGCTTGGTGTATTGGTGCCCAGACCCCCACTGGTCAAAACTGATGACAAGTCAAGTTTTACAAATTATTCGAATTTGGCGTGTTGTGGATAGATTGATTGTGGGGCGTAAAGGCCCTATTACTCAGGGCAGATATCAGGTGGAAATTTCATCAAATGCTCGCTCGTTGTCTGATCGCTCCCTCAGAAATAATCTACTGTCAGCTGCACAGCTCCCCATGTCAGGCTGGGCTCACACTGCGTTTTCACTGGCCGTTTAACGGATTTGTTTAATGAATTAAAAAAAAATCAGATACAAAACACATGCATTTGTGTGCATCTGTTTGGATCCGTTTTCCTTCAATTCTAAAAAAAAAGATCAAAAAGCATGTTTTGTTTTGTTTTTTTCATGTACACAAAAACGTGGTCAACCACGGAAGACAATAGAATAAATGGATCTAAAGGGATGCACATAAATGCATCGTTTTGTTTTTTTTCATTCGTCTTTTTCTGTTAAATAAATCTGTTAAACGGAACGCAGTGTGAACCTAGTCTTATTGGGAATGCGCAGCTGATGGCTGATTAAAGCCATGAAATAGTCTTTGTCCTGTCACCACGTTAAAGTTTCCTCAGGGACATGGTCCTACTCTAGCATTTTCACACTAACAATGGCCTCTCCTGGGCTAACATTAAGCCTACAGATAGGATCCAAATAAGCTTGTTTATAGCACCCTTGGGACATGGGTGGGGTGCAAGCCAACAGAAGGTAGCCACACACCCCACATACAACAGAAAAAAAGGAAAAATTGACAGCACTCCTATGCCTCTGTTCACATTGCAGGCTGCACGCAGTATGTGGCTTAAGTACAGACACAAAAAAAACAGAAAGTGTAACAGCAACCTACAAGTGGAGGCAAATCCAGGTGCCACTCAGAATTAGTGAGCATTTACTGCAGCAATTAGCCAATCATTGCTAGTTACGGGCGGCACCTGGACTTGGCACTACTTAAAACGGCAAGGCCAGCTGCCGCCTGCGAGAAATGGCGGCCACAGGTTGTTATTGACGCATGTAAGAGCAGTAACATGAAGGAGCGCACAGTACAAACAAGGCCAATAAAGTGCAGTAGCCCTTAATCTATGCACAAGAACATAACACTAATGGACATAGCAGTGCATGGTCACAAGGGTCAGAGTTGGTCTAAACTTGGTCTTCAGATACAGCTATTTTATCAACCAGCCTGATACACCTTGGTAAACCTCACGCATTTGAGTACTGCCCAGCTGAGCTTGCATTGTCTAAACTGCGCTAAGTATTTGGATGGTATGGTATATACCATCCAACTACTTAGCGGTAGTCGTGGTAATAAACCACAATGTCACTGCGCCGTGTGAATAGACCCTTTGGATTCTGCAGTAACCTTCAAATTACTGTTTATATAACCCATTGCACCACCGCCTGAGTATTAACTTGTCTGCATAACAAAATGACTTTGGCAGATGTGAAATTGGTTACAGAGTCCATAGACAGACAGTGAAAGGTCTGTGTTTGTCTCTAATATTGCGAAGGACAGGAGCAGATGGCGCAGCCAGAACGGATTAATGATGACTTGTCATTAAGCGCATAATGAAGTAGCGTGGTCTATGCGGCTGTTGGGGAATCCCACAGTGACTTAATGCAGCGGCGTGAGAAGAGAAAGTCATAGGGAAAAGTGTTTACAGCCTTTAGCAATGGTTCAATGAGGCCGTCTCACTTTCAGCCTGTGAATAACAAACTAGTTCTAAAATGGGATTATTTCTAATTCATCGGTTCTCAAACCTGACCTTGGGTCTTGCAAACAGTCCTGTTCTGTGGATTCACTCACAGGAGCTAAGAATACTTGTGCCTCTATACGTCTTGTAAGCGTCAGATAAGGTGCGTAGGGTCAGTAGGCTGCCTAGAGGCATATTTCCTAGCCATTGAATGAAAACTGCTTGGAGCAATGGCCTAAATGTGAGATCCATAGTCTTGAAGAGACAGTGTAAGAACAGGGACTGTGTTTCCCAGATTTCTTTGGTGCTTCCATTGCTGAATCACATAGAAAGAGGAGTAGGCAAGCATACAGATGGGAGCAAATGCTGTCTTTTCACTGTCTGATCAGTGGGGGTAGTGGCATAGCGTGAGACCCTCATGCACCAGACCCAAAATTGTGAGGGGTACAAAATATGAGAAATATTAACAACTCCCAGATCTTAGGCCCCATGTACACATCAGGAAAATGTATCCAGATGTCTTATGAGGAAATATGGATACATTTTTGGGCCCATAGGGTTCAGGTCAGAAAATTATAGATCCTGTCCTATTTTCATCTGCAACTCTGGCATCAATGCTCCATAGAAGCCTATAAGAGCATCTGAAATTCAAGACAGCTCCGGGTGCACATCCGGAAACTGTCCAGAATTTCAGATAAGCTTCTAGCCAGTGCTGTGTGCTTCATCTGGCCCTTTAACTGTATGAGCTCCTAATCAAGAGCCCATACAATTAAATGTAGTGCTGTGTTTGACAGGACGAGGAGCCATTGGCTCCTCACGCTGTCAATGGCTCTTGGGCCAAATCAGCATTATGTCTCTGGCCACAAGAGCCTGCTCCCCCCCACCAGCGTTGCGGCACACAAGTGACAGCAGGTGAGTATGTTTTTTTTTTTCTTATCAGTTTTTATTGTCAGGAAATACTGATGGTTTCCTGGAGCCTCCTGAAAGACTTCCTGATCAGTTTTCCCTGCTTATAAAGTCTGACACAGCAAGAGACCTTATACAGTACTTGCTGGTAATGCATACACTGTATGCATGGCCACTCTCTTTACATTTGCTGGGCCAGGTTAGGGAGGTGCAGTGCTTTCTCTTCCCCATGCTACACCATTATTAAGCGGAGTACGGATACTAGACCCCCCATCTAACCAGAAGTTACAGATCTGCTTTAGTGCCGCATCCCCTACAGTCACTCTCTGTACGTAAGGTGCTCCCAGTAAAATAAGAAAAGGGTAGATAGAGAAGTTTCGTCTAAGCTTATCTACTCCCCGATTACAACTTTTATCAGCATATTGATGGTGTCCTTACACATACTGGCAGTAAAGAGCAAAATATGTGAACAGACTTTATTTTGTGGTTGTGGTAAAAAAAAAAATAGGGCCACATGCAGACACCACAGAGAAAACCTGGTACACTCCATTAAAGTAAATAGTGGCACCATTGGTGTCTTTCATCTATGCTGGAGCTGAACAATAGAAAAGGTAGCACTTTTTGACACCCAAAAGTTTTGCAATGTAAAAGAGTGAAAAAGCCTGATGACAATTGGTAACAATTCTGCGCCCGTATTGGAATAAATTCTGATCACAACAAAAAATCCTGATCCTATAATACTTGTATATTAATTGATTTACAAGGATTGGTGGAGCAACTTTTATTTCCTCTACCCAAGCTTCCTCTTTCTGGAAGTCCAAACACATTAGAGGGAGAATCAGCTGCAAGGAAAACTCTTCATTTCAGGGTATTGATGTTGTGCAGTGGCTCAGAGCTGAAAATGGAATGCAATTTGCATTGATCTGGATAGTCACCGAGGACAGGAAATCTGTAAATGCAGTATACATTTTCTGCTTACAGGAATGTCACTTGTATCTCTTGCCCTGCAAGATGTGATGTTAAGAGGTTTTCAGGGTTACAAAGTCAAAATGGACAAATGCTAAGTTGTCCTTCTATAACCTTTCCTTTGTACAATATGTTTTCTTTTGCACATTTACCCAAAAAGCACACAGCACTATTTCTGTATCCTGTATTTCTGTATTTCTGTATTCAGTCATTACACATCTGGCCGAAGACAATAATAAAGCAAATATTTTCTATATTTGGCAAGCTTACTGTGGCCTGTATTTTATATATATATATATATATATATATATATATATATAAATATATATATAGAGAGAGAGAGACAGAGAGAGAGAGAGAATCAGCAAAATATATCTTGACACACTACATTATTGCAGTCCGCTTTTTTCATCTGTTTTTGCAAAAATCGGATGGAAAAACGGATAGAAAAATAGATGCAATTGTGTGCAATCCGTTTTGATCCGTTTTTCCATTGACTTCCAATATATAAAAAGGATCAAAATGGATGTGTTTTTTTTTATCGCACACAAAAACATGGTCCACCCCGTTTTTGTATACGCTAAAAAAACTTGTTTTGATCCATTTTTTATATATATATATATATATATATATATATATATATATAAAATAGAACTCAATGGAAAATCGGATTACACACAATTTTTCTATCTGGTTTTTGCAAAAATAGATAAAAAAATGGACTGCAAAAATGTAGTGTGGCGTTAACCTTACTTTCCGGAACAACCAGCACGATTAACACTTTTTTAATGTAGCTCAAAGAGAGCAAAAAAAAAAAAAAAAAAAAAATATATATATATATATATATATATATATATAAGGCCTTTTTCACACATTACGTAAATTTATCCATAATTGCCGATCCGCAATTACGGACAAATTTAGGTCACATTGATTTCTATTGGGCTAACACACTGTCTGTAGTTTTACGGTGCTACATGTTACGCTCTGAATCCTGAGGACAGCAGTGCACATGTAGTCTTTCTGGTAGTTCTGCCTTGTCCATGGTATTATTGCTGTTTTCAGTACAGATCTCCATACTGTTAGATAGAAGGATTGCTTTTTGCTTAAACTAAAACAACTCGGGTGTTTTTTTAGATCAAAGTTGCTGCATGTGCTGTATAAAAAGTGCCATTGCTTTACATGGATTGCAGAGACCGTGCGCCATACAACACAACGATTCTCAGGCCTTCACCTGGATTCCCAGAAAAAAAAAAAACGAGGCAGCCTTTAGAAAGCGTCTGTAGCACAGGGCTACAAATAAGGGTACCGACAAGAGGCTCAGAGATGTTTCCCTTTTATATAGAGAAGTGGATGACTCAAATGTGCTGCATTCAATGAGAAGAAGATGACAATACAGTCTGAAGTACAGAAAGTATAAGAACAGCATGTGATGGATGAGAAATCTTACCTACTAGCTTTCTCTTTATTTTTCTGTACTCCTTGTGCATTTTACATATTCGAAGAAAAAGTATACCATTGTAAGCTGATAACATTTGGATCATACAAGTAACAAGAATAGGCATTAGTACCTACTACAGACAATTGCAAATTCTATGGTCTGTTTTGTGGCCAGAGCTCTTCAATTGAACTTCGATCACTCCATAGTTTAACTCTATATTGTCTCCCATTTACCACCATCTTAGAAAGGAATTATGAGATTCTAAGATGTGTGAATAAATAGGTCTGGACACAATAGCCAAGTGGAAAAAAAAAACAGTTTACTGTAGTAATAAAGACAAATACAAAGACAAAGCAAGAGGTCATAGAAAGAAGTATAATTTAGTTATACATACTGAATACAGCTGTCCAGGGGCAGACCCTCAGTTAGATGGATATCCAACACGCACCTGGTTGGAGAGAAGTGTCTTTCAAACTTGAGCAGCCACGTTACACACAAACTATGACGACCTTTCTGTCTTTTTAATGTACCTGGTTTTCTTCTCTCCACCCCTTCTCAAACTTTTCAAAAAGAACCTTCACATCCCCACTTTAGATTGGACACTTGAGAAATTGGTTCCTAAGCAGACAAGTAAAATAAATAAGTCATTAGAGATATCGAACTTCGGAAAAACTTAGGTTCGATCGAATTCGAACATTTTTGAACGTTCAGCATTTAAATTACCGATGCCTTTCCGGTCCGTGGGGAAGGAGGAGACAGCCCAGGGGGGCGTGGCCTGCAGCCTGAGGAGACAGTCGCACATCCCGAGTGCTCCCGCTCAACCCTCCGTTCATCAGCGACTTTGACCCTGACCCGCCTGCTTTCTTCTCCCTTTTTGGGCCCTACTTGACCGTGAGTGTTATCCACTGCCCGGACACTATGTCCTCTCGTCCGACTCAGCCGCAGAGACGGCAAAAGATCATATGGGATCCCCCTTACTTAAAACAAGATGGCGCTGGTTCCCGCATGAAGAAGACACTGACAGATCATGCCGATCTCCACTCTTCTCCTCCTCTTATCCAGTCCGCACCACCAAGGAGTGAAACTTCTGGCATCCCAGTCCCCACACTTCCCCCTTCACTCTCGGGGCTTAACTTTGAGCAACTAGCTGTCACTACCGACTCTATTGTGCCTGGAACTGTGCCGCTGACGGGGACAAAGTGCACTCTATCTGAATCTTCGGGTCCGACGCCAGCCATTGCGAGTCACTTGGGCTCTCCCAGCAAGGACTCCCCCAATACTTCAGAATTGCTGGCCAGGAACTTGCCTACGGATTACTCTGATCTCCAGGGTTACCCCACTTCTGACACGTTGCCGACTGCTTCTACTACCGTTACTAATCTCTCTCCAACGGCTCCGGTGTTTGTCAGCAGTAATGTTCAACATGGCCCTGGCGTTCCTCACCTGCTGTTTACTTCACCTTCAGGAGGTAACTTGTCACCCTCTACCGCTGCCTGGACTTCTATCCTCTCTGCTTCAGCACAAAATAGTGCATTTATGCCTTTTTCTACCCCCTTCAACTTTTCTACTCAAGGACTCAGCCATAAACTTAGATAAGTTACAACCATCTGATACACCGATGACTGAATCCTCTGTTAGGAAATTGTTACTGTCATTCAGGGACTCTCTCCTATCTGGAATTGACCATATCTTTCAGTCACTCTGCTCTTCCGTGAGAGCTGTGGAGGATAGAGCATTGGTGGCAGAATTGAAGCTGGGTGAGCTCCTTAATTCCCACAATCAGATGTCGGACTCTTGTAAGAGGTTGGAGGAAGAGTTACAACAACTAAAAAGCAAAACCATGTTTCTGGAGGACTACGTCAGACGAAACAATGTCAAACTTAGGGGAATACCCGAATCTATCCCAGCATCAGAATTGCCATCGTTCATCCAGAAGTTTATTAAAACTGTTATGCCTAAATGCGCAAATAAAGAACTGGTTATAGACTGGGTCCGCAGGGTTCCCAGACCCCGACATCTCCCGTTGGATGTCCCGAGAGACGTTATTACGCGCATTCATTTCCTTCATGTGAAAACAGCGTTTTTAAATGCGACTAGAACAGCGGATAAACTACCGGATGAATATCAGACCATATCGGTGTTTTCTGACTTGTCGCAAGGTACTTTAAATTGGCGCAAATCCTTTGCTCCCTTTACAAAAATATTGCGGGACAACCATATCTCATACAAATGGTTTTCTACTACCCATCTCATTGTGTCTAAAGGGAACTCCACATACAAACTTACTAGCCCTGAAGAGGGGATACAATTGTGGCACTCATGGCACCCGGGATCATCAACAACCACCAACTGACGGAGGAATTATTTTAACTATACCTGTCTCCTTCCCTCTGGCATGGGCTGGACTATGTACCCTCCACTGCGGCGTGGCTAACACCTGTTAGTCTTTGACGCTGCTCTGTTTTGCTACTTTTATATCATAGTCATGTGAATAATTACCTGCGATGATTATCTGAGACTTGTGGCTAATTATACATATTCAACATAGTTTCTAGCAATATTCTAACTTTTGAGGATTCAGCACCCTTTGAGCGGGATATAAGGTTAGTTTGTAGCACTACTAAACCATTGCTAAGGAGGCGTGGCCAAGTCTACTACTAGTATATTTATGTTAGTGTGAAATAGAACGGTTACGCTCTTTTTGTTTCATTGATATTTTGTAACTAGCACCTTTAGATGTATAGTATATGCAATATTATTTTTCCACAGTCACTTATGTTTCCTACAAACATGACGGACATTAGGAATAACTATGTTACATGTTTAACCTTAAGTGGTTATCAATCCTCTTGCTTTTTACTGCTTATTTTCTGGCATGTTTTTCACTGTAAACCTGCGTACTTATTCTCCTGCATTGTGTGTATAGCATATCCCTGCATTCTATAATTTTGCACTTTATCTTTATCTTTCTTGTTAAAACTTAAACTTTTAAAATCTCAAAAAAAATTTATTGAAACAGGAGGAGACAGCGCAAGTACCGCCTGAAATTCCGGGAAACAGCCTATTACCCGGAATTCCAGGTGGTACTCAGGCTTTCTCCTCCTTCCTCACGGACCGGGAAGGCATTGGGAATCAAATGCTCCCTACTGCAGTCAACAGTGGTTTGCTGCTGCCCCTACTATTACACGCGAGCTGGGAGCAGTAGAAGTGGCTGTCCAAACGATCCTTAAGATGTTTGGGCTGCCCACTGCAATCAACGGCGATCTTCTGAAGCCGCTCCTATTACATGGAGTGACGGGCAGCAGACCATGTCCTGTTACACCAAATGATTATCGGCCTGAACAGACAGTAATTGGTCAAGTAAAGCCAATAGTCATTTAATGTAATAGGGCTTTAAGAAAGCAAGCATAGTAAGAACACAAATAGCCCTTTACATTCCATCCATGGTTAGTGTGTAAGATAATTTAATGTGATAAAATAATTTGATTTTACTCTACTTTACAGGCCAGCAGCATATGGAGTGTGCACAGCTTCAGGTATCTTTATAGAGTATTCTCTATGGCACGGTATTAGTTATTCTGACCTAGAAGTACCTGAAAGTACAGCACCACTCCTGTCCTCAGGTTGTGGGTGGTATTGCAGTTCTGTATGGAACTGGGCTGTAACAAGAGTGGTGCTGTTTCAAGAAGAAGCTGGGCATGTTTTTCTAAGCCTGGGTAACCCCTTCAAATGAAATCTAGGCAAAATCTTAAAAAGATATCTTTAAGTCTTACCTTTTTGCTGAATTTGTCTTGTTATGTAGGAGTATATCTGTCTGGAGTGGCTTAGGGTATTTCCCTTCATTCTGTGGGCGGCAGAAAATACAGCTAAGTTCACACATTGCAGAGTTTCGATAATAACCTTGACACCTTGGTAGAAGTGTTGATGGGTTGAAGCTTTGTGTGGGAGTGTATAAAGCATTCACTTAAAATGTGCCTATAGCACTTGACTTTTATATCAGTACATGTGTCCCAGAGTTGTCTATCCCAGGCCCTCAACTATTATAGGACTTACACCATTCAACTAATCAATATGACTTCTACAAATCCGTTTTTCATAGATATATTGCTAAATACATCGGACTAAAAAGTTCGCCAAAATGTTTTTCTTTAAATCAACTGGTGCCAGAATGTGCCAGATATTTGTAATTTACTTCTATTAAAAATCTCAGCACTTTTCAGCTGCTGTATGTCCTGAAGAAAGTTTTATTCTTTCCAGTTTGGAGAGCAGGAGAGGATTTCTATGGGGATTCGCTGCTGCTTTGGACAGTTCCAAACATGGACAGAGGTGGCAGCAGAGAGTACTGTGTCAGACTGGAGAGAATACACCCCTTCCTGCAGGACATACAGCAGCTGATAAGTACTGGAAGACTTGAGATTTTTAATAAAAGTAAATAACAAATCTCTGGCACCAGTTTATTTGAAAAAATTTGGGGGGTGAACTATCCCTTTAAGCTTACTGTGCCTCTGTGCAAAAACAAAAAAAAAGCTTATTTTCAAACAGAAGGGGGGGGGCTTATTTCAGTTGAAGATCAGCATGTAAAATGACAAAACTAACACAAAACCAATATAAAAAAACAATGGGCCACATGTATCATCCGGCGTACGGATGATTTTTGGCGGAAAGTGCCGATTTGCGTATTTTTTATACGCAAATGGCCGATTTGCGAATAAAATATTCGCAAATCGGCACTTTCCGCCGAGTACGCCAGGGGGGTGGAAAGGGGGCGTGTAGTGGGCGGAACGGAGGGCGCGGACTCAGAGTCCGCGCGATTTACCATCCGTTCCGCCTAAATATACGCCGAAAACCTACTCCAGTCCTCAGCTGGCGTAGGTTTTCGGCGGTGCGCACCGGCGCGCACGGGATTTATGTAGAGGCAATCCGCCTCTACATAAATCTCCGTAGCGCCGGAGCTGCGGGGGCATTTTTTTTTAGTCCGGCGTAAAAAACGCCGGACTTAATAAATGCCCCCCAATATCTATATATAGCTGATAATACCAGCTACGCACAGATGCTCTACAGAGTATAATCAAGCTATGAATACACTACAATTACATCTAGTGACTCACAGGTGACTCGTTCACTTTCCCTTTTCTTCTCCATCTGATTTATTAGGCTGTCATGATAACATCTTCCGGCCATGACCTGTCTCTGCAGTGTCTGCTGCCCAGATATCATTAGCTCTTCACTTTATCTGCACAATGCCCATCTTATATACACAATGCCCACCTTATCCACACAATGCCCAACTTATCCACACAATGCCCACCTTATACACCCAATGCCCACCCTGCTGCCCTTTTCACAAGTGTCCTAAAGCTGCAAAAAAGTGACACACGGAAAGTGCCCCCCCAAAAGTAACAGTGGAAAAATGCTGGTGGGCATGATAACATATATGAACATTTTTATTTTTTTTTTAAAGGAGAAATATTTATACAGATTTATCAAACATGGTGTAAAGTGAAACTGGCTCAGTTGCTCCTGGCAACCAATCAGATTCCACCTTTCATTTTCCAAAGAGTCTGTGAGGAATAAAAAGTGGAATCTGATTGGTTTCTAGGGGCAACTGAGCCAGTTTCACTTTACACCATGTTTGATAAATCTCCCCCAATGATTGTGTTTTGTGAGAGTTAACAGATAAAAATGAATATCCATGGGACAATAAGCAGGTTAGACATATCAAATCTAACCTGCCAATAGCTTCCTATTGTGCATGGGTGGAGCTATGTCTCTTACCTTAATGCTTTGCGCCGTTCCCGTGCAGTTTTAATGAAACCCTGTGTTTGGTAAGGCCATATGGAGCACTGGGCAGATCGGTGCTCTGGGGCAGTGCTTCAAGCAGCCTTACTGGACACAAGAGTACATTAAACCTGCATGGGAACAGCGCCAAGGGTGAAGATAAGAGACATAGCTCCACCCACGCACAATAAGGAGCCATCAGCAGGTGAGATTCATGCAGTGGCGGATTATAATGTGGGCGGTTTGGGCGGCCGCCCGGGGCCCGGGGTGCCAATGCCACGCCACCCACATTATTATACTAATGCCCCTATTCCACGAGTCGTTTGGAGGAGCAAACGAGCGCTATTAGCGCTGGTTTGCTCCTTGTTCCCCGCTCGCTGCTGCCGCTATTCAACGCGGCTGCAGCGAGCGGGTAAGTGCGGGAGGGGGCGGCGGGGAGCTGCGGGGGGGCTGCCCGGGGGATCGCTGAACGTCCGGGCAGCCCATAGGATATAGCAGCGTCTGCTGCCGATGCTCCTATTCAACGGAGCGACGGCAGCAGATCGCTGCTATATCAGTCGCTTGTTTTTCAACATGTTGAAAAACAAGCGACTGCAACGATCAGCCGACATGAACGATGTCGGCTGATCGTTGCACTCTATTCCACGGGACGAATATCGTTCGTAGCGGCCGATATCGGCCAAATACGAACGATATTGCTCCTCTAAACTACCCGTGGAATAGGGCCTTAAGGATGTACTTACTACACAGCAAGGGCTCCTGATGATCATGTTCTGGCGCTGGCGGCGCACTATCCCTGGAGTCCACCGCGGCGCCACCCCTCTCCTCGATTCCCTGCCAGGCAGCGCCTGCCTGGTAGCTGAACTATGGGAACTCCCCCTCCGTCCCGGGCGTCACTTATCTCTCTGAGTCTTCTTCTCAACGCTGCGCTGTCTCAAGGCCCGCCCACCTGGAGCAGCATACAGCCGCAGCGTACGCACGCAGGGCAGGGGTCAGAGTGTCTGACCCCTGCACTGCGTGCGTACGCTGCGGCTGTATACTGCTCCAGGTGGGCGGGCCTTGAGACAGCGCAGCGTTGAGAAGAAGAAGCACGTCTGCCTGGCGTCAGCTGCCTGAGCACCGAGCACCGCCGCACATGCCGAAGACGACGAGCAGCGCAGAACAGCGTAGGAGCCGCCAGGCTCCGGTCCAGAGGAGCAGCCTGTGCTGTGCCCGTCTAACATGTAAGTTAGCTTTCTTAGGCACTGGGGTGGTGGGACCGGTCCGGAACATGGACCATTTAGGGCTGGGGGGAGGAGAGGCTGCCTGGCAGTGAAACCAGCGGACAATGATTATTGGGGCTGGCTACTTAGGGGGGCCAGATGGCCCCATATGTTAATAAAGGGCAATAAAAGAAAACCAACATGTTAGTTGGGGGGGGGGGGGGCTGTGACCTCCCTTATAAGATCAGCCCCCTCCTCTCCTGACATTCTCTGTGCTGCTGTGACCTCCCCTACAAGATCAGCACCCTCCCCTCCTGACATCTTCTGTGCTGCTGTGACCCTGTGACCTCCCCTATAAGATCAGCACCCTCCTCTCCTGACATCCTCTGTGCTGCTGTGACCCTGTGACCTCCCCTATAGGATCAGCACCCTCCTCTCCTGACATCCTCTGTACTGCTGTGACCTCCCCTATAAGACCAGCAGCCTCCTCTCCTGACATCCTCTGTGCTGCTGGGATCCTGTGACCTCCCCTATAAGATCAGCCCCCTCCTCTCCTGACATCCTCTGTGCTGCTGTGACACTGTGTCCTCTCCTATAGGATCAGCACCCTCCTCTCCTGACATCCTCTGTGCTGCTGTGACACTGTGTCCTCACCTATCGGATCAGCCCCCTCCTCTCCTGACATCCTCTGTGCTGCTGTGACCCTGTGACCTCCCCTATAAGATCAGCAACCCCTGCGGGGGGCCCAGGTTGGGTGGACAGCTCGGGGCCCAGGGTACATTTAATCCGCCACTGGATTCATCTTACCTGTTGACAGATCCCCTTTAATCACATTGAAATGATTGGCTTATAATACTGTAAAACAAATCTTATAGTAAGTGTATCTGTGGTGTCCCACTGCGGGTGTTTCTATCCTTTACACCCCCCTGTAAAAGTATGTACTTGTTTGTAGTCTTGTCACAGCTGTAGTATTACCAGACATGACCACTAGATGTCGCTGTATCGTATAACTAATGTCTAGAAGCTGCACAGCTGAAGTATCCTATATTGTTTGTGTCCCAGATTCTGTTATCAAGTAGTATTTCTCCTTTCTTCTCTCCTATCCTCTCTTTTCTATCCCGTTTCTCTATTGCACTCTTTCCACCCAACCACAGCGCATCTTGCACGCTGGTTGCGAAGTTAGTCCCTTGGGTGAAGGAGGAGTCTTAGCTGAGCTTTGGTGGAGAAAGGACGCAGCTCAGGTAGCTCTCCACAGTGGTTCTACCGGGGCCCTGGCCCTCTGCCAGGTCCCCTCTACAGTTCAGTCTTAGTCAGTACCCCGCATGGGTAGAATGCAGAACAGAGCGCTCTAACAAACCTTTTTTTTGAAGCACCACACACAAGCTGTGTGATGCACTGTTAAGCCCTTCAAGAGAGGACTAGCCAACAGATAACCTCAACCCACGCAGAGGACTAGGAGTCACTACAGTGTAGGACAGTATCCGCAAGAAAGCCAAAGAGCTAGGAACTGATCCGGGTTGAGCAAAGTTACTAAAAGTCTATGAACTCCATCTCGCAGCGCAGGTGTACTTAGAAAATCCTAACCATTCCGCTCATCCCAGGTAACAGGGTCTGGGGCCTGTGTCACCCATTGGTATGGTTCCGCCAAAGCTAGTGGGCATCAGGTGGTGTGAAGACTATAGGAAAGGTCAAAACACAGACACAGGTTGTTTCTTCTTCAAGTATTCTTCTATGCACTCCAACCTCCCGGCAGAGCACATTACTACTTGGGTTGAGACTCTCACGGCACTCTCCTCTCTACTACGCTACCTTAGTACAACCTTATCCACTCTACTACATCCTACTCAGCACTTATTACACAGAACCGGTGGTTCTATGTTCGTGTATTTATTGGAACTGTATCAAGTGCATTTCAGGATTCGTTGTATTCCCTGCTAGTAGTAAATCAAGTCAGTGTTATCACCTGAGTCTGTGATTACTGGCTACCACCTGTACAGCACTTGCACTGCAACCTTGGGACATCTCCCCTTTCTGTGGGTGGCGGGTCCTATCACTATTCGGAAGGGTTAATTACACTGCTCTGGCTATCTGTGACTTTATCATCCGTGACATAATCCCAAGGGACCCTGCAGCAACCCAGGCACTGGCATCACATGACAAAACCCTAATGACCGGCTGTATCACGGCCATCCGCCACAAGTAGTGGCGTCACACTTCCATCTAGCAAGTGACCGGCCGTCCCACCGCTACAACATCATCCGGGGGCTCACCACATATCAATCTACCCTACAGCTGCAATATTTTGTAAGGTGTAAGGCAATGGTTGACTGTCAGTATGCATTTTTTGACGTTTCTTTTACTTCAAGGTTTTTTTTTTCCTGTCCGTACTGATGTTGGGCCTGTAGCTTCAGTGACATATTAGTGAGATTGGCAATGGAATGAGAAATCAAATCTGAGTCAATGTTATCTGACAGGCCACTAATAGAGACTTCATGTATTTCAGGTAACTCATACCTTGGAGAGAGCTTTCAGATAATAGTAATTTAATTTGCATGTCAATTCGGGAGCCTGGTTAACGTATAAATTACCAGCTGCCACTTGTAAGTAATCCAGTAATCTTGCGATGTAGCCTACGAGCACACATCCCCACCTGATTATCAGCATTCACATTTATATGCTGCTAAGTGTTTGGCACATGCCTGCCTTCTAGGTCGAGTGTCTTGGCTGGGAACTTTTGGCATGCCTTACCCGCTCTCGGATACGTTTTCTCACTCTACCTCATTTCCTAAAAGAGTTGACAAGAACATTTTGATGCCAAAATTTAATTAGACCACTTCCTTGGGAATAAGGAAAATTTCACCCTATTTATTGGCACTTGCTAAAGACATATTAATGACACATCTAGTGCCTAGTGGCGGATCTCTTTACTGTAAACTACTAATTGCTTTATACCCAAATGCCCACGTTCTCATAAAACATAGATGAGGGCATCAATTGAGGGATTAGGCAGCCATTTTTTTTTCCAAAAAGATTGCTCTTCTGTTTTTCTTACTGGCTTACAGTACTTCGGGTTTTTTTTTATATATAGGCTTCATGGTTTGTTTGTTTTTTTGTTTTTTTTTTAGCAAATTGGCTTAAAATGTTACCTTTAAGCATTTCACATCCATAATTCCCATAAATGATTGTTAGATATCTAGACAAGGGCCGCACTAGGACTGTGAAAGAGCCTTTCTTTGCAAACTCCACCAGTTTATATCCAAAATGCTGTAACAGTCCTTGCTCCCCATCACTCTACTTCTGTGTCAATATCAACATGACAGCCGAGACTTTGTACCACAGTTGCTAGTAGAGTAATGTTGTACCATGTTAGCCATAGAAAGCAGTAGAATAGTGAAGAAATCAGGGGATACCTTATAGAGGCTGAATTAGCCTCGAAATGGTATCACCTGATTTTTTTTATTATTTCAGAGACCCCAGTGATGTGGCCTGTCCCATTAAGCATTTAGAAAGAATTTAGATCATTTCTCCACAGACATGGAAGTGAGCAAGGATAACCTTAAAGGGGTTGGCCATGTTAGAGCAAAATTGTTTAGTAAACAGTATTAGTAACTGTACTCACTGCACTTACTGACAACAGCTCCCTGTGTACCTCATAGAGCTGAAGCTAGACTTCCCTCCTTCAGGCTGGGCTGCCCTACTTTGTAGTGAGTCTGTCCATAAGATGGCCAACATAGAGAAGCATGTGACCATGCCCCGCCCCCCAGTGTCCACCACTGAGCCTGTATATGCCAATGGAGAACACTGTGGGTGGAGCATGGTCACATGCTTCTCCATGTCGGCCATCTTATGGACAGACTCACCTCAAAGCAGGACAGCACAGTCTGGAGGAGGGGAGTCTGATTTTAGCACTATGAGGTACACAGGGAGCTGCTGTCAGTATATACAGTGAGTACACTTATTAATATTGTACACTAAACAATTTTGCTATAAAGTGGGCAACACCTTTAACATTTCCCCCATCTAAGCTCTGGACTAGGGGTCATAGAAGAATCAGTGCTATATGTTCAAGGGAATAGTTTAGAAAAATAATGATCTCATACCTTTACCTACAGCAGCCCAAGGAGCGCCCACAAAGGCAAGCATCTCTTTGGATGGCCGTCTTTTCATAACATGATCATTATTTGCGGCGCTGTCAAAAGACGTCTCCAAACAATCATTATGTGAACATAGCCTAAATAAGATTTACCTATAAGGATAGGCTTTCTCACCAGTGTGCCAGTACAGTAGCATAAATATTTAAAGAGCACCCTGAGGTGCTTGGCCAAGCGTGGAGCTTAAACAAGCACTATGCTCAACCGAGCATACTCGCTCAACAGTCCTTGCCTCTGATTTCCGACATTGAAATATTATTTCATGTGAAGACAGCCTAAGAATAAGTGCTCTTATGTATGCCTTACTAGGTATAAGTTAGATGCAGTACACTTGTATGCTATACAATTACCCCCAGCATTATTATACTGTATATTAAATTCCTATTGTGTTCTGTATACTGCACATGGGGTCCTTCATTCCCGCCAGTACCCTACAGAAGTGTCTGCTGTAGAGGACATCTGTAATGCACCGTCTAACAAGTTACCTTTATCTCCAAGTTGAAACAATATGGTGTCACTGTGGCTGCAGCCGGCGTTGTCACAGAGATCTATGAATGACTCAGTTTAATTATTCAGCCAACAAAGCCGCTGTCTGATGCTGGGAATGCAGGCCGCTATTGTAATACAGGAATGATGGTTATTATAAGTATATGAAATAGGTATCCAAGGTGCAGCTGGGATTTCAACAAGCCTGTTTTGCATTGAATAATTCTGCTTTGTTGTACAAGTTAACCCCGCATTTCTCATACACTGTAGCCAAACATCATAACATAATTGTCTATTAGTAGTGAAAGGGTTAAG